>NW_008238434.1:206733-223787 GCF_000691975.1 Corvus brachyrhynchos
GTCGGGGTTGGGGGGGCCCGGGGTGGGTCGGGGGCCCTGCCGGGGGCCTGCCGGGGCCCTGCCGGGCGTGTGGGGGCTGTGCTGGGGGGGCTTGGAGGCCGTGACGAGAGCATGGGCTGTGCCAGAGGGAACTTGGACCGTGCCGCGAGTCTTGGGTCACTGCCGGGAGGGACCTGGATCTCTGCCGGGGGTCTGAGGACCCTGTTAAAGGGAATGTGGGGCCCTGCCGGGGGTCTGAGGTTCGTGATGGGCTCTGGGCTGTGCCAGGGGTTTCGGGGTGCTGCTGAGGACCCTGCCGGGTCGGACCCGAGGCTCTGCCGCTGGGAACGTGGGATCGGTGCCGGGGGTCTGGGAGCAGGTCTGGCGGCTCTGTCAGAGGGAACCTGCTGCCCTGTTGGGGGTGCTGCCGGGGTCTTCTGCCAGAAGGAACCTGGGGTCCGCACCGGGGGTCTGGGGTCCTGTCCGCGGTCTGGGCCCTGCCCGGCCTGGGTGGGCGTCACTGGAAGCCGAGGGCTCAGGGAGGCCTGGGCTGCTTTGAGCCAGAGTGTCCTGGCTGCGCGTGCGCACTGTGAAATGAGTGAAAGGAGGGAAGAAGCCGGAACGATGTTCTTAGAGGAAAAACGGGTCGGTTTATTTACGGGTGGTGTGTGTCTCTGCATCGTGTGTGACCTTTCTTGCAGTTAAAATAGTTGTTGAGGGGTGCTGTATGTCACCTCTGCCAAGAGCTCTGGCCCACTCTTGAACTTCAGATGAATGTATTAAAGAATTCTTGTTGGAATGGTTGCTACTCTGCACTGCTCTAATACTCCTTTACTCCTTTCTCTAGATATTGGGGATGTGGGAGCTGTGAATTCAGGTTGGCTCTGACAAGTAGCTGGCACTAAGTGTGAGGCCATGTGCAGAACAGATCAGTTCATGAGTGATGCCATGGATCTGTGTCGCTGTAGTACCAAGACGGCGCAAAGAATGACACGGATTCAGGATCAGATTCAAAGGCCAGAAAATGGCTATATTTAATTATATAATTCAGCTTATATAGCTTTGTTCGCAAGGGTTGCATAAAACCATTGGATGCTTGACCATCTGCCTCCCAGAGGGATTGGCTGAACGGCATAACATCCCTTTCCAAAATATTTTTCCCAGTGTGGAAAACAGAGTCACAAACAGCCTGCACCTGTGAGATAGTTTACAGAAACTCAAATGGTTTTCCTAGCTGGTTAGTGTGAGAAGGGAGACTTTCACAGGCGGCTGTAAAAATAGGAAAATTGCTCTGCCACCTCTCTTAGCATCTACAGATCTGCGTCTTAAATTTGTCATTTTACCCTTCTCTTCCCTGTTTGTCTTCCATGTCAGTAAGAAAACTAAGAAACACAGTGGCATTAAAGCAGTTTTCAAGGTATTATAACTGGTTGAGCAATACTAGGATGGAATGGTTGTATGAATAGATATATTCACAGAATCATGGTTTGGGCTGGAAGGGACCTTAAAGCTCATCCAGTTCCACCCCCTGCCATGGATCCCTTCCACTATCCCAGCTTGCTCCAAGCCCCATCCAACCTGGCCTTGGACACTTCCAGGGATCCAGGGGCAGCCACAGCTTCTCTGGGCAATCTGTGCCAGGGCTTCCCCACCCTCACAGGGAACGATTTCTTCCTAATATCCCATCTAACCCTGCCCTCTGTCAGTGTGAAGCCACTCCCCCCTGTTCTGTCACTCCATGCTTTTTGTAAAAAGTCACACTATACATATATATTGTATATTATACAAGTAGTGTTGTACTCGTTTTGATATGTTGATGCCCCATGATTATCCATGGAGGCTTAACAGGTGAAAGGATCAGTCTCATTGAAGCATCTCTCCCACTGATTTTTGCAGCTTGGTAGGATGGCTGTGAATCCAGTATGGTTACTGTATGGTTCGAGGTACCATTGTCCAGGGCGTAGAATTGCTGTGCTAAAGTAAAAAAAAATCAGAAATAAATCACATCTATGTTGCAAGAGCATGGAGCTATGGCTGAGTGGACCCAAGTCACTCCTGTCCTTGTTATCCAAGGGTTTGGTATTTAAGTTGAGGAAAGTGATCTTGGGCAGAGTTTGCTGCTGTGTGTTGCCAGGTTCCCTTCCTACATTGATTTTTCTTCTTCCACGAGGTTTTGGGAAGCACTTGTGCTCTGAGGGCAGAAGTTCTCAGAATGTGGGGGTTTGCTTTTCAATACCTACAGAAATATGTAGCTATATATAATGATATGTAACAATATTTAGTAATATTATTTCTCCTGTACTTAGCAGCAGCCAGGATTTGGTGTTCCAGTTGGTGTTGCTGGTCTCCAAACCCCTTTCAGCTGCACATGCCAGAGCTGTGTGTTGTTCCTTGCAGGTCCGAGTGGAAGGCTTCAACTATGTCGGCATGGGCAACTCTACCAACAAGAAGGATGCGCAGAGCAACGCTGCCCGAGACTTCATCAACTACTTAGTGCGGGTGAATGAAATGAAGAAGGATGAAATTCCTGCTTTTGGAGTAAGTTGCTCTTTCTCCTTTCCAAAGACTACTCTGTCATTGTGGTGCCATGCTCTTGATTGTGTTTCATCCCTGGAGTTCAGTCTGGTGCCCCTGTGCAGTGATGAATGTGAGGGACTTCTTGCACTGCTGGAAGGCTGAGGCCCATACAGAATATCATGGACTCATGGAATCATTTAGGTTGGAAAAGACCTTTGAGATTATCAAGCCCAACCGAATGTTGTAGGATGATCTGGGAAATACAGCTGTGTGTTGGGCTGCAAAGCTGATGAGGCTGGAAAGAATTCAGTCCCTGTGAGGTGCAGTCTGGCTTTAAAAGTGCTGAGTACTCACACCTGACACTGTAAAGTTTTAGAGCCATGTTATAATACATATAAAATATATATAATCCTGTGTGCTTTAAAAGAAAAACAACAAAAACAAACCCAAAAATAATAATCACAGGTATATCAAACCAGACATTGAAAATCTGGCATTTTCAAAACCATAATTGCTTCAGCTGTGTAACAGGATCACTGCTTTTTATGATGTTTTGTGAACACTCAGCAGTGACTATCACTTAAAGGCTGAGGAAGAGGAGGTTAACTCTGTCATTACAGCAAGTTTAGTGAGAAAGTAAATACAGCATGAAGTTATGTGTTAACCTGTTGAGAGGGAAGAATCTTCTTCTAGTGCTCCATTAAGGATATATGAATTTTCTCAGTGGAAGCAGCCTCCCTGCCTTATCAGCCTAGGTGAAACCCAACGGGAACAGGACTGCTATTTTGGTTTTGCTGTGCCAGTCAGTTTCATGGCAGTTCAGTGTCTGAATATTCACAGTTGTGTTACTATTGGGGTTGCTACTGGGTAGTAACTATTGCCTATTTACTGGGGATAACTGTTGCCTGAGGTCTTTAAACTGCTTGAATAGTTCCTAGCTAAATAGTGAAATGACCTATTATGTACTGATGTGCTGAGGTTTTCCTTCATTTCCTTCCCTAGCCAGCAGCAGGTGATATCCCCACTGGAGGACAGGAAGCAGCTAGAGATGTCACTGGTTCCAGTTCAGCTTCGGGGGGACCCCTTCCTCCACATTTGCTTTTAAAAAGTGAAGTAGGTAAGACTGAAAACTGTAATTTCTGTGTATCTGAATGTGTTTTGGTGGTGATTTCTCCCCCAAATTGCATCACTCTGCAGACAGGACACTGAAGTCATAGTTTTGAGGCAGCAGTGTGGATGACTGCATGAGATCTGAAGGTCATGGCCTGTCAAAATGGCCAGACAATGCCTCTCTGCTGCTAAGAACATGTTTTGGGGAGTTATTTTGTGGGTTTTTTTTTCTGTGTGGTAGGCAACAGACCAGGTGCAGCACCTGGAAACTGTGGCAGTCATGGAGCTCAGTGGGATCGGGGTGCAAACTTGCAAGATTATTATTCAAGGAAAGAGGAGCAAGAAGTGCAGGAGGTAAGTCATGCAGTGGAATTCTCCTTTAGTTCTTAAATAGGTATCTTTTGTTCCCTTTAATTTGTTATTTGCATTTATAACCAAGCTTGCAGTTTTCTTTTGATATTTTGCTGTTAGTTTAAGCTGCAGATTTACTTGTTGACTTTTAATAAAGGTAATTTGTTTAAGCTAGGAACAAATAAATTGCGCTGGATAGTCTGAACATCCAGGACTCTGTACAGACATTTTATTCTGAAAATAAGGAATTACTGAGGACTTTTTAGCATTTTCTGTGATGTCCTAATTATTTTATAGCATGTAGGTGTGTTACTTTAAAGACTTGTAATAATCTTTAAACTGGTAAATGATACTCTTTTTTTTTTTCCATATTAGACCTCAGAGTCAGAAGTGGACTTAAATGCCGATCTTCATGGGGGTTGGACCTTGGAAAATGCCAAGGCACGTCTGAACCAGTTTTTCCAAAAGGAGAAGATCCAGGAAGAATATAAATACATTGAAATGGGGCCTGATCACAACAGGTTTGGTAGTTTTAGTCACCATCTATGTCTGAAGGGTTCAAAATATTTTTGGTGACAGTGGCTCTTCACACTTACTTGCCGTGCTCCATAAAGCCATAGTGTTCTTTCCCAGGACCAAAAACATCCCTAAATATTGATATGGGGGTGAGGAGTCTCAGTGCCAAGATCTGAGGGACTGAAGAGATTTCTGAGAAATTCTGGATATGCAGCTTTTAAACTGATTTCTGTCCTCTAGTCCTCTAGCTGGGGTGTTAGTTTGAATGAAAAGAGAGCTCAAGTGTTTGTGGTAATTGTTCTGTGACTGTTGTTGCCTTTGTGCATTTTAAGTAAATCTTAAATTTGCTTATGTAGCAACGTGCTTTAAGGACATTTTATTTCTCTTTTTTATTATATTATATATATGTTATTATATTATATATATTTTTTATAACTAACTTTTTTGGCAATGGAATCATCTTTTGAAAAAAACAGTTCGGCAGAATCTTCCCAAAGGAGTTCTGAGAGTCTTAAGTTTCAGTTAAGACCAGCTAGATATCACTCTTTTTTGACTTTTAGCCATTCCACCAGAAGCATGTGTTTCTCCCAAATGAAAGTAGCTCATAACAGATTGTCCATAAAGAATTGATTGTTTTTATTATTTTATCCCTATTAGGAACAGTATTTACAAATCATCCAGATGTTAGGACATTGAATTATTTCTGGTAAAATATAATGATGTTTTGTGGCCGGACACAATGGTGTGCTGCTGCTGCTGGATTCTCCTGGCTGGGTTTGGGGTTGGGCATTTTTGTGTTATATAAACTTGTGTTCTATGAAAGTTAATATTTTTAGAAAGACAAGAGAATTTTCTTATTACAGCCTTTCATGAGAGTCTCTCTTGCAGGACTTATGGTATTCTTTTGTTATTGAGTCTTCCAGTCATTTGGAACATCTAAAAGATGTGTATTGGTGCAGAAAGTTGTAAATTCTCATTTAAAACCTGTCTTCAAGTCACTTCATCTCAATTTATGTCTCTCAGGCAAGGCCATTTCCTTCACTTAAGTGAGTGACATAAAAAGTTAGTTTGTACAGTACTAGCAATTTAAATTATGCTTGTTGCAGGTGTAGCTTCTGAACATTTCTTTTATCTTGTAGCTTAGGGAATATTTGTGTAGCTCATTTTTGTTACACCTGCTGCAGCATTAAACCCTATGTATTTAAATTTATCTAGTCTTGAGCAGAAGGAAATGATACAGATGACAGTATGTTTCTCAGCCTGGTTATTGTTCTTCTGGAGTGCATTTCAGAGTTTCCTATATACTCTTTGTTCAGGGAAGCTTGTGTGGATTGCCCTGGATGGAATGGCAGAATGGGCTATTCACTACCAGCTGCAACAGATCAAATAGGCATGAAACAGTCCTAATGTGTTGTAGGGCTCACTGAGGGACTGTTGGGAGACTGTTTGATTTAATCCTTTTGGAGTGTGTAACAGGAGAGGGATGTTTTTGGAGCTTTGAGGACATAATATAGTTTAGGTTGTTGGGTTTTTTTAAAGAAATACCGGTTTTATGAATCTTGCCAATCTGTTTTGGGGTTTTTTTGAGGTAATGATCAGAGATATAGGTTATAACAGATATGTTAGCCATGCTCTCAGAGGTTTGTGGTCAATTAATCATACTCATGGTCTAAGAACTTAGTAATAGCTGGAAAATTTTAATTTGGAAACTTTAATTAGACATTTAATTAATTTAATTATATATTGTAAATATAAAGATGGCTCTCCTAAAACACAAAGCATGAGCTCATATTAAGGGATGGGATGTGGCTTTTCTGTTTTGGGCTGGCTGTGCCTCCTGTCCCTGCTGAAGAGTGGCACCAAAGACCTGTGCCTGCTCACACATGGGCTGCTGAGGCTGGACTAGGGAATCATGGGATTCTGTTGCAAACTGATTTCTGGTGTTGCTGTTCTCCCCTCAGGTGGTGGAGAATGAGATTGAATGCTGACTGTAGGCCTGGCTGAGAAACACACTGTCATCGGTGTCTTAGGTGGCTGTTGTGTCCCTGAGAGCCAGTGGCCTTTGACCCCTGAAGCCACTGTGCCTGAAGGTCAGTTTACTGGTAGCACAGGAAGGAGGTCTAACCTGAAATTTAAGTCACTCCTTTAACCTTTTTTATTGTTTGTTTGCAGCAAAAAATGAAGGACACAGCCTCCTGTGCAAGGCACAGCCTCCTGCTGTGCAAATGCCAAGGCCTAGTTTCCAAAGAGGATCTCAGTCCAATAAACTCCAGTCATGCGCCTTGAGTCACATTTGCCGCTTTAAATCCTGTCTTACAAGAACTTGGCTTGAATATTTCATGTGGCAAATACAGGCTTAGGTTTGGGATTCTTAAAAACATGGATCGTGATTTCTGTCCTCCTCCATTGAGGATTTTCTTTTTAAGCCTGAATTCTCTGGGAGAGTGGTGAGGGCCTAGAACAGGTTGCCCAGAGCATCTGTGGGTGCCCCATCCCTGGAAGTGTCCAAGGCCAGGTTGGACGAGGCTTGGAGCAAGCTGGGATAGTGGAAGGTGTTCCTGCCCCTGGCAGGGGATTGGAATGAGATGGTCTTTAAGATCCCTTCCAACCCAAACCATTCCATGATCCTATGATTCTGTGATTAATATGCCAGTTAACCTTTAACTGAACTGGTTACGTATCTACTAAGTAAATTGTTGGGTTTGCTACCAGAGTTACCCTTGAGTAACTCTCTAACTCTGTTACTCAAGTTCTGCTGTTTCCAGAGAATGGCATAAGGGAATGGAAATTCCTGCGAATTCAAATACTCTGTCTCCTGTTCAGATAAGTTCAATGTTTTTGACTAAGTGACCTGGTTTGGTTTTGTTTATGCTCTGAGCTGATCAAATGTGTGGCAAAAAGCAGAGTAACTGTATTAAATGTTGCATCTAGTCATTAAAACACAGGCTGTTAGTGGGTTACATTAGTGTTATACCAATACTAATGTGGGATACAGTTAATGGTACATTGGGATGCATATTAATGTTGCATCAACATCCCACATGCTTTATAACTGTTGCCTTAAACTTGGACAGCTCAGAGCATATTTCCTAATAATGTGGCTTTAAATTTCAGTGCTGAACAGTGGCATATTCAGGAGTCTTCTTATCAAATCATCTGGTTCTGTTGATGGCAGGTCTGTTACCTACTAACTTGGGGTTAAAGGGACTAAAAGCAGTGAGAGTTTCTGACTGAGGACAGAGATCTTTGCCTAGAAATATTGGAAAGAGTAAATATTTTTGCAGTGTCAGCTATTGGTAATTGTACCTTTGTGTTCTTTCTTTCTCTTGCAGGAGCTTTAATGCAGAAATGAACATTTATGTGAAGCAGCTGGGCAGAAGTAAGTTTATTTTTTAACTTTGCAAGAGATGGGTGTTGGTATAGAGGAACATGTGTGGGTACAGAGTTTGTTATAGTTATGTGTTGGAGCCACTTCCAGAGGTAAAGGGTAATTTGTTTGATGTTGCTGGATGTTATTGGATAATCATACTTCCTTAGGCACTGAATGCAGAAAAACTTCAAGGGACTTAGCAGTAAAGTAACATCACACAGCCAGTGTTAGCTGGCCAGTGGAGGGACCTAGTTGGATTTTATGGTGGAATTCTGGATTTATCAAGATTTGAGACTGTCCATGAAACCTGGTCTAAGTGTACAGTCAGAGAGCCCAGTTCAGAGTAGTGTCTTCTGTGGAAGCTGCTTGACTCCGCTGCTACAGCTCTGACCTCTGTGTGCTGCAGGGATTTTCAGTCGCGAGCACGGATCAAACAAAAAGCTGGCAGCACAGTCCTGTGCCCTTTCCCTGGTCAGACAGCTCTACCACCTTGGTATCATTGAGCCTTACTCTGGGCAGACGAAGAAGAAAGGAGAATTGGTGAGTTTGGCAGGAGGGACAGGAATTATTGCTTTCATTTCATAACACAGAAGCACTCTCATAAGCAGGAGTGAGTTAAAAGTTTGCTCTCCATATTTAACATCTTGTAAGTTATTAAAAATTTTTATTCTTTAGTAACTGTTTCTGTTCTGGCCAGTGATTTGCATCAGAAATATAGCTTCATGTGTATGTGATTGGAGCAGTAACCAATTTTACATTCTATTAAATGAAATAGGATTTGTAACAAATGCTATTTTCTGTATATTTTTTCTACAAGCTTGAATATTTCTGTTTATGACTGTTTGGATTAATTCTCTGTCACATGAGCATTTTCTGCCAATTCAAATATATATACATATAGATATATATATATGTATATATATATATACATACCAAGGAATATATGTTATTCAGTTGTTATTTGGTTGCAAGTTTGGGAATGTGTTAAACTCAAGTATTTAAAAATAGCCTGCAAATTCTTATTCAATGAAAAGTTGGCAAAACATTTCAAGAATGTGAATTTTGAACTGATGATACTCTTTGGCCTTGTTTCATGAGGAGGTGTTTGATGGTTCAGCTCTAATAGCCCACAGTTCTGGATTCCAGTGCCTGTTTTTTGTGTATATTGATGGGTAGTTTTTAAATATTTCCTAGTTGGAACCCTATGAGGTGTTGTTGTCTTCTGACTTAGAAAATCATCTGCAAAAGACTATACAGGAACTGTCCCTGGAGATTGTGCCTTTGGTGAGTATGTGGTTCAATACTCCAGTATGGAACATCACACCTGCTCGTTTTATCATTTATCTGTCTTTGCCCACTCTGCTTTTGGATTTATAGCCTGAAGATCCCAGTGATCCAGTTCTGATCAATGTTGGAAAGTTGGCCCATTTTGAACCATCGCAGAGACAAAGTCATATGGGAGTTGTTCCCTGGTCACCACCTCATTCCAACTGGAACCCTTGGACTGGCTGCAATATTGATGACGGTCCTCTGGCAAATGTAAGACAGCTTAAAAAATGGACCTGTTGCTTGATTTCCCCATGCTTCCAGAACTTCTAATGCTTCTCCCTGACCAGGATTTAAAGTATGAGCTATTTTAAAGGAGAGGACAGTCCACTGATAAAATTTCTTCCTTTCTTGATCTGGAGGCAGAGAGTTCTTTGTGTTTACTTCATGTTTTATCAGGTCTTGAGCAGCAGTGTTTTGAGTGTCCCAATTTTCTGCTTTGTTTCACCTTTTGCCTGCTATTGTGCAGCCCATACAAAATTTGTAATTGAAATTACAAGGTAAGTTCACAGCCATGTCATTTATAATCCTCTGGCTTCTCTTTCCCATACTTCCATGCTCAGACTCTTATTCTGGGAGGAGAAACTGCTCCAAGCCAGTGCCACTACACAAGCAACCAACTTTTCTTACTTTTTGTCATTTCTAGTCTCGTTCAGCACAGAACGAATTCAAAGCAACAATGTGGCATGATAGAATGAAGAAGGGAAAGAATTACTGGTTTGCCAAGTTCAGAGGGTAGTTTGGTCTGACTGGTATAACCTGGTCAGAATTAGGGCAGGAGCTTGATTTTCCTATAAGAGCCAGATTGCTTATGGCCAAAATAATAATTTAATACTTTTTCTACTGGAGTTTTTTCCATAAGTTACATTAAATTAGTATTGATTGTTATATATTGTTTTTTTAAAATATATGGAACTATGTAAATTTAGCTCTTGCTGCACAAAACACATAACCAATGTGGACATTGCAAATTAAGCTGGCTTCAAATCTCTTCAGGATTCACCCGTGCTAGTTCTAACTGGAACAGCTGACTTACTTGCAGTAAAAACAACTGGCCAACTACCCTTTGGTAACAAATTTTCATTTCTTCAGAATTCCTTTGCAGTTGAAAAACAGGAGTTGCCTGATGAATTCTCTTCAAACTTTTCCCTTTTCAGCTGCAGTTTTAAGGGTAGGTTTGTGTTTACATTAGGTCGTTACTTATACTGAAAACTCCTGTCTGTCTGAGAGACTTCTTTGGAGATGAATGTTTAATACGCTGGAATGAATGAAATAAAACAGCTCAGAGGCATAACTGATTTCAGGGAGTTATGTAGGAAACGATCCTTTACGGATATTTGGGATCATGATGTTGGTGTGACTGATCTGATACTGAAGTTACGATGTAGATAAGAAGAGGGGTCAAAAAGCCTCCAAATAACGTCTTACACTTCCAGCTCACTCCGGAGCAAATAAGCATGGATCTGAAAAGTGATTTCATGTACCGTCTGGAGCGGGATCAGGAATTACAGAGGGTAAGTGTGCTTCCTGTGACTTGTCATCCTTGCACTAGGCTCTTTATTTTCCAGAGGGGTTGAATGCAACACAAAGTGTGTAAGGCTGGATTTCAGTACAAATACACACCATGTTTTCAGAAGTGCTGGGTGTTCCACTGGGGTGGATGCGGGGATGAGTTGTGCTGTGCCAGGAAAAAATACAAACGATGACCTGTTCTTAGGCAGTTTTTCCTTTGGGTAAGGGAAAAGCATAAAGTGAGGCAAAGTATAGATGTGGAGCAGAAGAGGCTGATTTTTGGAGATTTTGGAAATGTCCTGGGCTTTTGTTTCCAGATCCAAGAAGAGAGAGAGGCCTTACCTCTGAAGAATTTTGAAAGTGAAATTCTGGATGCCATCCATCACAATTCTGTTGTTGTCATCCGTGGCGCCACTGGTTGTGGCAAAACCACCCAAGTGCCTCAGTACATACTGGATGAATACATCAGAACCAACCGAGCTGCTGAGTGCAACATAGTGGTGACACAGGTGAGGAATGCGTGGCCACTGCAGTTCTGTGCTGGATATGAGAAATCACCTGTTGGTTCGGGTAAAATCAGAGAACCATGGAATGGTTCTGGTTGGAAGGGATCTTAAAGCTCATCTCATTCTAACACCCTGCCATGGTCAGTAATGCCACCCACTAGGCCAGGTTGCTCCAAGCCCCATCCAAGCTGGCCTTGAAGGATTGAAGGATGTGTTGAGGACCATTATTATTATTGCAGGTCATGGTTCATAAAGATGTATCCTCAGCAATATAAGTAGGAGAAACCTCAGCATCATGTGCATTTTCATTTGGAGTATTACTCTTGCATGGACTTACAGTTTGGATAATCTGGCCTGAACCTTGCCCAGGTGAAAACTCTCAGACCAAAGAAATGATTTGGGAAATAGTAGCTGGTAGCTGCCATATATCCTTATATCCCTGCTTTGTGAAAAAACCCCCCTTTGCTGTTACAATATTAGTGTTTAACGATTACTTTGTAAAGAAATCTTACGACAGGGCACCTGTAACATTTATAATTTCCTTTATTGCTTCCAGTGGTCTTGTGATAAACTTCTAAAACCTTCTCATTAATTTAGAGAAAACTTTTCCACCCCTCAGCCCCGGCGGATCAGCGCAGTTTCCGTAGCAGAGCGTGTATCCTATGAGAGGGGGGAAGAGCCGGGGCAGAGCTGTGGGTACAGCGTGCGGTTCGAATCTGTGCTCCCTCGGCCACACGCCAGCATCATGTTCTGCACTGTAGGTCTGTATTGCTTCCGTATGTTTGGAGCTTATCATGACTTTGAACTCTTGAGTTAGCAGCAAAAGCGGGAATGTGGTCAAATTAAAATTTTTATAAAGTCTGCTCAGAAGTTTGAAAGGGTCTTTTTGGATAAAAGTTTGCTGACATGCCGTTGTGCAAAGAAAAATTAAGATTTAAGATTTTTGTTCAGAAGTCTGATAATACAGGTCTGATAGCACACAGAAATAATCCCATGAAGAGATAAAATTGCCATATATTAATTGTCCTTAAAAGACAGAAAGGGAAGCAGCACTGGCTGGGAAAGATGGAAGAGTCTTTCTTGTGGTAATGCTTTGTGGCCTTGTCACTTGTACAAAGGAAAGCATGGCAATTAGAGATGGGATTAGAAAAGGGGCTGGGCAGCCTGCACACTTCCTGATTTTTAAACCAGGGGCTTAACCAGGGAGGGGAAAGGTTGAACTGTTACGTGAACATTTACCTGCTGTCTCTGGTTTAGGTGTTCTTCTGAGAAAGGTGGAGACTGGGATCCGTGGCATTAGTCACGTTATTGTTGATGAGATCCATGAGAGAGACATTAATGTGAGTTAGCTGGTGATGACAGACCTAATCTCTCTATTCTTCTGTTCTGTTTAACTTCTGTATGTGTTTGTGTGTAGTAGCCAACATGCGAGAGGAAACTGTGTCTTACTAAGTGTCAGGTGTGTGAGTTTTCTTTCTTTCCTTTGATAAGATTTTTAGAACTCTCAGTTATTCCTTCCCTGATTAGCAGAGCAAGAACCTGTGCTTCCTTGCTGCCCTCTAACTATTTTCCTGTTAGGATCCCCTGTGTCCTGGTCATCTCTGGAACATGAAATACCACAGTACAAACACATCTTGTCCCAGTGGGGGAGCATGCTGAATGACGCTGTTATTTTAGAGTCCTGT
Organism: Corvus brachyrhynchos; assembly: GCF_000691975.1. Classification (NCBI taxonomy): domain Eukaryota; kingdom Metazoa; phylum Chordata; class Aves; order Passeriformes; family Corvidae; genus Corvus; species Corvus brachyrhynchos. The sequence goes on from NW_008238434.1 coordinate 219,606, forward strand.
TTCTACTGACACTGTTGTATTACTGGTGGTATTAATGGAACCAGCAGTCTTGATAGTGATACATTGAAATTCAGGGTTTACATGAAGTAAAATACAAGTTGATGATAGAATTAGGAGAGGTATTGGATATAATTTGAAATGGCAAACATTTTCTGTTCCCTTGAATATTTTCTGTTCCCTTGAATTTCAGCTTTGTCATACCAAGAATGAGAGAAACTGTGAAGTTCTGACATGTTGTTTAAGCTTGTTTGGACAGAATTTAGGGACTCATTTGAATAAAATTGCAACATACATTTTTCTGATGCATCTCTTCATCATGTATGTTAATGATGTAAAATACAAGTTTGGAAATTCTGAGTGAGATTGGAATTTTGTCTGTTAAGCTAAGGGCCTGCCTAGCTAATTGCATGGCAGAACTGAATAAATGTCATGTTTAAAGAGAACTACAAACTTCACACACACCTGCACTGAGTCTTTCCTATTTATTTTATAAATTATGGCTACTTTATATGTAAGCCAAGTTTAAAAAGACCTGGGGTTGTAATGTACTGTTAGGAAGGAAGCAAACTATTTTTGTAGAAAAGAAAACCCCTCCTTTACCCTGGAAAGCCTAAAAATCACTTATCCCAGGCATTGTAGTAGTTTCAAAATAAAGCACTGACAACTGTTTCTGGTTTTAGAACACTTTTGTGCTACTTGTTACTTTTCTTGCTCAGTAAATGTGTAATTCCTTCTGGTTTCTTGGGAAGATACTGCTTTTTATAGATAGGAAGTTAATGATGCTCTTACCCTCTTTCTATTCAGACTGATTTCCTTTTGGTGGTGCTGAGGGATGTCATTCAGGCGTATCCTGAAATCAGGGTTGTCCTCATGTCTGCCACCATCGATACCAGTATGTTTTGTGAATACTTCTTCAACTGTCCCATCATCGAGGTCTACGGGAGAACCTTTCCCGTCCAAGGTAAATCATTGGTTGCACCTCCAGTTTTATCAGTCTTGGCTTCATACTCTGAAACATCCTGATTTATATCAGGAGAGTCTTGAGAAATGGTGTGAAGTATTATGTTCCCTTGCACAGGCTTCTGGAAGTCAGTCCTGATCATCTGTCTGTCCTTGCAGATTATTTTCTGGAAGACTGTATTCAAATGACTCAATTTGTCCCTCCACCAAAGGAAAAGAAGAAGAAAGAGAAGGATGAAGAAAGTGGTGAAGATGACGATGTATGTTTGAACTTTAATATGAAAAATTAAACAAGTGCCATTTTTAGTACTCCAGCTTGAGTGTAATTCATTTGGCATTGTTGAAGTGAAACATCTCTAGCAGCTTTCCTATTTTTAATATCTGAGATTGCTGTTAACTTCAGCAGTGGAACTGAATTTTCTTCTTGCCCTTGTAAACTGAAGAATTTCTTTTTCATTGAAGCTAAGGTTCTCATGTTTTGTCAACCTACTTCTCTTTAAAGCTAAAACTGAAATGCTTTTGAAAGTGAAGATTGGTAACCTTGGAAGAAGAAATAGAGAAATATGAGCTTGGTGGTACCTTTTTAGGGTGAAAATTTAGATTCTCTCCCTTCTTGTCTTGCAGTTGATATTGTCAATGCTTACATACATTGTCAAGGAATTATCAGTTTTATTTCGATTGTAATTTGTAGGTTTGAAACTTTTGTTTAGGCCACTTAATTGAAATTTTTTTTAAGTCGCCATTTTTTCTTGAAAGGCATTTATCACATATATCATTTTCTTACTTGCCTGGCCAGCCAGTCTCTGTAGTTTGAGTAAATTAATTTATATGATTTTCTTTGTCGTGTTTTTCTTTTGTAGGCCAACTGCAACCTTATTTGCAGTGATGAATATGGCCCAGAAACAAAGCACTCCATGGCTCAGCTGAATGAGAGAGAAACTTCTTTTGAACTCATTGAGGCCCTGCTGATTTATATCAGGACTCTGAATGTCCCAGGAGCTGTCCTTGTTTTCTTGCCTGGCTGGAACTTAATCTATACAATGCAGAAGCATCTAGAAATGAACACACGCCTTGGTACAAGCAGCTGTTTTATTATATTTCATCTTTTCCCAAGGAAACTAATGACTGTGTGAAGATGGGAGTTGGATGAGTGGCTTAGGGAGCTAATTTGTTGAGAGAGTGAATGGCCAGAAATTTTTATGTTATGGAAAGAAGCAATGAGATTCACATAGTAGTAGTTACCAACCTTCTTGTATTCCTGTTGTAGGAGGCCACCAGTACAGGATTTTACCTCTGCATTCCCAGATTCCTCTGGAGGAGCAGCGTCGAGTGTTTGATCCTGTGCCTCCTGGAGTGACCAAAGTATGGAGCCTTCTCTGTGTGCTGTTCTGTTGGGCTTTTCGGGAATGTATTGCTCACTTTTTTTATAAATTCTGTAGTTTATCTTGCTGTGGATTGTTGGCTTTTTCAGACCCAGTAATGTCACTTTGCATTTCCTGGTTTTTATAGGTTATTTTATCTACCAGTATTGCTGAAACCAGCATTACCATCAATGATGTGGTCTTTGTTATCGACTCTTGCAAGTGAGTTCATGAAGCAGCTTTTTGTTTCATAAATCCTACCCTTGGGAATGCAAAAGAGGTTTTGGGAGTGCACAAAAGTGCTTTGTGTTCCCATGCTTCCCCAGCTGAGCTTGAGGACTCCTAACTCCCTCAGGACAAATTAGTATTGTCTTTAGCTGGTCAGCACAGTGACAAACCATGCTGGCATCTCAGGGGATTGAGTTGGTCATGCTGGTACTATTCATGTGGGGTGTCACTGGGTCTCCACACCAATTTGATAGATGTCATCTGCCAAAGGAGTTTTACAAACCCTCAGTGTCTGGCTGATGGAAAAGAGGAAGACTTATGTAGTCTGTTACAGTTCCTGCCTTGCTGTGCCTGCTCTCAGAAAACTACACACAGAGGGCTCATGAATTCATGAGAATTTTAAGCTTTTTGGACAGTTGTGAGTACATCATTCTGTGCAATAGTTTGGGGCACTGCTTTAGAAGGAGTGTGATGCTTTAGTTTCCATAACGATGCCTGACTAGCCAAAGCTCAGAGGTGGTTGGCTTCTTAAAAGCAGTGTGGCTGCAAGCCATAAAATAGGAAATGATTTGGTAGGGCTTAAGAAGGATGTTTGATCTTTAGTGGTGTTTTTCTTGTAACAGGCAAAAAGTGAAGCTGTTCACTGCTCACAACAACATGACAAACTATGCCACGGTCTGGGCATCAAAAACCAATTTGGAGCAGCGGAAAGGCAGAGCTGGACGCGTGCGAGCTGGGTTCTGTTTCCATTTGTGCAGCAGAGCTCGCTTTGAGAGGTGAGGCTGTGGTCTCCAGAAATAAAGTACCCTCAGGGAATTCTCCCAGAACTGTTGGGTGCTGCTTCTGGTTATACTGGGGAAATCGTTGTAGAAAGCACAGAGAGGAGATGGATGATGTTGGTTCACACTGAAATATCTCTGTTCTTTGGCTTAAAAAAAATGTACACATGTTTTTACACATAGTATGAGGTGGATAAATAGTTCATGATTTTAGTGTCACTGCAACCTACCGAACCTCTCAAGAGGAGAACAATACTGCTTGGGAATTGAGGCAAGGCAGAAAAAAGCTTTGTAATGAGGATGAAGCTCTAGTCTGCCTTCAGACATTGGGGGCACCTGTCATTGCCATGTAACAAGGCCATTTTGTCATGAAAGTGGTAAAAAGCAGGGACGGCAGATGTTACTTTCTTCTCCATCCCCATTCCATGGACAGGAAGCCCCCTCCTGCTGCTCTAGTACCTTCCCTGCTGCTGAAACTTGACCTCTCTGCCAGACTGTTTTTCCGTTACTAGAGCCATGGAAGTCTCTTTGCTGGTTGGAGAAGGCAACACAGCTGTTAGTTACAATCTGATCTCTCTCCTGGAAGTTTCAGTGCCCCTTTCTCTGGCTGTTACAGCATAGCTGTGTTTTGATGTTCAACTTTCTGTTACCTCTTGAAAGCATCAGTTGATCAAAAACTCTCCTTGAATTCTTCGAATTTATTTAGATCTGCTGTTGAGTACAGTGCAATGATTTTAATTAACAATTTTGGCAGTGAACTGATTTTAGGCTACTGAAGTAATCATGGTTTTAAGATTACCTTCCTTCAGAGAATATAAACCCAAAATACACAAGTTCCTTGGTACTTAGGAAAG
>NW_008238434.1:223950-236891 GCF_000691975.1 Corvus brachyrhynchos
CTAAATCTGGTGCCAGCTGAATCAAGGTATCTGTTCAAGGTGTTTTGAAACCTTTTCTAGCTGCACCAGAAAAGTGCTTGTACATAGGGCAGGCTGAAAGCAGGTTGTCTCTCAGGAGTGTAAGAGCTTCCTTAGCAGAGTAGGAAAGGATTGTAAAGGACAAATGTGGGGCTGGACTCAGCCATGCTGGGAACTGTGCTCCAGCCCTTCAGGTTCTCTGTGGTCAGCTCATGCTAGAACCCACAGCGGGCAGTGGAGATGTGAGGGCTCCTCCCCCTGTGCATTCCCAGCGTAAATTTACCCCAAAGGAGAAGTACAGAATTTTGTGATAGAAGAGCTGAAGTTCCAGGAGCTGATGGGCAGGCTCAGAGACAGAGTTTGCTTTGGAGGGCAGTGGTTTCTGCTGGTGGAATGACCCCTCATGGTGATCAAAGCCTGTGTTCAGAGAAATGGGACTTTGTTCTCTTCTCATTCCAGGCTTCAGACTCACATGACGCCTGAAATGTTTCGAACACCACTTCATGAAATTGCTTTGAGCATCAAACTGCTCCGGCTGGGAGGGATTGGGCAGTTTTTGGCCAAAGCCATTGAGCCACCCCCTCTGGATGCTGTGATTGAAGCGGAACGCATGCTGAGAGGTATCCTCATGTGCCCACGGGGCTGTGTGGTAATCCTGGGCTAGTGGAACTGGCACCAAGCGGTTTTCCATGTACATGATCTCTAACAAATGGCTGTACCACCTCTGGGTGTATTGGTGGAGCAGCATATTCTGGCTGACACAGCAACATGGAGGCGTATGGGTGTCAGTGGCTTGTGCAGCTGAAGAAATACTTGAATTCCCAGCCAAGTGTCATTCCTTTAAGAAACTTGAGCCTTCAAACTTGAAGCTTATTTTGTTGTTTTACCAGTAACTTATGTTAGCTTCCAGCTTCCTGTTTTCCAGCTGTGGCACTGCTGTGTTTGACATAGACTCAGTCCAGTGCTTGAGGCATTCACAAAGCTTCTCTAAAAGTACTGAAAAACAGAGGTTGGTAGTTTATTAAATAATTACTGCTTTGTACAGTTTGCTGACCCAATATCTCAGACTTTGTCAAGTAATTAAATCTCCAGTTTATGAATCTGCATGAAAAACAGAAGAAACTGAGATATGGGTTGTTGTCTCCCCACTTTCTTCAAGGAACTAACTAGAATATTAATAAAATAGAGCAGGGAAAAACTCTAAATTTATGCTTTAGTTGTAAAGCATAAATGTGACCTCAAACCTCAGCACACTTTGTAAATGTCACTAAATATGCACTTCCTACAATTTTTAACAACTGAAATATCTGTTTGATGTTGATTTTATGGAAAAAATTGTGTACTGAGTCTATGTTGCTTGTATACAGGAGGGAGACCTGTAATGAGAATGAAAAAACATAGCTGGGGATATATAGTCAGGTTTAATGACTTTCTGTTCTGAAAATTATTAGTACTTTTCATATTATGCAGCTCAGAATTGCAGAGCCAGGGGAAAAATCAAACATTTTCAGCTCTAACACCAAATAGCTGTTTCTGCAGGTACCTCCCCTTCCTGATGACCTGTGATTTTTCAGTGCAGGTACACTGCTAGTATGTTCTAAAGAAGGTGGAACATGTTATTCTTCGAAGTATTCTTTAGGCTTTTGGGTTCAGTAGATACCAGGAAAAATTGATTTGATGGTGGCTAAGGAGTCCTTTTTGTGTTTCCTTTCCCATTTAATTGCTCGGACTACAAATCTTTTTTTTTTTTTTAATGTGTAAAAACCTTTGGTAGCTTTGAGGATGAATACAGGTGATAATTTTTAGGTAATGGGAGGAGGGAAAAGCAGGTAAAGCCTCAAGGAAGAGAGAGTTTGTGGTGTGCTCTTTTTGATGAAGATGGTTCTGTGATTCGGCAATGGCAATGGAGACTCCACAGCTGGTTGTGACAGGGCTACTTTGATTTTCCTGAGGCAGAAATTAGGTTAGATTCATTAGATAATAGATGGTTTATTAGTGTAATAGGGGGGTGTTGTACAGAAGCAAACTAAAAAGGAATGGAAAATTACGTATGTGATTTACATTCTGATTATTCTAATTGCAGAGGAGGTAGTAAAACCTCCATAAAGCTAAAGTTTGTTTGACCTCAGAAAAAATCAGGTTGGCAACAGTGTAACCAACATTAAACTTAAATATGAGTGGGGTTCAATTTAAACACAATTATTAAAACTCTGAATTTCTTATCTAAAGATTTCTGAGATTAGCTGTCTGTGATAATGATTTACCAAAATATGAATATTGATCTAATATTGATATCCAACTGAGACGGACAAAAACTCTCTTAACAGTTTAGAGTTAGAAAGTGTATGTTTTATTTGGCGCCAGGCACCGCGTGGGGTAGCTCCCTAAGACGCAGGGCCCCGATCCAAGCAAACACAAAGCTTTTTATTTACAAAAATTATGAATACAAAATACAAATGTATATTCATAACATTAACACCTCCCATTCTCCGCTTCGTATGGAAATGAGCTTAAATGTCATTAAGCATGCGTAGTGTGTGTGCTCTGAATTGAGTCAGTGGTCTTGAATTGGGTCAGTGATCTTAAGAAGATGAAGTATGCTCATCTTCCTCATTTTGACCTTTTTGCCTTTCTGAACTTTAACAATCCTAATTACTTTAGTGACCTCTAAGTTTCCTCTTGCATGACTTTTGGACGGGTTCCCACCAAGGGAGGAAATTGGTAATTGTCCTTGTTCCCTACATCAACTTATCAAAGTTTCTATTCCTTGTTCTAAGCACAGCTAAGCAAACATACAAATGACAGATCATCAGTTATTTGGTAATCAGTTACTAACTTCTTAAAACCCATTTCAGGTCCAGCTCTCTTAACTATTTTAATTAACTCTAGCTGGGCCAAATTCCTTCCTATTCTAACTAATTTCAACACACCTAGCCTATAACTAAAATCTTTATGTTTCTTCTAAATCTATGTTTCAATAACAAGGGATCTTGTTTCAGAGCTTGATGCCCTGGATACCAATGACGAGTTGACACCTCTTGGAAGAATCCTGGCCAAACTTCCCATTGAACCTCGTCTGGGCAAGATGGTGATCATGGGCTGTATTTTTTAGTAAGCTGAGTGGTCTCAGTGGTCTTGTTCTTTTTTCTCTGAGTTCCTGAGCCTCTTGACATGCGCAAGAGAGAAAAACCAATACATCTAGATGAGCAATAAATGCTGCAGCTGGGAAGAGGTGACTGAATCTTCATGGGAGCAGAGAAGAAATAACTTCCAGTGTAGGCAATAAAGCGGTCATGAAATTCAGTTAACAGCAAGACACCAGTGGAGGCTGAATATTTCTGAATTAAGAGTGGGACTTGAAACACCTACGTGTAACAGTGAGCTAGAGGTGGGAAGATACAGAATTTAACTATGAGATAAGGAGAAAAATCAATCTCCATGTTTTGCTTTAGTAGAAGATCTGTTCTTTGTCACTGTGATGGCTGTTGGGTCCTGTGATTACTGTAGGGTCCTTTTCACCAGAAAAGGTGGTGTATGGATGGAGGGGAGGGCAGATAGGGCTAATTTAATATCCACTTCCAGGAAAGTGTTTCAGTGAAGACCTCTAGCAGATAAAGGCCAAATTCCTAAGGTGTCTAGCAGAGAAGTTTTCCCTGGTATCTGCAGCCTGCAGCAGGTGCTAGCAGCACTAACTCTTGAGTGATTCTGATCCCTTCTGTGGTTCCTTTTAGTGTGGGAGATGCTGTTTGTACCATCTCTGCAGCTACCTGTTTCCCTGAACCTTTCATCAATGAAGGCAAACGCCTGGGTTATGTCCATAGGAATTTTGCTGGGACCAGGTATTCAGATCATGTAGCTTTGCTCTCTGTCTTCCAAGCCTGGGATGATGCAAGGTACGTTGTCTGGCACAGCAAGTGATGGGAAGTTACAGGTAACACAGGGTGAGCTTTTCCTTTCCTTGGTCAGGCTTCTAATTTCCTCTGTTTGTTTTTCAGAATGGGTGGTGAAGAAGCAGAGAAAAGATTTTGTGAACACAAAAGACTCAGCATGGCCACTCTTAGAATGACTTGGGAAGCAAAAGTCCAGCTGAAAGACATACTTATTAGTTCTGGCTTTCCTGAAGGTGATTCTGATTAAATTCAGTAATTTAATTACTGCATTTTTCATTCTGAGATGATAAATAAATGACCAGGATAATCTGTGTTGAGCACCCAAGCACAGGGGGAGTATAGTGGATTTGCCATAGCACTACTCTCTTTTTACAGCTGCATTCAGGTGGAATTTTAGTGTTCTCTCCTGAAGTTGTGATGGCTGTGCTGCAACACGGAGATTTTGGAGGCTGAGGTTAGAGCTGCAGGATTAAAAACCTATAAAACAGTTGTCCTTATAATGTTACCTCCCTGACTTTCCTTCTCCTTCACTTGTTGCATCTCCAAAATGTGCTGTGCTGTGCTTTTTCCCTTCTTTCCATAGGCCTTAGTCAGGAGCCTGTGTAATCTGAAATTTTCTGTTCTGTGGCTTCCTGGGTTTGTGCTGCAGGAGGGATGTGCAGCAGTGTGCCAAATTATTCCATTTTCTGGAGACAAAATTCTTAAACTAGACCAGGTTCTGAATTTGCCTAATGTTGCTGAAGAGATCAGTGAAATGGCATTGTCTGCCTGGATTTAGCAGATGTTTATCTCCCCTCCTTTTCTTTTATTTTTTTCCTTTAAATTCCTTTAATTTTTTTTCTCCTCATGCTGTTAGGATCAGTGCTGCATTTATCCGTAACTTTCTTTCTGGGCAAGATGACCTGAAAACAAGCCACCAGAGACTCTGGGGAGGTCTGTAACAAATGAACTAATTAAAACATCCATTCCAACTTCCCCCAAAAGATCTGTCTCCAAAACAAATGACAGCACATTCTGGGAAAACCCATCTCTCCTTGTTTTTGAAGAGTTTGGAAGAGAAGAGTACCTCTTTGTAGTAGTATTTTTCAGCTTTTCAAACTCCATTAAGAAATTAAAGATTGAATGTAGAACTTAAATGCTCTGAGTGCAGAGGTCATTGGAGATCACATATAATGGTTGATTCAATCAGAAAAGATTGAATCCAGGATCCTAAACAGCTTTGCATTGATCCGGGATCCTAAATAGCTGTGTGTGCTCCTCCTACATGTCCCATGGATTTGAGTCACTCTTCTGTTCTCTGCCAACAGAATGTTTGATGACTCAACCGTTTAATAACACTGGCCCTGATAACAACCTGGATGTTGTAATCTCCCTGCTGGCTTTTGGGGTCTACCCCAACATCTGCTACCACAAGGAGAAGAGGAAAATTCTTACCACTGAGGGGCACAATGCTCTCATCCACAAGTCATCTGTCAACTGCCCTTTCAGCAGCCAGGACATCAAGTATCCATCGCCCTTCTTTGTTTTTGGAGAGAAGGTAGAGACTTTGGGTTTGTTCTTGATCATGTGCTGCCAAATGGTTCAAGAGGCTCTTTTTGGTAAAGAAGTCATAAGAAAAAAACCTGACTGCAATATTTAGCTTTTTTAGTGGGGGGTGTTGGGGGGTGTTGTTTGTTGGTTGGTTTTCTTTCCAAAAAGTGAATGTTATGTGGTCCTGGTGTCACTCAGCCTCCTAGTAACTTCCAGTCAAACACTTTCAGTAGAAGTACACAGAAAGTTCCTGTGAGTTTTGTTACAACAGCCAGGTCATAGAGAAAGATTTAAATCATTATCTTCTTTAAGAGTTTGTTTTAGGAGCTCTTCCATACTAATTAGGCACCAGAGAATTTTTACCCTTATCACTTCTGCTACTTATGAATCCAGGGAGAAAACAGGAACATGGAATATGGCAGTGTCATCTCCTGAGGATAATTCCCATTTCCCAAGCATCACGCAAAAGGTCTCCATGACCTTTTCCTCCATCCCACAAATTCAGTGTATGTTCTGTGCATGTCCATTGCAACCCCTGTTGTGGGAGCTTGGGGGTTCAGTCTGGACCGGGCATAGACGGGGACGGAGACGAGAGATCTCTGAAGTCAGATCTTGGAACATGCGGTTTATTGCAAAGGGCGTGGGTACAGGGGCACTGCTTAGAGCTGCCAGACTCAGCTCGGAGCAGGCCCAGGAGAGCAAGAGAGTAAGCGGGTAAGTAAAGAGAGAGAGAGAGCGAGAGGAATGAGAGTGAAGAAGTAATAAGAGTGTGTAAGAGTGTGAGTAAGAGTGTCTGAAGTCCTGGTTACAATACAATAAATCATCTTCTGTACTGAATATTCTAATTGTCACTAACCAATCTAATACAAGATACAAATCCTATAGCATTTACATACAGCCTATAAGAGTTCTTATATTACCATAGAGTGTTACATCTTAACTTCTAAAAACTACTCTTTGGACCCCTTCTGCTGAGCTAGTAGGGTCTGCTCTGACCCTTGGACCTGCTTGCAAGCAGAGGGTATTGTTCCATCAAGAGGGGATTACCTTCAGTCGGCCATACCACTGTTTTCCAGTTGTTCAGTAACTAAGACTTGGTATTTCAAAAATGGCTTTCATTTCGATGTCGCTTATAGTTTTCATGTTCCCAAAATCTTTTGTCAGGCAATCATATTTATAAGGATTTCCTGTTTCATCTTCCCCAACACCCTGTGAGCTCTCCTGTGCTCCATTGATGGCTATCATGAATTCAGCTACTCCTGCTCAAGGAGCAAAGGAAGGCAATGCTCTTGTGTTTGGTAATAACCAGAATTTTAAATCCTTTGGGTACAGGGATCTCGTCTTGACAGTCTGGATTCCCAGTTCATAGCTCAGAGCTGTGGTGAGGCTTTGCTTCTTCTTCACCTTTTGTATCAGGATCCCAGGAGGGTCAGACCTTTGATCCACCTTCACCGTCTCTCTCAAGTGAGATCCCCTAAATCCAACAAAAGACTTTTGAGCTCAAAAAGTTTTGCTTTATTAAACCAAAATACACACAGCAAGAGGAGAGTGAATAAGATGGTGGTTTAAGAGTATCTTAGACAGCACTTGGGTGAGGCTGGGATGCAGGAAGGATTTGTGTGCAGCTCTGTCCCTGCCCTCCCTCTTCTGTTCCTCTTTAAACTGAGGGGCAGGAGCCATGTAGCAGTGCTGTTATCTCCGGCTTGATGTTGTCCAAGTTCTCATTTCAAGTTCAAGCTCAAGCTCAGTGTAACATGACACAGCGCTGACTGCGCGGACATCTGGCAACTTCCACACTTGCATGAGTAGGACCCCACTAAAGCTTTTCATCACAGCCCCAGTAATTGAAAGGTGGGAGGAAAATTCAGATGTGCCCTGGTCACTTTTAGGCTGGCAAAGCATGAGGTGTCTCTTGCAAAAGCTGCATAACTGCAGACATGGAAAATGAATGTTTGAAAATGGAAGATAGTTTTTGTTGAGGTTTTACACCAGCCAGTGCTGAACCCCTGTAAACCTCTGCCTGGCATTCAATTTTGTATGTGCACATGCTGTTGTAATTTCCTAACTTTATGCCTAGCCTTGTTGTGTGTTGTTAGGGTTTTTTTTACAAAATTCTCTGGTTTCAGTGTCCAAAGGAAGGTGTAGAGCTCTGTTTTCCATTTCAAGAGTCATTTTCTTCTTTCCCCTGCAGATTCGAACACGAGCCATCTCTGCCAAAACCATGACCTTAGTGAGCCCACTGCAGCTGCTTCTCTTTGCTTCCAAAAAAGTCCTGTCAGATGGGGAGCTCATTCTGGTGGATGACTGGTATGGATCTCCTTGGTGCTCAGAATCACAGAATCATGGAGTGGTTTGGGTTGGGACCTCAAAGCTCATCCAGTTCTCACCCCTTGACTGAAGTGCAGCTAACAGACCAAATCTTTATAGAACAGGGACCCCAGAGCAAGCCATGAGCCACAGGTGTGTTGGGAAGGCATCATCTTTGTTTCCTGTGAGGAAGGGATGGGTTAATTTGAGTCCTGTTTCATGCATATTATCTGCTTAAACTGAAAACAGGACAAGGTAGTTTCCATAAAAACTGCTGTTTTTTTCTTCTTTAACTGAAAGGTAAAAGGTACTATGTGTTTTGGACCTCCTCAGACAAAGGCTGAAGAAACCTTGTTTTCAAAGCTCAGAAACACAGCTTGAGGAGAGAAATGCCTCTGGCAGTGTAAATTTTATGGCCATCACCAAATACCATCTGGATGGTTGGGTTTTTTTGGTTTTTTTTTTTCTTTTACCCCCTAGTTAGTAAAACAGAGGCCAAGAATTCCTTAAGCTTAATTTGCTAACAATTTGAGGGTTGGACCTTTCAAAATCTTGGAGCATCATGTTTTCAGTTTACTTTGTATTTTTGTATCTTGCTGTTTTGATGCAAGAGGTTACATGTTGAATTTATCTGAGTATAGAATAACAGAATCACAGAATGGTTTGGGTTGGAAAGAACTTTAAAGCTCATCTCAGGTGGACACCTTCCAGTAGACCAGGTTGTTCCAAACCCTGTTCAACCTGGCCTTGGACACTCCCAGGGATGGGGCAGCCACAGCTGCTCTGGGCAACGTGTGCCAGGCCCTCACCACCCTCACAGGCAAGAGTTTCTTCCCAATATCTAAATCCAAAATCTAATCCTGTCCTCCATCAGTTTAAAACAATTCCCCCTTCTCCTATCACTATCTGCCCGTATCTCCTTTTTGAAAGCCCTCTTTAGGCGCTGGAAGGGGCTCTAAGGCCTCCCTGGAGCCTTCCCTTCTCCAGGCTGAACACCCCCAGCTCTCCCAGCCTGTCTCCAGAGCAGAGGGATTTCAGCCCTCAGAGCATCTTCACGGCCCTTTGTTAAATTTCAAAAATCAAATTTTGCCAGAAGAATAGTTAAGTTTTAACTATGCCGAATTTTCAAATTTGCCTCCTGAATTTCTCACCCCTTCAGTGACAAATTAGAACCTCAGAGATGAGAATGCAGGTTTCTGGCTCAAGGAAAAGCCACTCTGCAGAACCTCTTCCTTCCCAGGTGCTCCCCTGGAAGTCATGGCAGCTCTAACACCCTCTTTGTGCTGCAGGATCAAGCTGAAGATGCCGCACGCAGCAGCCGCCTGCATCACTGCTCTGCGTGCTGCCATGGAAGCCCTTGTGGTGGAAGTGACCAAAGATCCTGGGATCATCCGGCAGCTGGACCCCACGCACGAGCGGATGCTGAACGTGATCCGGCAGCTGTCCCGGCCGGCGGCCGCAGGGATGGCACTCACGGCCGCCAGCACCAGGTGAGAGCTGGAGCTCAGAGGTGAGGATGGGGACTTCAGGCTTTGGTTTCAGTGCCATGCTCTGAGCATGCATGAAACACTTGCACTCAAAGCCTCATGCAGAGACATCACTGCCTGTTTCCGCAACAAGAACACACAGCTCTCAGGAACAAAAGCTGTCATTCCCTCATCCAAAGCACAAAACACAAATTATCTTTTAAAGAAAAGATAATCCATATTTATTTTGGGCAAACCTTTTCCTGGAAAGAAAACACATGTCTGGCTGGGCTTGCACCGCTCTGTTTCCCCTTGTTTCCACGCCTTGCTTCTGAAGCAAAGGAAACTTTTCTGAAGTGGAAAAAGTGCAAAAGTGCAACTGTAGTTCAACTATTGTATTCTGTTCACAGAAAATTGAGGTGGCTTATCTGAGGATTGTGGCAGTTCCCATCTTTAAGAGATGGAATTTGTAAGATTGCCTCAAGTGTATGATGTTCTTTGCCAGGTTTGGGGATGGCCCCCGCCCGCCCAAGATGGCTCGTTATGACAACGGTGGTGGCCTCCGAGGCTGGGGAGGTTACACGCGCAGCTCTGGCCACAGGAGCAGAGGCTACGGTGGCTATGGCTACTCCAGCTGGCAGTCGGCGGGAAAAGGATACCCAGGTAGTGCTGGGGGAGGCTACAGAAGTGAGGGTGGCTACCGAGGAGGAGGAGTAGGAGGATACCGAGGAACAGGCAGGGGCTACCGAGGAGGCTACAGGGACGCGGGCAGGGGCGGGTGGTAGTGATGGCAGTTCAGTGAAGTCTTTCCACTTCAACAAAAGTGCGTTTCCTTCCCAAATTCTTTTCTTCCTCTTCCCAGTTTGTTTATCTTTCTTGGTTCCTTAGTACAAGTACAGCTCTGTAATATATCATGCCCTTAGGGAATCTCCTGCAAGTTGTATGATTTTATTCTTAATAAAGAATTTGTTTCTAAAGACTTACATGCTGTACCTTTGATTCTGTGTTTGGGTTTGAATTTTGAAGGCTTCTGTTGCTAATTGTTAGTGCTGGCTGCCTGATGCTCACAGAAGTATATTGACACACAGGGGATAAAAACTCTTCCAGTCCTGTTTCATTCCCAAGCCTGACAAGAGTAACCTCCCCCACCTCCCCACTAATGCCACTGCAGAACCAGTAATTGTGCTTACTGGGATGTGGGAGAGTGGTGGTTGCAAAGGAAGTCCAGCATTTTTTGTATTCTCATGAAGAGTTCTTAAAAACTAGGGAAGGGTGAAGCACTACTTCTTTAATCCAGCTCTGAATTAAAGAGTATCGATATTAATCTCCAAATTTAATTTTACTGTGGAGCTGCAGTAACACACTTCCTTCTGCTGATGCAGACTTTTCTGTAGGTTGAAGAACGAATGAATGAAGCATTGTCACTCCATGCCACCGTTACCAAAACAATTATTTTTCTTTTCCAGTTTGGGCCCAGGAACAACCTATGGGAGAGTCAGCAGGGATGGACATTGGAAGATGTGCTATAGCATTAGCCACCTTCCCTTTGCGCATCTGTAGTCTCTTCATCCAGACAAAACCAGCTCTCCTTGGCTTGCCCCTCACACATGGTGTTCTCAGTGATGTTACTAGCACCAAACTGGAAGCATGAAGCAGAAGTCCAGTGGTTTTAAAGATAACTATACTTAATTTTAGTATCAAACGCACAAATCTGGAGTATGATCTAATATCTGTTAAAGCTTTCTAATTTCCTCTGACTGTTATGGGTCAGAATTTAAACAGGAGGCAAGAGATGGGTGCAAGGTGAGGAAGTAGAATAGGATACCCTGGATTATCAAGTATATGTACAATATTCTATGATATTAGGGGAAAATGGTTCTACTAGCATATTTGATGTTATGTCCTAGCTAAAGAAATTCCTTTTTTAGAGTACAGTTGATCTTTCTCTGGTCTGTTTACAGAATTGTTTCTAATTTGTAATTGTAAAGCTATTATTTACTATTGCTGGGAAAAAAGATTTTAAAATGTTGCCATTAATACGCTACTGGTTGTTCTGGGAGGTCTCGCTGATTCTGGTACTGATGCAGTGATGAATTTTGTAGCTCCTCAAGACATCTGCGCCTCTTGGGTACAGTTCAACACCACAGCCCTGTTCATTCACATAAAGATCTAATTTGAGTGCTCCTCGGGGTGTCCTGTGCAAGGCCAGGAATTTGGCTTGGTGATCCTTCCAGCTCAGGATACCCTATTATACTAATTTCATGTTGCTTTTAAGAACTGGTAAAAAAGTTAATAAGCTCTTAAGGGAACACCCAGGTGTTAAAAAAAGTGAAAGTGTGTCTGGGAGCTCAGCCGCAGGTTGTGGAGGGAGAAGGATCCATGGACTTTTTAGCATCTACAAATCACAACTGATGGTTTTATTTATGTGCTTAGTGCTTTACATATTAAGGAGTGTCAAGCATGAAAGTCCTGCTAATAACATTCAGTCTGGTTTTTAATATCTAATCCATCATGGCCAGTTAAGTGGGGAAGCAATAATCCTTGCCTGCACTTGATGAATAGCACAGTCTAAACAAGGACTGACATGCTAGTGAGGAGCTTAAACAGCTGGGATACAGAAAACCAAAAATTAACTTGAAATGACATGTACATTCTCCCAGTAAAAACGAAGCCTGCAGTGAGTTTTCTGTGCCAGTGCATGGATCTGTGCTTTGCTTCAAAAAGCCAGAGTGCCAGAGCACTCATGGCTCTTGTGCGGCATATTGAATTACTGAAATTCAAGAAGAAAAACTACCTGAGCCACGGTGTCACTGACTGCTCTCTGTATATCACATATATCAAATATTTTTGGCTTTTGATATCACAGAGTTCTCATAAGAGAATTTGGAAACAGTCATGATTTCTTCTGGTTTTCCAGTTCCAAGTGGAAAAGGAGAAAAGTAATATTACCAATAGCCTCAAAACCATAATATGAAGGGTGTAGGTACAAAAATGCTGTTAGTGAGGATCTTCTTGTTATTTTTCTAAGTCTGTGAGAGACTTTTCTCTCTCACAGAAGAGGTAGCAGGGAATGTAAACAACCAAGCCACCTGCAACCTTGGAAAGTCTTGTTTATGGTATAGTAGAAAATATTTTGATAATGGATGTTTTAGGATTTTGGCCAATCACCCCCAAGGGGTGGCTGCTCCTTTGTCCAATTAGACTATGAAGAAAAAAGTCTATAAAAGAGTTTGTAAAATAATTAAATAAATCAATCTTGCTGCACAATTCCTGCCTGCTGGATCTTCTCCTCCTCCTCCTCCCTATGGCTGCGGGACACGGTGATATACCGTAGGAACCAGTAATATTTGGTGAATGCAGTGCTTTATTTTTCTTGCAATGCTCATTATAGTACATATTAGTAAAATCAGTGGATTTCATGGTTTAACCCACCCGGGACCAGGAGGTCCGACAGAACTGAGAAATGGCGAACAGCGGCTCACAGAACGACGCTGTTGTACTGGTCTGGAAGGGTGTGTTTAGCATATTGCGCACCTCCATTCCTGAAAACTCAGTTCGGGAATTATTAGACTGGGCTACTTTAAAAGGGATTTCCATGGACAGAGATACTGCCCTGGACTTTGCCTTATGGCAGGAACTCGGCTCTGCTGTCCGACATGAGCTCCCGACTGGGGAGCCGGCAGCGTTAGGATTATACAAAACCTGGCGTTCATTATTTTTTCTGCTGACA
>NW_008238434.1:238550-245810 GCF_000691975.1 Corvus brachyrhynchos
ATTTCTATTTAGGATTAATAGTAGAGTTGTTATCTTATAAAACAAAAAGGGGGAATTGTAGGTACAAAAATGCTGTTAGTGAGGATCTTCTTGTTATTTTTCTAAGTCCGTGAGAGACTTTTCTCTCTCACAGAAGAGGTAGCAGGGAATGTAAACAACCAAGCCACCTGCAACCTTGGAAAGTCTTGTTTATGGTATAGTAGAAATATTTTGATAATGGATGTTTTAGGATTTTGGCCAATCACCCCCAAGGGGTGGCTGCTCCTTTGTCCAATTAGACTATGAAGAAAAAAGTCTATAAAAGAGTTTGTAAAATAATTAAATAAATCAATCTTGCTGCACAATTCCTGCCTGCTGGATCTTCTCCTCCTCCTCCTCCCTATGGCTGCGGGACACGGTGATATACCGTAGGAACCAGGCCCGCGGTAATAGAAGGGTAACACTTGACAGTGATGTGAATTTTTATCTTGCAAATTAGCATTGCAATTCGCTAACTGATCTCTTTTTTCTGCCTCCAAATCAAGAGTGAGGAGTGCCAGCCAAAGGAAAGCTAATGTCACAGGTACAACTTCACCAAGGTGAGTGACTTAGCATGAAAGATCATGAGGCTTTATTTATGTCTGAAAGCCAAAGTTTGAGATGACCCCTCTAAATCTGGAACTGGTCTGCTCACTTGGAGCTTTGATGTGAAGAGATCTGGAAATTGCTGCCTGGAAGCAGTTTGTCAGTTCAAACATTGTCTGTCATAAATGTCTTATTTGAAATAGATTTGTCACTGAATTCCTGTTCTCTGTATTCCAGCAGCACAGTATTTTTTGCCTAGGTAATAGCTAACAAACTTTCCTCTGCTGTTTATTTTCTCACTGAAAGTTTTTAATCCCATTAAAAGCCCTGGGGAACTTAACAGTTCTCTATCATTTGCTGAGAACCATTAATCAGGACTGTGTTGAGCTACAGTTCATAAAGGTAAATTAGAAGAGAACGTAATACTAAGGCCCAATAATAATGTGTTTAGTTAACAGGGATAAGTTTACAGCCTCATATTCCCCTGGGAAAATGACCTCATGGTCTGCACTGTACCACTTACTAAAGCCACATTCAAATTACGTTGCTTTAATGGAGGGTCTGTAGGAAAATCTTTCACCTCACAGGGAAGAGTTGAGCAATTACAGAAAAAGGCAAAGGTAAAGCTTCCAATTTAAGAGCGGTCTATAAATCTGCCCCGCCCTGTTTCCTGCAGTCAGTTCCTTTTGCAGAGAGGTTTTAGATACCAGGACTGTATTACAGAATTTCAAGTTTTCCTCCTGCCATCTGCAAAGAGATGTTCAGAAAGACTATACTGAAATATACATGAAGAACTGGGTTTTTTTCCATAACTACTGGTTTCACACACATCTCAACTCCAGACCTATAGTCAATGCCTGATGTGTATTTCCTCACTTTTCCTCATACCTTCTACTAAAGGAATTAATAGCCACCTGGGTGTTTTGGGACAAAGGGGAGTAAGAGTTGTCTCAGCTGCATATCAGTGCACTTTCCAAAGGAGGCAAGTACAAGAAAATCTCCATTATGGTGAGCAGAAAGAATAATAATATCAATATATAAAGTCATGTGGCTCTGTTGCTATCATGGTGGCCCAAAATTCCTACCTATGGACGGAGAACAGAAAGCCAAAGGTCCAGTCATAAACCATAGAATCACGGAGTGGTTTGGGTTGGAAGGGACCTTAAAGATCATTCCATTTCACCCCCCTGCCATGGGCATGGACACCTTCCATGACCAGGTTGCTGAAAGCCCTGTCCAACCTGGCCTTGCGATGTCCTACCTAGCCCTACCAGTCCTGAAAAAAACTGTGGTAGGTAGTACCCAGGAGTTTAGGAAGGATTCCAAGGAGGAAGGAAAACTACCTCAAGTGTTGGTTGTTTGGTTTGGGGGATTTCGTTTGTTTGTTTGTTTTGATGATGTTGCTTGTTGTAAAGCATCTTAGAAGGTATACATCTCTCAGTGTATAATTCTAGCAGAACAACCACTTCAGTTGTTACTCATTTTGTGCTCAGCTGCTCAGTTGTTTGACAAATAGATAGGACCAAAATTCTTTGAAGGAGTTTGAGTATCATATAACCCAGATCACCATTTCATGGTGGGTTTATTGAGGGGTTAATTCTATGCTTTCCTACACAGGGACTTTGCCTCATTCCATGCACTGGTAAGTGACCTTCCTGAAGAATTTTTCTACTTCTGTTTTCTGCTTGTCCTCTACTTTTCACCCCTTTGCTCTGCAGTCCTGAGGTGTTCTGGGATTTGGTAGAAAGAAAGTATTTGAGTATTACTGTATCCCCCAGCCGTAGGAAGGAGAGGAGAGAGATCCAGCAGGCAGGAATTGTGCAGCAAGATTGATTTATTTATTTATTTTACAAATGCTTTTATAGACTTTTTTCTTCATAGTCTAAAAGGATCAGCCGCCCCCCTGGGCTGGGGTGATTGGCTAGAATTCTAAAACATCCATTGTCAAAATATTTTTCTACCTTACCATAAACAAGGCTTTGCAAGGTTGCAGGTATTCATAGTTTATAGAACTCTACTACTATCTTCGTGAGAGTGAAAAGTATTTCACAGGCTTAGAAAGAAGCAAGAAAAATTCTTGCTAACAGCATTTTTGTATCCACATTTGAGGAGTTCGGATGATTCAAAATCTGCACGGTGGGAACTGTGCAGACATGTACAGGCATGGCCTGCTGGATGGTCTCAGAGCAGAAAACTTCTGTGAGAAACTCCCAGTGATGTCATGTTTTCTAAGGCACCATTATAAACTTGAATTTTTTTTAAATCTTGGAATGACTCAGAAATCTGGCACTGTCTGAATTATAAGCTTGGCTGGTATGGGATGAGCATCTCCAGTGGGTGGGAAGGTAGGCTTTGACATTAGGAGTTCTACTAGTCCAGCTGAAGATGAATTTAAGGCACCAAGGTGAAAAAAAGAATCCATAAATACCAAGTGCTGGATCAGAGCTCAGAAGTCTCAGGCCAACTAATGGTCAGGGATATAAAAGTTATGACTAAACCACAGTATGTTATCTAGTACAAGGACATATTGTGGTAAAAAGCAAAAAACCCTTTATTACACTGTGCCAGCCACTAAATAGAGTATTTTTCCCAATATATTTCTGCCCCACAACCCCTCTTAAAATATAAAGTGCTTCTGGTACATACTCAAGTCATAATTAAGGAATTGATATACTCATTTATATGAGAGATTTTTCTCCTTGATACTGTCACATTCCCCATGTAATTCCCAACAGATTTAATCCAATTTCCCAATAATTGTTCATCGTTTATATTTTGTTCGCAATATGCAAGTCACCTCCGTGTTATCCCATGGATATGCAGGCAAGGAAAACTGCAGTTTCAGAGTACTTACCAACTACTAAATAACCTGGAAAACAAGGCCCAGGCTATTCAACCAGAACAATCTTCTTTTCCCATGGAACAATTTTTACCTTAATCCTTATCTCTAAAATCATGGCAAAAGCACCCTTCTCACTATAAGTGGTAGAATGATACATTTTACTTTCATCTGAAAACTACTCAGAGATGATGCTGGAATTGTTAATTATATGTAGTATTGGATTGAATGTAAGATTTATTTATGGAAAATAAGTGAGGATGCTAGTAAACCAGTGGAGCTTCAGTGGGTACCATGCAGGCTCTGTGTTAAACAAAGCAGACATCTGATTAAAAATATGCAATTTTTTTATAGATCTGGGTACTTGCTAGCAAAAAGTCAGTTTTGAAGCATGACAAGTGTCAAATGTACCTTGGAATTTTTTTTTTTTCTTCCTATTTTTCCCTTAAATTTTCAGGTAGCTGATGACTCAGAAGGATTACCAGAGACATAGTTCCTCCACATCTTTAGCAGTTCAGAGACCCTGACTAGGTCACTTTTTCCTGTATTTATCATCTTCTCCAGCTGCCAGTTCTTCCTTAACATTACTTTGATAATTAATCTGCTCCAAACACAAGATCTTATATGTTTCCAGATTTTTTTTAACATGGGACCCGCTGCAGCGGAGTTCCTCAACCTGAGCTGACTATTTCAAATTCCATTGCCATCTCAGCCCCCCCCAATAATGTCACTGAAGAATGCAAATGGTATCATGGATATCATTGCATTGTGGTAAGGGGATGCAACAACCATAGAGAGCAGGAAAAAGTTGTATTTTTTTTTAACTGACATATAAAAGCTTGCAAATAATTTTTCTAATATGGAAAGACTGCAAAAAAATATAATGAGATGAGATAAACTCCTGGCATAATTATCATTCATGGGGGAAAGGGAAGAGAAGAAGCATTCCAGGACAGTAAAACTTATCTGTTCTACTACAGAACACAGTCTGCAGTTGCACACAAAATAAGCAAAACTCCAATAAAGAGAAGAATTTGAGATCCAGTCGCATTATTGGCTGTTCCAAGGCATCTCCTGAATACGCCGCTGCAGAGATAAAGCTGAAGGAAGTGAGAACATGTAAACACTCTGCAAAGACCGCTGTGAAAGCAGAAGGAAAGACCTACTAAACTCATAATACAAAAATTAAGCACAGCAATGGAAACTGCCTGGTTTTGTTCTTAGGAGAAGCCAAATGAGAAGTTTTCTAGTACATTCCTGAATGTGAGACAACTTTAGACCTTTAGATATTTATAATCTCCTGGAATGCCCTCATGCCTATAAATGAAGAAGCCCAAAAGCCCTGGGCCTTGCATGGAATTATGCAGAAAAGGCAGAATGTGTCTTTTCAGACAAAAGTTTTCAAGTGTTACAGGTCTTGAGACCCATCTCAAGTAGAATAACCAGTCTCCCACTAAATAGAACAAACCCAAATTAATGAACTAAATTTTGCTAATTCTCTAGTTTGTAATGTGAATCTCACAAAGCCAGGAGAGAGCTTTGAACCACTGGCTCTCATGCAAACCACGCACACACCCAAGCTGCTTGGATCACTGGGAGAGCAGATGAGCAGTAGTGCTGGTGTTTACTCCGTGACCTTTTACAGCTGCCATAAAATGGTTCATCTCCCTCCCTTAGGGCTAGTGCAGACATTTGCTTTGGCTAGTGGAGCTGGCAGGCTGCTCATGAGAGGCTCAGCAATGCTTTAGGAATGGAATTTGTCTTCGCTCATCCTTTGGGTGTGGCAGCAGTCTGCCACAAGAGGAGAGAGAGAGAAGAGGAGGTAAAAAATACCACACCTGTGTCTGTAGAGGCCAGTTCTGGTGCAGTTATATGGGAGAGAGTCTTGTGTGAGTCCAGCAGAAGCACAGTGGCCCTGCTGTGCTGGTAAAGATGAGCAAGGGCAATGAAGTAAAGATGGGCTAAGCCATGCTGACCAAAAAGAACAGACCAAAAATAGACAGCAGTGGGTCAGCATCTTCATCCTGCACCAATCCTGCCCACAGCAGAGACAAACAGTGCTTTTCCAAGGGCTTGCTAAGGAACTTGAAATTTTTCTATCCCAGCAGAGGCTGTCAGCCTCAGAAACATCTCTAGTGCATCACTTACGGAAGGATAACTTTGCTCCCAAAGACTTTTCCTTGTTTTCAATAGGAATGCCCATGTTGTACGATCATGCTGGTAATGGTTCACAGAGCATCTACACCGGGACATCGATATTAGGTAGAAGTTTAATGTGCAACACACATTGATCTTGGTTTGATGTAAATTAGGATAAATCATGCAGGAAGATGTTCCTCTGCACGTGCTAATGACTGCTAAGGATCACCATCATCACCAGACAATGGGAGATTCAGAGCAACTCTCTATATCAGTTTGTCCCCAAAACAGGAACACCTCTCTATTAAATAGATGAATAGAGGGTGCTGTAGGGCCCTCACCTGCTCTGCTGTGAGGTTTTGCAATTTTTTAAGCTGGCTGTAACATATAACAAAGAGAGAAAAACAAAGCCAAACTGTGAGCAGAAACAGCTTATGAGTTGCAGGCTGCTGTTTGATAATGTAAATGGTTGGTAAATGTAATGATCTTTGTCAGGAAAGCAAATTTAGTAAAACCACATCTGCAGAAAGCATTCTCTGAAGAGGGCTTAAAAATCATTGTAAATAAATAAGGGAAGAAAAAGACCTGAACACATAGTGGCTGCAAAGACATTTGTATAAAAACATTTTTATTATTTCTGTGGATCCTAATGAAAAGATTACTTCTAAATTGTACCCAAATCGGACATCGAGAATTTTTACATTGTTAAAAATTTGGAGAGAGTTCAAATTGGTCACAAAGTATCTAAATTGGCAATCCCCACCACAGGATACAAGGAGAGTAACACACTGGGAGAACATCTGCCATCCCAACTGCAACCTGGAAGGGAATGTGAGTGAGAGTACTTTGGTTAAATATGAGAAAAATGCTGAATGTCTGCTGTATACTTCAAGGAACTAACAAAGTCACGTGCCATCTGTTTGTGCTTCATTGTTCATTCTGTTTTCTCTGTTTGGAAAGCCATATGTTGCTAAACTGGGACCTGGCCACGTGGCTTCCAGTGAGGTTGTTGTTGCCTCTTGTCCTGAGAAATGGAATTTGTTAAAACTGGGGGTACCTGTACTTGTCCACAGGTCAGCTGGAGATGAGGTGAAAATGAGTAAAAGCTTCCAGCTTGAGTTCTACAGGTTAACAAACCAGGAAAGTCTGCTGCCTGCCTCCCTTGGGACTTGTGGCCTCACATCCAGGAAGGGCAAAGAATGGCTGGAAGACATAAAAAAAAGGTGGGGCAAAAAAATAAAGAAAACTTAAAATATTGTAATAGAATCATAGAATCCCAGAATGGTTTGGGCTGGAAAGGCCCTTAAAGCTCATGTTGTTCCACCCTCTGCCATGGGCAGGGACTCCTTCTAGTAGACCAGTGTCTCGGTTTGAAAGACAGGCGTCTGCTAAGGAAGGCAGAAGCCTCCCTTGGAATGGCAGATGTAACCCCCCTTCCCTCCGAGTTATTATAATTTTGAAATCAAGGGCTTTTAGACAAAGATGTGGGAAATAGGAATAACAGTTCTTTACTATTATATATCTATATGTGTATAACAAGTCAAACAAACAACAATAACTATGGCAGTAACAGCAAACAATCACAAACCCAGTCCCAGCCTTCTCGGCTGTCAGGCCCTTTCCCCTTGGGTGCAGTTCCGCTCACAGCCGGCAGGGGCGATGGTGGCTCCCGGTGAGCAGGGCAGGGGCGATGGTTCCCCCGTGGCTGCAGGGGGGGC
>NW_008238434.1:246051-246436 GCF_000691975.1 Corvus brachyrhynchos
CCTCCAGCAGGGCAAGGAAGGTGGGCCGGGGATCCTGGGATCTTTCTCCACAGGAAGGAAAGAACAGCTGAAAAGAGCCAGCAGCTTCTCTCTCTCCGAATGAGACCGACTGCCCACACACCCAGGTGAAACAAAAAGAGCAGCCAGGTCCTTTTGTTCTTCCTTACGCACAGCCATTTGTCCCGTAGCAACATGCCTATGGGAAAAAATTCCTTTAACAGTGTTGGGGTTTCAGTTTAGTCTTAGTTTTTTTCCTGTTAAAGGAATTTTCTCCCATAGGCATGTTGCTAGGGGACAAATAGCTGTACTTAAGAAAGACAAAAAGGGGGGTGGGGCGGGCCTGGCTACTCCTTTGTCTACACCTGGGTGTGGGGTCAGTTCGCTC
>NW_008238434.1:252814-262049 GCF_000691975.1 Corvus brachyrhynchos
GCCTTTGTTCCATCCCTTCCTGGGATCCCAGGGCACCAGTGCCGCGTGTTTCCCGAGCTCGCTCCGGAGCGCCCCCTGCAGCCGCGGGGGAACCATCGCACCTGCCCTGCTCACCGGGAGCCGCCAGCACCCCTGACAGCTGCGAGCGGAACTGCACCCAAGGGGAAATAGCCTGACAGCCGAGAAGGCTGCGACTGGGTTTGTGTGTGCTGTTACTGTCATAGTTGTTGTTGTTTTGTTTGACTGGTTATATACGTATATATATATAGTAAAGAACTGTTATTCCTATTTTCCACATCTTTGCCTAAAGGCCCTTGATTTCAAAATATAATAACTCAGCGGAAAAAGGGGTTATATCTGCCACTTCAAGGGGGGCTTCTGCCTTCCTTAGCAGAGACCTGTCTTTCAAAACCGAGACAAACAGGAAGAAAACCCTAGGACTAAACTAAAACCCCAACGACCAGGTTGCTCCAAGCCCATCCAGCCTGGCCTTGCACACTTCCCAAATTTAGGTGGGCTGAAAAGAACTCTTGGTGATTACTTGGAAGCTTATGATGCTTCCAAGTACTGTGTGGGGAATTACATTTATATTTGTGTAAATTAATTGGAAGGGAGCAACCCTGAGAGTGGTGCTGGCAAAACTCATTAAATCAAATTTACCCGTTGTGCGACCAACTTCGTTGTAAGAAAAAACACAGGTAGTTCAGGAAAATGAGGGAGAAGCTGAATATTTCTGTGGATTTGTAAAGCCCTCAAACAAGGGTATAAAATTAATACAATTGTTATCTGGTGGTGTCAGCTAAATCAGTAACATTCATTAAGGCAGCCTTCCCTGCTCCTGGGCACACCCAGCGGTATTTCTTAATTTTAACTATAGGAAAATGCAAGGACAAGCATGTATAAAGTTTCCAATACGATATTGGAGCTCTGGGAGTCACACCAAAGCATTACTGGCAATGGTATGTTTATATATTGGTGGCAGTAGTATGATATGTATTACTGCATAAAGATGTTTATGTTCTGGAGCCTTTTTGTTTTCTTAACCTTTGAAGTTAAACAGTTCAGGTGGCAAAAACTTGGCTCCCACAAGCCAGTGGCTGATGGGGAGGTGTGAAATGTGCTTTGAGAATGACTCAAGTCAAAAAGTAGTCCAACAAAAACTATATTCTAGGTTAAAAAAACACTGGGCAGTCACAGTGAGATGCTATTTTAAAGAGCATTCTGTGATTTAAAATAGTATCTAAGTCTCCAATGTTGATTTAATGCTACTTAAAATACCCTTTGCTGACAGGAATCTGAATCTTTGTGAGAAAACAGGAGCAGAAGAGATTGACATTGTCATCCTATAAAGATGTAGGTTCTCCTCTGCAAACTCTCCTGGTGTTTATTTTAAGTTAACTCCATTACAAACAATTACAATTCATTGTTTAATAAATCAACATGCTAAATCTTGATTTTGCTTCTTCATGTGATTTTAAAATAACAGGCTTATATTTGGAGGTAATTTACTGTATCAAAGATGAATGTTGCAGTTGATCTACTTGGATAAATGCTTTTAATACAATAAATATAATGTTTTTAATATAATTAAACACATGATGTAAAAATTTTCCTGAGCTTCAGAATGGAAGAAATTAATAACAATTGCAGAAGCGATAGATTTCCTATTCTTTAAAGATCTGACAAGTAAAAGAATAGGATACAGGGTATAGAATTTCCCATCCCTTCACAATCACTCAATTTTGCTGAACACTTGACTTTGTTCCTCTGATATTTCCATCATCTGAGTGTCAGGGATGAAAATGTGGGTAGTACGCTGAGGTTCCCAGAAAGCAAAATGCAGCTTACAGGTATAAAACCTGTGTTTTTTCTTGCCTACTGAGTTCTTATTTTAATAATAATAATAATTTTTAAATCTCCTTCTTAGGTAGTTTTCTAGTGGAACTTCAAAAAGAAAAAAAATGACACTTTATCAGGAAACAGTCTATTTATAAAGTATTTTATACATTTTCCCGTTGTTTATGGTATGCAGTGATAAGTTTAAAAATATCATTTCCTTTCCAAAAATGTTGATTTTCCTCTTTGCTTTGATGATCTGTAAGTAGCTGTGTGGGTGTTTACAGAGAATTTTGCATGCTTCAAACCAGCAGGATAAATTCTCTTATTATTAAAATAATTATGGGTACAGAAGGAAACAGGAATTCATTTCCTCCCAATGAATGAGGTTCCAACACTGCCTTATGGATCAGGATTAATTGTAAATTAAGTGCTTTCTTTTATTTTGCACATGCAGTTTATATCAAAGCCACTGTATGTATTTCCCAGTGACTCTGTTTGTTCTGAACAGCAATTTGACATGGGGGTGGTATTGATGCTAAAAATAAGCTTTCAGTGTTCTTGCAAGCATCTATCTAAGGATGGCTGAGTTAGAAACCTCTGAAAATTGCAGAGCAAATAGCTGTATTTTCAGAAGATTGTGTTAATTCCAAGTAATTTTTTTTTTTTTTTTTTAATTTTGGTTCTTGGCTACAGAGCCCTCAATGGCTTCTTTTGTCTATTTAGTCTTTGGTGGTGAGGGGCTTTGAGTTCAGAGAATGTCTCTTCTGTCCTCTCAACTGGTAATTGTCTGACCATCAACAGAGCGATGCAGGGAAGGATGTAGTGAGCTGGGGGTACCAAGACTAGAGCTGGGACATGCCGACAGACAGCCAGGGACATGGGTATGTGTCCCAAAAGCAGCCCTGTAGGACAGATTCCTTGAAGCTGCTCACCCTTCACTGTATTCTCCCTGTCATGTGTCAGGGAAGCAGCTCTGCCTAAAGTCCATGTGGGAGCAGAGACAAGTTGTTGAGATTGGTGGGAAGGGACAAGCAGCTGGGGCAGATCAGTGATCTCCAGATCCCAAAATTACATGGTAGTGTTCCCAGCCTCCAGCTGGTCATCTAGGTTTGACTCTTCTGGCATAACAACAAACCAAACTGCAGCTTGCTTGTCAAGACAAACTATTTATTTAGCAGGAGAAACAGGAGCTCTGCTCATTCAAAGTCTGTCATTGAAAAGACTGCCCTTCTCAATCAACTCTCAGTGAAGCACAGGGTGGTTTGAGCTGGAAAAGAACTTTAAAGCCATCTAGTCCAACCCCCCTGCAGTGAGCAGGGACACTGTCCACTAGATCAAGTGCTTCAGAGCCCTGTCCAGACTGACCTTGAATGTCTCCTTGAATGCCTCCTCCATTAGATGGTTGAGCTGACCTTGGATGAGTCCAATGGCTAAGAGAGACCTTAGGCTAAGTGCATGAAGTATACAAGGCATTACAGGCTTTTTATAGGAAAAAGAAAGCTCTAAAAGAAGATGGAGTTTCTCAGAGACTGCTTTTTTCTTTTATTTTTGAAAAGCAAAGGAAAGTTCATGAAAACTAGGCTTAAAGAACATCAGGCTGACAAAGGAGAGCTCTTGTAATGAGGGAGACACTTGAACCAAGGTTGCTCTCAGTAGTCATCATGTATGAAGAAACTAAGGGTTTTACAAATGATAGAACATCACAATTCACTGCTAATGAAATTATAGTCATGGCAAGACGGTGCCAGGAAAAGACAGGCTGAGACCATAAATTATAAAGAAATGACTGGGATGAAAATTTCATCCCTGTTGTTACTCGGCAAAACAAGTTAGCCAGCTTTCTGTTGAAGCAATCTTGGGAATTCTGCTGGAAAGCCAGGAAGTTGTTAAACAGCTTCATTGTGGTCATGCACCCTACATGGTGAGATACCCATGACCACCTCCAATACACACACTACTTTCTGGGATGCATTTTATCAGGCTTGGAAGATAGCTTCACTGAGAATGTTTTGGTGTAGTGTAAACAGCTCCAGCTCATGCAGGCGAAGGATTTGTGTAGCCAAGCAAGTCGGTGAAGAACAGGACTCGGGCATTATCCAAATGGATTTGGGTAAATGAGTCCTGTTCTTTACAAAGAAAACTTAATTGTCATGTTGGAAACGCAAATATTGCTGGAATTTTTTGGTGGCAGAGAATCCACCAGTGGACCCTGTAGTACAAGGATGATGGTGGCTAAATTATCAGAGAATTTAGTGTCTTTATACTATAAATTTAATACCACATAGAAATAAATCTAATCAATTCCCCTGATGCACTTTCATCCATGCAGTGCCGGTATACTGTCTGAGAATGGGAGGGAGAAGGGAAGGGAAAAGAAATGCTGAGGAAAATCTCTTCTCCAAGAGATCCATTGGATGTTTCAAGGATGAACACACCTATCCATGCCATTCTCCATGGGAAAGGTATGGGACAGGTAAGGGGAGGGCTCAGAGAGGGGAAGGGAGTATAGTTTGGGTTGGCCTGGGTCCTGATGTTACTGCCACAGTCTAATGTAGACTGTAAGATGTGTTTGATTAAATTCCGCACAGGGCTGCATGGCAGAATAAAAGCAGGGAGTAAAGATAAATTATATAAATCTTATCTGCTAGGAATAAAAGGTTATGAATTTAGTTTATATACATTAAAAAGTTAAAAGGGTGGGCTGTGTTTGAATCCATAATAGGAAGATGAAAAGCTGCACAGGCCTTTCATGTTTTATTTTTGTTTTAGCACCTTTTTTCCCAACATTACCAGTATTAAGAAGAGAAAATGAGGCTACATCCCAGACCCACTTGAGAAAAGAGATAAAATAATCCACTTACATCTTTCATTTCTCCAGGGTTTGCAGAAACTTGTAAAGAAGCAGCTTACCTCACATGAACAGATTCAGAGATACATTTTTACTCACCTTTACAGCAACTACCCACAGTTGCTGTACAAGATTTTTTAGGACATTCTGCAAAAGAGTGATGAAGAAAGTAAAACCTAAATAAACCATTTTATGAAACACCTTCTGCTTTCATGGCTAATACTTCTGTTTTTCAGTTCTATTAATGAGATTACAGTAACTTTCTGCTTCCATAAAATCATGATGCGATACGAATATTTAGTAACTAGTATGGTTGTTTGACTTATTCTGTATTTATACTGATTGTGAATACCTCAGGCCATTTACCAAACAATTTCCCATTCCTTTCACACCTGTCCTTGATTGTAGAAGAATTTCTCCTAAGCAGGATGGCTTTCAGCCCTATTTTAATACAAAATTGCGTATCTCATACATTGTGACATCAATCCTACGCTGTGTTAGTCCCCAGTGCACTACTGGAAACTGCAGAGGGTTTTTTTCACATCCACCTGTAAAATCATCTGAATTTTGTCACCCAGCCTTTCTGAATTTTGACTCTTCTGCACTGACTCTTTGGTGGATCTGCTGACTCACTTTCTTTTAAGTCTTTTTGGCTGTTTGGTGGCTGTGGGGTGGATGTCTGCTGCGATTACTGTTGTTTTGATCGTGTCTGCTGAGAAAAGCAGTGGGGCCAGCAGGAAGCCCCTGCATGACAGAGAGCAGGGCAGGAAGCTGCTGGAAACTTCTTATATTGCCCAAACCAGCCAGATTATGACAAGTGACATTTCCTAAGCTTACTTGGGTGGCTCCTCTGCAGGCTGATAACTCTATGAGGCTGATGGTGAGCATGGGGCTTTTCTGTCCTTCATTTTTTAATGTAAACTGACATCTATGTACTGGTAATGAAACGTTGGGGTGTACAACAGTTTTAATTTGGGGATCCTAAAACTATCTATTTACGTTTATTAGCAAAAGCAGAGATTTTTTCTCTGTGGGTGTTAACTTTTATCTAATAATTGACACACATGGAGCAACCAAGGTCTGCTATCACAGTCTGAAATTTCTGAGTTTTCCTTAACATTTTCCTTTCCTATATGCACATGTATTGTCCTTGAAGAAATGCTGATGCTAAATCAGTATGGGAAGACTGAAAATTAAAATGAGTGCTGCCCCGTGACTCTTGTGAAAAACATTCTGGACCTCCTAAGCCCCAAATGGGCCAAATATCTTGGTACATAGGTGTGCTAGCACTTGTTTTGAGCTGCTGTAGAAGGACAGAGGCCAACAGTGCTCCTAATGAATTATTTCAACTTGCTTGTGGGCACACACAGCATTGTTGTTGTCATAGGTTATTAAATTTTTTTTTTCCCTAAAAGAGGTCTATTCTAAGAGTGAGACTGCCAGCCTTGGGAGTTCTGGCCTTCTGAGAGCTGACAGAATTTCCTGTAAGAGTTGCTTTTATAAAAGCTGTTTCCTATCAGGTTTTTATGTTGTTTTTCCTTTTTTGCAATTCTTCTCTTTGTTCTTAGTCTCTCCCTACTTGTTCTCAATCATTTAACCCAATCTGTGTATGTCAAAAAAAACTGAAGTAAGAACATACCCATCCCAACAGCTAACTTACAGTAACAATTAACTTACAGTCAATATGTGTGTCTGAGCCCAGCACAGTCATGAACCTTATCCACAAATACCCTTATTTTACAGCTGGTTAACTGTAGGTGTCCATCCTATCAAATAGCCTGTCCTTCCTTTCAGGGCACTCCTGCCACACAGGATGACTCATTCTGCATCAGGGGAGTTACCAGTTGTAACTATTTACCAATGTATTTTTATTGTTATTCCCCCTGTAAGCATTGCAAAGTCAGAGAAGTTCTCCAGGTTCTGTGCTTTTAAGGCATGGTTATTTTACACAAGGATACTTTTTTCTGTGTTGGGAAGAAAATGGGTTTAAGGGGAGTATGTGTTAATGCTTTGATAGATTATTTCAGTAGGTAAAAAAGGAAAAGGAAAGCACAAATCATGTCTTCACAGGGATATGAGATTTAATTCTGGTTTCAGTTAAATGAGTGTAGGTTTACTGAATGAAATATAACTGCATCACTTGATTTGTCAGTGTTTTAAATATGTATGTTAAGGTGAAATTGCATTTAGAGTAGGGAGTGGATTTTGATAGCAAATAGTAAATATCAGCAAATATATCTTTGTTAGGATTTATTAGAATCAGTACCATGAAAATGTCAGGGAGGACTTTAAATAAACTGTGGAGCATGGTCCTATATAGGTACTTTAAAATGTTGGAAACTGAATAGTTACAAAACTCAAGTAAATTATTTGGATTAGGTACTAAGACTGTCTTTTAACCCAAGAATGTTGCATGAAGCTGAATTTTTTCCATTATGTATGGATACCTCCCACATATGGACAGATGATCTCATTGCGTCACTGATAGGGATTTGTGGCAACACCCTTTGATCCTGCTTGGAGTCCCTGCCCCCTTCTCACCTCTATACCGATCCTCACCTTCTTCACATCGAGCTGTTCCATGTGCCTTCCTTGCTGCCTGTCCTGCCATGTCCACTCTCAGCTGCAGGCACCAGGGCTGCTGCTGAAACTAAGAAGCTCCAACAGCATGCTGTTTTCAGAGCTTCTGCCCTGATGGCATCAGCTCAGCACTGCTTTCACAACAGATGGCTTGTTTTCAGAAAAGGAGGAAAAGTGGGGGAAGCAGCGGAAATCCAACTTTCCTCTGGAGATGTGTCATCCCAGCCTGAACAATAGTGAGGCAGCGGTGACTCTGTCCTTCTGCTGGCATCCCTTCTGCTGACGCTGGGGGTGCTTGGAGAACCCTCGGCGCAGACATTCTCACCATGGCCAGCTTAATGCTCTGTGGGGAGGCAAAAAGAGGAATCACCACACTGATGTTTAGTAACAACCACAAATGTAATAACAGCATCTCCCAGCAGCAGGATAATTTCTGGGCTTGCTGACCAGTATATGCTGTGCAGACCTTGTGAACAGTCTGGCTCAGGCTCTTAAATGCAAGGACTTCTGTAGGATACATGTGTTTACTTTAAAACAACAATGTGCATTTTTTTCCCAGAACAGACTGTATTTTTTCAGTTCTTTCAGCCACAGGCTGCATTCAGGCTTTCTTGGGATATAACCAAGTTTACAAAGCCTTTCCTTGACTTCCCTATCAATTTTGTCTTGAGGAGTAGTTTCCTACTGAGAAGGCTTATGGAGGCACTTTCTCCTGTAAAAGGAGTTTTAGAGATTCATAGAATGGTTTGGTTTGGAAGGGACTTTTAAGGGTCATCAAGTCCAACTTCCTGCCATGGGCAGAGACATTTTGGCTTTACAGGATTCCTGGATTTTACACAATCTTTACACAATTCCTCAACCTGAAAAGTCACAGAGAGATCTTAGGATAGCTAAAAGCTGTCATGCAGTCTATGGCCAGGTCTGACGGAGCTGATGCCTCTAAGCAACAGAGAGATCTGGGTTAAGGTAGGGAAATAACCAAAAGTTCATTAGAAATTACAGTAGCTGAGGTGAGTCCCCTCAGATCTGCTTAGGATCATGCCCTTGGATGGCACAAACCATCCAGGTTTGGTATAGCCTAGCTGGCAACCTTCAACCAATTTTCTCGCATTTCTCGAGGAACCATTTTTTTTTTTCCCCTATGAAAAGCCTTTAAATGAAAAAAGGACCTGGTGGTGGTGGTCGACAGCCAGCTGAACATGAGCCAGTGTGTGCCTAGGTGGGCAAGAAGGCTAGTGGCACCTGCAGTCAGAAATAGTGTGACCAGCAGAACCAGGGAAGTGATTCTTCTCCTATACCCGGCACTGCTGAGGTACCTTGAGTGCTGTGT
Source organism: Corvus brachyrhynchos (assembly GCF_000691975.1). Taxonomy (NCBI): domain Eukaryota; kingdom Metazoa; phylum Chordata; class Aves; order Passeriformes; family Corvidae; genus Corvus; species Corvus brachyrhynchos. The sequence continues at coordinate 261,412 of NW_008238434.1, forward strand.
CCAGTTCTGGGCCCCTCAATTCAGGAAGGACATTGAGGGGCTGGAGTGTGTCCAAAGAAGGCAACAGAGCTGGGGAAGAGTCTGGAGCATTAGGAGCAGCTGAGGGAGCTGGTGGGGCTCAACCTGGAGAAAAGGAGGCTCAGGGGGGACCTTCTAGCTCTCCTCAACTCCCTGACAGGAGGGGCAGCCGGGGGAATCGGCGTCTTATGCCAGTGAAAAAGTGACAGGACAAGAGGACAAGCTGAGCAGGGGAGGTCTAGGTTGAACGTTAGGAAGAATTTCTTCATAGAAAGGGTGATAAGACAGTGGAAGGGGCTGCCCAGGGAGGTGTTGGAGTCCCCCTCCCTCAAGGCGTCCAAGCAACAACTCGACGTGGGACTCAGGCTTCTGGTCTGGTTGACAAGGCAGGGATCGGTTGCACTCGATGACCCTGGAGGTCTTTTCCAACCTGAATGATTCTGTGATTGTGTGAAAGGGGCAGCTTTGCCGGTTGTGCCGGTGCGGAGGCGCTGATAAGCCCGGCGCTCTGCCGTGGTCACTCCCGTGGCGATTCCTACACTGCCCTGAGGCTAACGGCAAGAAACCTGCCCATCCGCTAGGAGCGGCCCCACAGCCGTCATCGCCCGCTTTAGCCGGCA
>NW_008238434.1:262434-294025 GCF_000691975.1 Corvus brachyrhynchos
CGCCCCTGAGCCCCGGTGCCGCCTTCCTCACCGACTACAACAGCCCGGCTGACGCGACCTGGTGGCAGAGCCGCACCATGCTGGCCGGCGTGCAGCACCCCACCGCCGTCAACCTCACCCTGCACCTGGGTAAGGGTGGGGAGGGGACGAGGGCACCAGGGGATGAGTAAGCCCGGGCACCAGCCCAGGCTGGGGGTGACCTGCTGGAGAGCAGCTCTGCAGAGAAGAGCTGGGGGTCCTGGTGTCAACGAGCTGTCCATGAGCCAGGAGCATGCCCGGGGCGCACTGGTGTCCTCGGGTGCATTAGGACAAATATTGTCACCTCTTCCAGGGCTGATCCCGCCCCTGTCCTCAGGCCTAGTGAGGCACATCAGGAATGCTGTGTCCAGGTCTGGGCTCCTCAGGAAAAGAGAGATGTGGAGCTCCTGAAGCAGGTCCAGCGGAGGCTGTGGAGATGATGGAGGGATTTGAGCATCTCTCTCACAAGGAAAGGCTGAAGGAGGTTGGACTGTTCAGCTTAGAGAGGAGATGGCTGAGAGGGGCCCTCATCCCTGTCTGTCCCTGTCTGCAAGTAGGGCTCAGAGGCTGGACGAGGCTCTGCTCCCTGAGATCCAGCAATGGGACAAGAGACCACGGGCAGAAACGGATGCCCAGGAAGTTCCACCCGAACATTACAAAGAACTACTTTCCTGTGCAGTGACCAAGTACTGGAACAGAGACCAGAGAGGGCGTGGAGTCTCCTTCACTGGAGATATTCCAGACCTGTCTGGACACAGTCCTGTGCCATGTGATCTGGGATGACCCTGCTTGAGCAGGGAGGTGGAACCTGATGACCCACTATGGTCTCTTCCAACCTGCCCTATTCTGTGATTCTGCAGGCTGCCTGCACACCGGCGTTGTGGGGCCTTGCCTGGGTGAGTGCCAATAAATAGGCCCCAGGTGGTCTGGTGTTCAGGGGGTGTCAGCAAATCCCTGCTCTGCAGGTCCCCAGCCATGTTCACCAGGTCTAAATCAATGCTGGCTGCACTCCTCGGTTGTGCTGGGATGTCCTCAGCCAGGGGTCTGGCCCTGCTCTGGTTCATCACCCTTCAGGTGATGGTTTACTCACATCTGCCCAATAGTGCTTGGTATACTTGATTTTCAGCATTCTCCAGTGAATATTGCAGGGGTTGCTCCATTGCAGTCTGCATTGGTGGTGCTGTTGGTTTGCGAGAGGAGAAGCTGTGCTGCCAGAGGCAGCTGGAAGTGGAGCAGGTTGCAGTGATCATGTCCCACCCTGTGCACCAGCAATAATAGAGTCATTTAGACTGGAAAAGTACTAGGAAGAAATTCTTCTCTGTGAGGGTGGTGAGGCACTGGCACAGGCTGCCCAGAGAAGCTGTGGATGCCTCATCCCTGAAAGTGTCCAAGACCAGGTTGGACGGGGCTTGGAGCAACCTGGGATAGGTAGGAAGGTGTCCCTGCCCATGGCACGGGGTGGAATGAGATGAGCCTAAAGTCCCTTCCAACTCAAGCCATTCTATGATTCTGTGAAAAGACCTTTAAGATCAAGTCCAAGCGGTAACCCAACGCAGCCAAGCTCAGGATTGGATTGTGGAGTTTTCCAGATAACAAGCTTGGGATCCAGGTGGGAGATGTTGGTTTGAAAAGTGGCAGGCACGCTGGGAAATCACGGTGTGCAAGGGCACATCTGCCGTGTATCCTCTTACCCCCGGGGCAGCGTTGTCCTTTAATTGCTGGGTGGGTTAGGTGTGTCCACAGCCAGCGTTGCTGCTGAACTGTAACAGCCAGTCAAAAAAAGAAGGGGAATTTTCTGATTAGTTGTCAGTTCTAGAGGTTCCTTTGGTATAAAGTATTTTAGCCTTCACTTTGGTTTGTGGACAAGCTTTTCTTTTCTGTTCATTCACTTATTCAAGCTGTCATGACATGGAGGAAGGGTAATCATTTAGAACTGGAAGACAAGCCAGCCAACAGAAAGTTCAAAACACAATTTGTATCCTCATGTCATTAAATCAAGTAAATATTAAAGAAAGCCCCATTTCAGCCATTCACAGCTTCTAATCAAGAGCAGCTGTTTAGCATCAATAACAGTGTAATTCAGCGGAAAAATTGTCAGGGCTTGGAGAGCTGGATCTTGTGAGAGCTCCCACCTGCATTGGTGAGATGGTGTTGATGGCATGGAGTCCTGTGCCAGTGGTCACCTGATGAGCACATCCATGTGCCCCAGAAGCCTGGAGTGCCTCTCTGCCCTAAAGTGTTTCTTTGTGTTTGAAGCTTCAACATAAATATATCACATAAGTATATCTAATTGTCCCAATAAAGAGAGGTAGTTACTAAGGCCTCTTTATCTTCTTTTCTTTGTACATTTGGAATTTTTATACAGGGCTCCTGGAAAGCTAAGGTTTGATCTCAACTTCTTTTTTAATAAGAATCATTGTAATTCTCATTATCAAGGCAAAACTTATAGACCCATCTGTATTACTGCTATCCTTGGCTTTGCACACTCATATGTATATGGCTGTTCTTTGAAAAACTGTATTTCTGAAGTAACTGGGAGCAGTGTGCTGTGTCCTGGGTTTTGAAGAAATGCACACATTTCTTTGCTGAAAACAAGGGCATCTTTGAAATACTGTAGCATTGCAACACTTTCACTTGTGTTCTGGGTTTGTTTGCAGGCTCTTGGAGCTTTGGGAATTTGCTTTGCCATGGTTTTCGAGTAGAGTACAACTTGAAAGCAGAAGCTGCCTGGCAGAATTTGATATATTTGAGGGGGTTTTTTGGTCTGATTTTGCCTAGTTAGGTTTTTGGGTGGGGTATTTTTAGTATAAAGCCTATCAGAAGCTTGTTCTGGGCATGGTGGTGGTGGTGAAGTTGGTTTTAAGATGACCAACAGCGAAGCATTAAGCTCTCTGCATGTCTGCTGTGTGACTCTCTGTGTTGCTGAGTTCATGGCAGGTGGAAGAGCTGTTGAGTTCTGACAATGCCTTTTTAGCCTGAAATGCCCCAAATTACTCTGCAGCATTGCTCTTCCCTACTTTTGTGAGGTCTTCAAACTATCTTTGAGTGAGCTGCTGGGTGCTGCATTTGGGTTCTGTGTGCCTGCAGGCACTATGGTCTGTGGGACGCTTAATTATTGACATCACTAAGAGAAAGAGGCAAAGAGCTTGACAAATATTTATGTACTCGGTAGGACATAAAGGCATTCTGGGTCACAAAGCCATTTCATGCAGTTAGTTCTGTGTGGTCTTTGAGGATTAAGCTCTGTGCTCACACCCGTATCCTTATTTGATGCTGCAATTGCCTTCATTTCTGAAAGCACTGGTGTCCTGAATGGTTGGTGCTGCTTTGCACCTGGTCAGGACCAGCTGCATCAACTCCGGGTTTCATGCACATGCTGCCCTGTGCTGAGTTTTTTGGCAGTTTGAGATGTCTTGATTAACGTCCAGCGATGTTCAGTCCATGTAGAACAGCATTAACATTTCAGAAGGGCCTGCAAAAAGGTCAGTAAGAACTGCAGGTCTGTTGCCAACATGTGAATGTGGATTTCTTTGAATTTTCTTACAATTTGCGGTTCGAAACAAGTTTAAAAACCTTTAGTTTTGGGACTAGGTGCTGGCACAAAGCCTGATACAGAAAAATACAGCAGAGATCTCTACTACTGAGTTAAGGGCTCAGATCCTGGGAGTGTTTGGAGATGAGATCTGTGTCCAGAAGTTAGGGTGCTCCCTGCAGAGAGGGGTATTGGGGTAATTACCACTCCCTGCACCAGGAACATCTGGAGGCTATTTTTCTTTGTATGAGCAGGTATTAAGACCCCCTAAGTAAGAGGCTTGGAGACATTAATTTGCAGCTGTAAATCAGGAGAAGGGGGAGCTGAACCTGTTCACAGGGTGGTGTCTGGATAGTTAGGTTAGTGAGTGAGAGGAGGGGAGAGCACTGCTGTGTCCTTTCTGCCACTTTTCTTAGAAGTATCACTTGGCTTCCCCCATTTTCCATTTCCTCAGAATTGTTACTGATTTAGACTTGACCCAGCCAGTCTTCTTTTTTTTCTTCCAACACTTCTCTCCCGCTATGTTCCCATATATTCCCAAAATAAGGAACTTTGGGGCAGCGGTGCCAGCTTTCAAATAGAAGATGGAAGCCAAGGCCTTGCAGTGTGTTGTTTTTTGAAGCTAGGGTGTCACATTATTTTTACAGTGTTGTACAGTATTTTTACTGTGCTGTTTGCTTGTCCTGGGAGCATTGGGATAGTTCTGGAATCTCCCCAGTGCTTTGTGTACATATGCTTGAGCACAGCATTGCTGTTCACACCCCTGACACACAGAAACAACGCTGTGTGTTAAAGATGCTCCCTTGGACACTGGAAGAAGGGGAAAAGAGACAGCATGGAGGTACGTGGAGTATTTTTGGTGCTGGGTGCTCTTGCTGGGGCAAAGGTTTGCATTTTTTCAGATGTCATATAATTTTTCAAAGCAGACTCTCACCTTTTCTTCTGCAGCTCTAATTTCCTTGTGCTTTCTGTTGTTTCTACACCTTTTTTATCCACTTCTACGTGTGCCTTTGCATTCCCTTCCCAAGCAGCTTTGATAGAGCCACCTCTCATTTTTCCCCACCACTTTTACTTTCTGGTCAGATCTGCTTGATTTCAGCTATTATGATCCCAGTGTTTTGTTCCTGAGACAAAGAGGCAGCCTCCTCAGCATGCTGGTGGCTGTTCTGTGGTGGGGTGACTCCATCTCCAGTGAGAGCAGCTGTACTTCTATCAGCAGCCTGTGAGCTCAGAGCAGTCCAGTCTGGCGTTCCTGGAGTGGGAGACTGTCCGCTGCATCTCAGCAGGGATGGTGTCCAGATGTGCTTGACCGATGATGCTGGTGGCCTCAGCTATGAATTTAGGACTATCTGGAAGGCAGAAAAGACCAATTCCTCCCTCTTCTGTCATTGCCTCAGAAGAGGAGGCGGTGTTCAGTACTGGAAGCAGCCCTCTTGTAGGCTGCCTTTCAGCGAGAGATAAAATTGCTGGTTGCCTTGGTTAAAAACATGTTGGCTCCTGAAATCCTTGCTATAGATGGGCCTGGAAACTCATGTCACCAAGCTGGATGGTGTCTTGTGTATATAAAATAAAGAAAAACTTGCAAAAGCTGTTGGTTGCTAAAGAAATTAATTGCCCTTCTCCCTTACCTCCCCCTTTTCTACCCACTCAGTCCTTTATTTGGCTCTGAGGAGAGCGATGATGCTTGGTTATATATACTTTGTTGGCAAAGCATGGTTTGGGGCATCACTGCCATTTGAAGGCATTTACAAGGAAACCCAGGCGAGTTGCCAGTTCTTGTGCTCAGCCCTGGCTTCATTAGCCTGTTTTTTTTAGCAGACAAGGTTTTTTTGAGTTAGTACAGAAAACCAGTGGCTTTTTTTCAGAAGGGAGAGCTATAAAATGTGACTTAAATCAAGTAGGTAGTCTATACCACTGGGATGCAGTTGCTCTGTTTTATTCAGTGCAGTGATGCCCTCAGTTTGCCAGTTATCCCATTAAAACTTTATGAGGCTGCGGTTTGCTGCTTTCCTTAGGGAACCACTGTGGTAAAACCAAATGCAAGCAAGCAGGGTGTATGCACATGAAGCTTTGCCTAGCATAGCTGCAATTTAAAAACTCAGAGAGTGGTAATTAAGGCTTTGGGAGAGCATTTCCGGCTCCAAGGCCAGTGTTCAGGGTGTGTCGGGAGCCTGGGCTTTGCTGCGGTATTTGTGGAGCCCTGGGGGAGATGTTATTTTAGTTGGTCTCACAAAGGCTTGATTTACATTTTGCAGGTTTCAACACGAGTACTGAAGAGATCAGGGCTTTTAATGGCCAGCAGTTGTTCCATGCAGTTATATAAAGGTATCACTTCCTGTGTACACTTTAAATTCCTAGTTTTTTCTCCTACTCTGTCTTGGGATGCTGATGCCACGGTATGATGCCTTTGGGAATACTGTACATGGCAGAGCACTTATTTTGGGGGGTGGGGAGAGCTGGAACTGTGTGATATTTTGCTGCAAAACCAACTGCTATTTGTGGTTCTTGCCCTGAGTTGGTAGAAGAATTAATCGCAGGTTTTCACACACTTAAACAGTTCCTTTTGTAGGTTTAAACCTTTGAAACTGCTGCTCAGAATTGTTAGCATGGTGAAAAGCTTCTGGCTTATTAGGTGGCATTTCTCTTGCAGCCCGAGGCTTTGGAAGGCTCTTGTGGCCTCTCTGAGTCTGCAAGTGAAAATCCCAGGCTGCCACTTCCCATGGAAATGAAAAATGGGATTGCTCTGCAAACACTTAGAGAATTTCCAGTGCAGATGGATGGGATGGGAAACTTGGATCTTGGGTTCAGTATAATTCTTAAAAACTGGACTGTGAGCACTATCCTTAATCTTACCACCTTTGTTTGGCTGAGACCTCCTACTTGTGTCCTGGGACCATAATTCAATGCTCACCGTCACTGGTGAGGCCATGCTGAGTGATTTTACTGTCTGGCTCCATGTTCTTCCCATAGATTAACTGGGATATGGGGTCTGGCATGTTAAACGTCACATCTAAAGTCACCATCTCTGGTCCGTAATAACCGTTGGAGGCTCAGCCTCAGCTGCTGTCCCCCATGTAAGCTCCAGCCTGCGAAGAACCATTCCAGCCTGCCGTTACACATCTCTTAACCATAAGATCTTGCTTATTGGTGGCTACTATGGTATGTTTTGATCGGAAAATAACATGAGTTTCATAGTTTTCCAATAAATTGCAGAAATCTTGCTGGGTCTGTTGTCCCACCACACAGAAAGGAATATGTTTTTCCCCCTCCAGATACAGCATAGCCCTGTGTGTCTCTAATCAAGCTTTACAGCCTTTAAGTCAAGGATGAATGTGGCTGCTTGTGTTGAGGACATCACTAACTGTGTTTGAAACTCTTTGTAATATTAGGATGATCTCTTAGCCATTTCCAAAGGATGTACTAGGGATTGCTCTCGTTGTCCACAATATTCCATTGGTAACATCAGGTTTTTAGCAGTGTGCTGGTGATGTTGGTTGTCACATCAGCATTGATGAGAGCTTCATGACAGCTGCTGACAAACCAGCTACGCCATGAGATTAGAGAGCTGTTGCTAGTAGACATGTGCACTTGTCAAACAGGACAAGGACTGAGAGGAGAAGCTGCCTTTTGTAGCCTGCCAGACTAAAGGTGAAAGCTGCTGGTAGCCTTGGTGGGCTTTTAGGTATTTTGAGGTAAAACACGATCATTTCTAGGAATTTCTCTCATGTAGGAGCTTGGAAAATGGTGAAAACTCATCAGCTGTAAAAGGATCTGAAATAATAAGGTAATTTTATTTAAATTTAAAGAAAGCCTCAGTCTTTTTTTCTACCAGCCCAGCCCTATTTGAGACATCTTTCATCAAAAAACCCCAAATCCCCACCAACTCCCTCATCTATTATTCAGTGGTCTTCAGCATTCTGTTTTGCAGCTGGGTGGCAAAGCACTTTTTGTTTCCATGCTTCTACTTGTTTTAGATATTCCAGTGTGATAGTCATCAAAGAGCTGTTTCCAGTGGTAATCATTCCTGCAGTTCTGACACAACACAGCTGTGTTCGGCAATGGAGAATTTCAGAATTTCCTCTTTTAGAAATAGTATCCAAAAACTATTATTGGACTTTTTTTTTTTTCCACTGGTAGGTAAGCTAGTACCATCTTGTACATGGGAGGTACATTTCCAGGGAGCTTGAGGGCTTATTTGTACAGTTGCCTGGGGGTTTGGTGTTTTTGTGGGGGAAGGGGAAGACTTCTAAGGTGTTTGTGGAGATTGAGAACTTGAAAAGACCCAGGGTTTGTGGGTTCTTGGCTCAGCTTTCTGCAGTGTTCTCATTTCTGCTATAGACTTTGGTGTGCTTGAAGAACTGTTTATCTGACTTGGCTTTGTAGTGGATCCCGTGTTTTATAGGAGAACAAGGTAAAAGGCTATTTCATCCTCAGGGGCTTGAGATGCTCCTGTGGGAAGGCCAGGGTGCAGAATTGTTGAATGGCTTCAGGAGTGGCACCTGGCCTGAAATGGAAAGGAGGCAGACCTGACCCTTACATTGCTCTTAACTCTCTGTAATGGAATGATCACCTCTTAAAAAAACCACCCCAAAGTCCTTTAAACCTACCAAATACTAAAACCTGCTTGATAACAGAGATCGTTCAGCACATGTTTGTTCAAGTAGGCACTGGCTGGCTGCACATGGTAGCCCTTGGATTCCCCGTGAGTTGCCTGCAATGCTCATTCTTTTGAGTGCTCCAAGGCTGAGGGAGCGCTGTGGAGTTTGGGCTTGGCACCAGCCCAGTTCTAAGCACTCTGCTTTCTTCTTGCAAGTTTTTTTTCAAAGTCTGCTTTATAGCTCAACTTACTTGGTATCAGAAAAGACCTTGTTCCTACCTCAGTGAACAGCTACTTGTGCAGCATGTTGCACTTGGGCCGGTTTGGTTTATTTTGGTGGGGGGAAAATAGCAGGGTTGCTCAACAGGTTGTTTTTTAACTTTTAAAAAAATATATTCTTTCCCTTCCCTGTATACCTTGTTTCAGGAAGGTGAATCCTTCTTATCTTTGAATTAAAAGATAACGTGTCTTGGAGTCTTTTTACTGAAATGGTTGCATTGAACCTCTTCAAGAGGGATAAAGGGGCTGTTTGCTTGGTGCTTTCTTATACTGTATTTACAGTGTTGTGGACTATAAGTCACGTGCTTTGAAAGGCTCAGTTTGTGTTGGGCATATCTCTTACTGAGTTTAGTGGAATGAAAAATCAGTCCCTTCTGGAAAAAGTACTATAATGCTTCTTGATGTCAGTTTTAAGTGGGACTGTTTGACTGAGAGAAAAGAAAATGTTTTTGTCCTGGGGCCTGTGTGGTCAGCTCTGATTATGATGATTATTTATAGTCCTTTCATCTGCAGTCCTTTGCATGCTCCCATCCGGTGGGATACTGCAATGGGATTTTCTTCCCAGCAGCTTGCCGGGCTGGCCCCTGGGGAGCAGCCCTGGTGAGGCTGCCCTGCCTGCTGCCCTTGCCTCTCAGCTTCTGAAAAAATGTGGGTTATTTGTGGGGATCCAGCGTGTCTCCCTCTGTCCTGCTCCTGGCTGTGGCTGTTGAGGTGCTGGGCTTGGCCCGGCAACCTCCTTTTACTGTGTGACAGCAGCTGATGCTTCCCTTCCAGCTGCTGCTTCCTCTGCTTTTGCTGGCTGCCTTCCTGGGTCTCAAGGCTCCTGCTATCCTGGCTGAAGTTACATAGGACAAGGGATTTCTCAACACTGAATCTACTTGATGAACTTGTTAAGAAGCTGTTGCTGAAGTCTGTGGTCCTTCAAAGCTTGCAGATCCTCCTACTTGATTTACTTGTGTTTTCTGTCCCCCTTCTCCCTTTCTTCTTCCTGAAGCTCCTTGCAGTCTTCTCGGGCTTCCCCTCCCTCCCACTCCTGTTTTCCTGGTACTGAGATGTTCCTGAGCTGTGCAGTTTGGGAAGGTTACCCCCTTCCTGGGATGAGGTTATTTAGCTGAGATCTCCCACAGTTCTAGTCCTGGCAGCAGCCTTGGCCTGCCTGGGTAGCATTGCCACTGCCCTTGTACACTCACTGCTTTATACATGTGTACAGACAAGGTGCTAGTGGTTTCATTTTGGTCAGACTCAGAAATACAATGCAAGTTCAAAATCCTTAAATGCTCGGTATTATTCCGTAGTTTTTCATCTTGCATGTGTTAGGGATTGGGGGGGATGGGAGCCCCTCATCAAAGGGCAGTTACAAGTTTTCCTCAATTGAAGCAATTTTTTTGTCATAAAACCAAGTGTTTGACACTGTTCATTCCCAGCAGGGTTGTGAAGAAGATATTGAAAGGTTGGAGTAAAGAGATTTGGGGCTGCAGGGATGGGGCAGCTGCTGCAGAGCCAGTGCCGCTGCCAGAGTGAAATGTGAACTCTGAATAAAGCAAGGACCCACTATCATCGTGCAATGTCTACTTAATGAAATCTAGTTTTTGCCCTACTTGCCCTCCCTGTCCCTGCCTTGCTCTTCTGGGGTTGCAGGTGGAGCTGGGAGGGTTGCTGGGCACTGGGATGGCTCTTCCGTGCCTTCCATCCGTGTTCTGCAGGCATGAGTTCACTGATTACCGGCATTACACGAGTCAACGCCCTTCTGCTTTATAAGCAGAGTGACTCTGCATGCATCTGTGTGTGCGCTGCCCCTTCCTCACACCCTCCCTCCAAGGGCCGGCCCACATTGCAGGGGGGGGTGAGCTGGGCCGGTCCTGGGGCAGCTAAACCCCGTTTCCTTATGGAACAAAGTACGGGTTATTTTGGAAGTAATGATAGAGAGATGAGCTTTTCCAAATGCTTCATAGCACTTCTAGGAAATAAGGGCCTTTTTTACTGCTAGCAACTTAAGATGTATTTTCTCTGCCACAGATTTCCTTGTAGCTGTATTTTCCTGTACCTCTGTTCCTTGTAAGATGTAGGAGGTGTGTCAGGAGAAGCCAACAGCTTTTTTGGGAGATGCTGGAAAGGCTGTGAATCATGAACTTGGGGCACCCCTTTGCACCCCGGGTTGGTTCTCTCAGTTCCCTGGCAGACTGCCACCAGTTTTTGAGTACGGAGAACACAGTTTCATAAAAAAATAATCCAGGAGGCACTCTTAGAAGATCTTTAATTTGATATCCAGTGATACATTTAGAACTTTCTAGGAAAATGCATTTGTGGCTCTGAAAGTACGTGGGTATCCCTGGGAAAGAATATCACAAGACTCCCAAAGCCAGGTTTGTTGCCTTTCTGTGCTTTGATTTTTTGCAAGTTCAAGCAAAAACGTGGTAGTAACATGTTTTTTAATGACAAAGTCATGTTTTACTTATAAGTCATAGTACCATGGTGTTGAAAATTGCTTGGGGCAACTATGGTGCAGTTGTGGCACTGGCAGCTCATGAGCACCGCAGTCACCAGCAGAGACTGAGAACTTTGGGTACAGACTTTGTAAAAACTCTTGTGTCAGGGGAGGCACTGGGCTAGTTTTCTGGTGCACTTGAAGCAGTTTGCTCTGGTTTTGTTGTAGTTACTCAGCAATTTAATGGTTAATTAATCAAGGACTTGGATATGCAGTTAGAACAGTGCTGTGGTCTGACACCGATCTCTGCCTGGACAGTGTCACTAACTATTATGTGGAAAAGGTTAAAAATGTTCATAAGAATCTCAGTTCTTCCTGTTGTGAAACCTTGGACTGAATATGTCTCCTCGTTAATTTGCCTGTGAATTTATCACCTTTTTCATGTCAGCCATTCAGTCTGTTTTGTAACTTCAGGGCTGTGGTATGTTCTTTTGTGAACAGCATGTTAGAACATTAACATGCTGCTTGCGTGGGTGGGAGAGACCCTGTTTTCCAGCCTTTCTGTCCTACAAATCCTGATTTTCTTTATTGCTATCACTCAGAAAAAGTCAAAGTTGACTTGAAAACAGTGGGAGGGAATGAAGTGTTTTGAAAGGATGGTCCCATGGATGGGAGTGGTATTGAATGCCGGGGTACAGAGAGCTGTTGTGGGAAGAGAGGTGGTTCAGCCAAAGGGATAGAATTTGGAGTTGCTAATCTGTGTCATTAGTGCTGTGTACCAGAAAGTTTGAATTGTGCCTGGCTAAATCGTATGAGGCTTTGAAATTCACAGCAGTGCTGGCAGCCCCGCTGGTGTTTGTCCTTCTTGCAAACAAACAGCTGCTTGGACCAGGCATTCCCAGTGCTCAGCACCCCACTGCTTCCTGAGGCCCCCTGAAGAAAGCTGCTCTTGGTTTTGGGGAAACCGCAGGAGACCAGTGGGAAGAAACCTCAAGGAAATGAGTTGGTGTTGCCACTGGACCCATGGAGGACGTGAAAGCATGGAGAGTTTTATTCACACCTCTACTCTCTGTGTGTGATTAGTGTAACAGGGTAAAACGTTCTCTGTCATGCCCCTCTGAGGAGTGACACAGGTGCTGGCTTGCTTGAAAAATTTGCTGGTCTGAAATGAGTCTGAAATGTGAATGGAGAAATTGAGTGTGTGTTCCTGTAGCAGTCTCTGGTCTTGCTTTGTTCAGGTACCTGTGCTCAAGGGAAGCTTATTTTAAAGCATACAGTTGAAATCTATCAACTTTTGCTTTTCTCCTGCTGATGTCTTAAAGCTGACTTTCAGCAGAGGTAACTCTCCAGAAATGGTAATGGATGGCAAAAGGTTTTGGCTGGAAAGTAGGCATGGAGCCTGTTAAAGGTGTCTTATGTGTAGCAGTTCCTCATCAACTTACATGATGTTTGTCTGCCCTTGGGAAAGAAGTGGCGGTTGCTTTAGTGGTACTACGAGGTATCTTGTCGGGTGAAAAAAGAGCAGCCTCAAAACCAAGTAAGTAAAAAAATCTGTGGTGGCTTTCTGCCTGTCCTGCTTCCTGAGGTAGATGCTGAAACCACTTCCTTATTCTTGCGTCTCCCTGCAGAGAAGAAAGCCTTTAGGACAAGTGATGGTTTGTGGAGTGGAACATCATATGCTTTTTGTCATAGAGGTAATGGTTAATTAATGAAGTTATAATAGTGGAGGTTTGTTTTGAAGTGTAAACAAGCATTGGTAGTTAAAGGAGTTCATAACTCCTAGGTCTGTGTGCTTTGTTTGCATCCTTTAGAAAGGCGTGTTTAAAGATTTCAAAGGGGAAGATTCTTATCCTATTGGAAAAGATTACTGGTCATTCTGAATCAGTAATTAAAAAAGGATTAATAAATAATTGGTAAGGGATTCCTGGAACATCATTACTGTGCCTAAAGAACACACACTACTTTTTTTGATGTATGTTACCAAGGTAAAACAATCAAATCATCATTAAACTTCTTCATTTCAATACTTAGTGGGAACTAATAAGAAAGGTGGGGACAGACCTTTTAACAAGGCCTATAGTGATAGGACAAAGGGTGATGTTTTTAAACTAAAATAGGGTTGATTCAGACTAGGTATAAGGATTAAATGAGGGTGGTAAACCAGTGGAACAGGTTACCCAGAGAGGTGGTGGATGCCCTATCCTTGGAAACATTCAAGGCCAGGTTGGATGGGGCTCTGATGTGCTCTAGTTGCAGATGTCCCTGCTTGTTGAAGGGGGTTGGACTGGGTGGCCTTTAAAGATCTCTTCCAACCCAAACCATTCTATAATTCTCCAGAATGAAGTATAAGCCATAAGGATGAGCTGGTGGAAACTTGAGTTTTCTGTCAGGAGCTGCTCCAAGATTTGCCATGTAACTCTGTACTGTATCTCCAGACCATTTTTGTCCTACACATCTCCTGCTTCCCCTCTCTTCTTTCACCACCCAAGGCTTTCATGCTGACATTCATGCTTTGTGTTCAGTTGCTGTGACAACGGAGTGCAAGCCAGAAGCATTTTGTGTGCATGAATCGTGCAGAATAGCTTGTTCTGGGGCTCAGTGGGGTGCTTGAAATCTGGGCAGCAGGGAATGAAGGTGTGGCCTCACATCCCCTCAAGGTATACTGCTGTCTCTCAGCCCTGCCCACTTATTGCAGCTGGGGGCAAGGAACCACGAAGCCCTTGGCTGGTTGGATCAGTTTGCATGCTTAAGTGCCAGCAGTTAATTTGATGGAAAGATAACCTTTTGGTGGCCTTGGTGATACTGAGGTGTGCCTGGGGCCATGTAAGCGCTGGCTGGTGGGAAAGAGGCACCAGGATGCACAGCCCAGGGACAGGGGACAGACTTACACTAGTTGCAGCCAATTCTGAAAACATCCTAAAACTTTCTTTAGAAGGACCCTTGTGATGAAAATTAGGAAGAAATTCCTCCCTGTGATGGTGGTGTGGCCCTGGCACAGGCCGCCCTGAGAAGCTGTGGCTGCCCCATCCCTGGAAGTGTCCAAGGCCAGGTTGGACGGGGCTTGGAGCAAGCTGGGGTAGTGGAAATGTTCCTGCCCATGGCAGAGGGTGGAACAAGCTTTAAGGTCCCTTCCAACTGAAACAATTCTGAGATTCTCTGATGTTGCGACAAACTCAAAAGTGTGGACTTTGGATTATGAGAAGCTACTGTGAGCTTTCAAAACTCAGACTTCTGTAAAAGGAAGGAAACAAGCAATTTGAAATTTCCACTTTTATGGCTTGCACGTGGAAGCAGCTCATTAGGTGAAGCAAGAAAGAAGAGAAAAAGGTTGAGAGAGATCAGGTAACATTTCTGGGGGAGGGCTTTCATAGAAAAGACATTAATATCTGTGTTTAAGTTAAAAAACTGAATTCTTGTAGAATTTTACTTTATGCAAAACCTCTTTATTTGGAGATTGAGCTGTCCTAGCTTGTTTTAGCTGACTTTGCGTAAGGAGTAATAATGAGATATGTTTTTTTTAAATTAATAACCCACTAAATGGGCAAAGTGATCTTTATGCATTTGCTTGACTAGCCTGGAAGTAGATTGAAGGGCAACAGATTGACCTAGACTAGAAAAATGACTTGATAGATGGTCCACTTGTTTGTCTTTTTAAAGCTTTTCATCACAAAGAGCTATTAAAAAAATAATGTGAAAGTAAATATTTCCCATAAATGATGCTGAAGATGGAGATAGTGTGTTCCAATGCAATTAAAATTATAGGCTTACTCATTTTAGAATTAGTAACACCGTAATAACTTGCTTTTCTGTTTGTGGGTTCAAAGTTCTCATAGTGATGGATGAGATAAAGTCCATGAAGGAGTTTTGTGCCTCTGATATTCATTGCATATCTAAGAGTTAAACATAAGGAGAGAGGGAGGCTGAAGTGATTTGGGTTAATTGCTAAAGCAGCTCTTGCTGTTGCATCAGTGTTCCTTTCTTTTCATCTCTTAGGAAGCTTTTTAACAAAAGTCGGCATATGTGTCTCCTAGGAGGAGATTTCCTTGCAAGTAAGCTGCCACCTGTACAGTGCTGCTCTTCAAGCAAACAGAGACAACCAATGAATGGTGATAGATCTTTGCAGTTAATAGTTATAAAAATGGTAATGCCTTCTGATTTTGGGGACAAAAAGACTATTCTTTAATCCTGCAAATGAACTGTATTTATTGGTCCTAGGGAGAGGGTTGAGGTTTTTTATGCAACTTTCACCTACTTGCTTAATCTTCTGGGTGCCTGGAGGAATGGAAAACAAATTTAGCGTACTTGAGGGCTTTTCTTACTGAGGTCTCCCTTTAGTGCATGTCCTGCCCACACAGAGCTAAAGATGAGCAAGAAAACCCCCAGAGCAATGCATTTTTCCATGGGTATGCAACAGTTCCTGCCCAGTCAACTCTTGCTGGAAAGATTCAGTCCATCTGCTGACCTGGAGCTGCCTCTGATGTGCTGGGAAGAGGTACTGGGATCACTGATGGGGTGTTCAGGTTGTGGGGGTGCTTGTGTAGCATGTGCACCAAGGACATTTCTGGTTTATTTCTGCTTGGAAGCAGAGCATGTGGACAGATGCTCTTTCATCAAATCAGAGAAAGCTCCTTTGCAAGGCCAGGCACAGCATTGTAGTGCAACTTCATGTTTCCCTCTTGCTCACATTTGGGGGAAAGGTGGTGAAGGGTCAGCTCCCTCCTCCCCAGATAATGCTTGAAAGCTGTCCAGAGTGGGCTTAGTTTCAAAAGCAGTGTGAAGTCACTGTGATACGTAAGCTGCAGAGTCTTGCTGGGGCTTTTGGAGTGCTGAGCCCTTCCTTCCTCCTAGGAGAGACTGAAAATCCTCTGGTTCTTTTTATTTTTGATGCTGAATGCATCGTTACCTCCCAAGGCAGTGAGTTTGTGACTGCTCTGGAGCAGGGTGTCTCCAGCTGCAGCACAAGCTGAATCCTGCCAGCAAGGCAAGCAAGGGCTTGTTGGCTAAAGATAGTGTGCACACATGTACACAGGCCAGGGGCGTTAAAGAGCTCTGCAAGCACTCTGATTTACAGTCATCCTAGACATCCTCAGGAAAATTAAAGGAACCAGATGCATCCAATAAATAAAGAGCTATTTAAGGTCAGCTTTATCCTTTACAGCACCTATTCTCCATGGCAGCCATACCAGATGACGCTTACTGCATCATATAAGCATATAGTGCACTGACCTCTGCATTGGATTCAATTCCACCATGTGCTGCCAGGTGACCAGGCATCAGTTTTTGGCATCTCTTCTGTCTTTGAGGCCAATATATGTTTGTAATTCAGTAATCCCTGCAACACATTTGGTCTGCCTACGGTTGTGGCTTGTGCTCGTGTTATTTGGGCTGGCCCTGAAAAAAGTTTTGTTCAACTCTCTCTCTCATTTAGTTATACTTCCGTTAGATTTATTAATTAGTTGTCTTTTGCATGGATGGAAAATGTTAAAAATAGAGTGCTCAAGGCAGGGCTATTGTGTTGGTGTTGACAGGTTCACTGAAAGCTGAAGCATGTCTTGTATTTTAAAAAGCACCAGATTTTGGAAGGAGTTGTGCTCGCTGATGTCCTCTTGACCCCATACTAAGGAGCTGCTTTTCTGAGCGAAGAAGGGACTGTCTCTTGGATAAATTGGGGTTTAGTGTGCTACCGTTCACTAGGTTGTGTGATTATTGTAAGTAATGGACTGAGCTTGGGATTTCTGAAGAATTGGGGTTTTTTTCTTGTTAATTGCTGTGCAGGCATATATAAGGGAACAAGGCACAGGTGATGATACAGAGGAAAAAATGACAGTGTACTGATCTGTACCATACAGAAAATAAGTTTCTGCAATTTCCTTTTCCCCAGTAGTTGTAACTGCTGTAAAAACCAAATTCTTTGTTTTCAGGACCCCTAACTTTGCTGAGCTTGCCCCAAACTAAAGTCATGCTTTTCAGATGAGAAGGTAAAGGCAGGCAGGACCTTTATTTGGTGGGATTCTTTAACTATGAAGCTGTGTCCCCAAACATAAACCTGAACCACAAGTATCTCTGGCCATTGTGGTTGCAGAGACAAGATTCCAGATGTAAATAGTGCATGGAATGATGGAGAGCAATTTCCTGAGCCTCCCATCTCAAGCTGTTTCCTTTACAGCAGCTGTCAGCTGTTGGTATCTGCATTTTGTCATTGTGGAAATCTTAACAGTGACCACACAGCTTTTATTGTGCTGTATCTGATGGTGTGAGCAGATACACAGGCTTATGTCAGGCTTGTAAGGGCACTTGCCAGGTATTGTCCTGTATCCATCTGTCTGTCTCTTGTGCAGCTGTGAAAGTTACCCGTAACTTGTGTGGAATTGCAATTCTGTGGAAAACTGGGATGTGGAACAAACATAAGGGAAAGGTAACAAGCTGTGGGGTTGCATGGTTTTTTGTTTGTTTGGTTGGGTTTTTTTGTTAGTCTTCCTAAAATGGTAGGCATAAGGGGAGGTTTTCTGAAGTTCAGGTTTTGGCAACATAGTGATTGCTTCCTTCTGCCTTCCATTGCACTGCACAGCTGTCTTTTTTGCCTCCTCATGTGATGAGGATTCCCCCTGATTTAGTAGGATCATCTAATCTTCCAACTCCCAGCTCAGCAGAGAAGTGTGTATTTTGATAAGGAGCAATTAATGGTGCTTCCTCATCCAGACTCGGAACAATCCCAAAATCAGATAATACTTCATCAGGAGGATGCTCCTTTCCATGCAGCTTTGAAACCTGTGCATCAGATGGTCTTAAAAACTGAATGTGAAAAAACTTGATAAAAAGAACTGGGTTACTTCCTATCGCTTACTGGTTGTGCCTTTGTTCCAAAAGTGCTAAAGTTTGTTGCTTTCTTGGCCATGATTGGTGTGTGGCAGTGCTGGGGCTCGAGCTGATGCACTGCTCCCTGACTTCACATGGAGCACAGCTAAATGTTTTCAGAGTTAGTGTATAGATGTACTTTCCATCTTCAGAAGTTAATTGTAAAATGATTTAAATTTATCTGGAGATTTTTAGTGGAAGAGTGATGCAGTCCAGCGCCTTAATTGTGTCTCCCCTGATGGGGGAGGCTTTTTAGAGTCTTTGCCAGGAGTCAGAGATGAACGGGACTTTGAGCCTTCTCTTTCTTCTGTAGTTGTTTATTAAGTGTTATCAGCGAAATATGAGCCACTAATGTGACCCAGACATAGCATGAAGTAGAGAATGCAAGAAAAGCCAAATTATCAAGATTACACAGCCTTT
The DNA here is from genome assembly GCF_000691975.1 of Corvus brachyrhynchos. Lineage (NCBI taxonomy): Eukaryota > Metazoa > Chordata > Aves > Passeriformes > Corvidae > Corvus > Corvus brachyrhynchos. The sequence continues at coordinate 280,561 of NW_008238434.1, forward strand.
TAAAGGTAAATCACCCAATGAAAACTTAAAATGAAAGATATTTTCACTTTTCTACCAATGTCTAATAAATTGTCTGGTCACACAGACAGGAACTGTGGAATTCTTTATCCAATCATCCCAAACTACTTCTACTACAGAATATAGAGTAGTAGAAGAAGAAGGTCTGGAGAACAACAACAATCCTCCATTTTGATGTTTCTTTGCTTTTCTACTTACTATATTAGTAAAACCAAAACCTCTAAATTTTTCACTGTGCGACAATCTTACCTAGTATTCTATAACCTAGTTGACACCAGTGTAGATTCTAATTCTTCCCAGAGGGTAGGCAATTTTCTCCATGGATGAAGGTCAAAAACAGTGCTGTCCAGGGGGGTAGAACCCTTCAAAACAGGCAGAGAAATATTCTCTGCCTACTGGGTTCCCACAGAAGAGCATTCAACTTCCTTTAAAAAAATAGTGGGGACTATAGATTTTTTTTAATGAGAAAGTGCTGTTATGCTGAGGCTTTTTTTGAAGTTCAAATGAGTAGCATGCTTCTGTAAGCTTTTTTTTAAAGCTTCTATCTGTCCTTGTGGTTGTAAGTTATGAAATAGTCACTGTCATAGGTCACAATATTTCTGTGCTAAATTTGGGAATATAACTGGCAGCTTGCTTTTTCCCTGGGAACTTTGTTGTCAGGTTGGTACAGCAGGCTTTAGCTCCTTAGCTTTTAGGGGGAAAGAGGTTTCTTCATTTCATTCCTTTTTCTTTTTTGCTTCCAGTGCATTTCTATTCCACTACCATAGCTGTGGAACACACTGAGACTCGAAGTGGTAGGACTGTTGTAGCCACTTGGTTTTAGTGTTTGTCTTGCCTCTTGTGTCCAAGACTTCCTTTCTTCTTTGTGGTTTCTTGTTGTGTTTTGCCAAACCCCTGTATTTCAGAGCTGATTCCTGGTTGTTGCTTTGTACCAGCCTGGGAATCTCCACATAATTGTTCTTTGCTTTTAGTGTGTGATAGAAGCAAAACTGTGCAGGAGGTGAAAGTGTAGACAGCAATGAAAATCTGTGAAAGAGATCCAGGGGTTTTCCGTGCTTCTTTCCAGCTTTTTGCATATGATTATTTTGCATTTAAAACCCAACAGATAACACTATTTTATTTTTTTTCTCCCTATGGTATTATAGCTAGTCAAAGTTTTTTAAAAGAAATAAAACTTAAGAAAGGCAGACCAGAGATCAGTGCTCTTCACCTGGCTTTGAGTGCCTGCACTTCAACAGCTGCCAAGAATTATATGGCTTCTCTTGCAAAAGTGCAGTAAAAAGCCAAGCTGCTTTTCATGCCTTCCTCTTTTGTTTACTGGTGAATTTCCCAAAATTAAATGCTGCTGGCAAAAGGGATTGCTCAACACATCGAAGTATATGTCCCACTGGGTCTTTAGGTTATCTGCCCTTCAGGCCGAGGCACTGCAGGACACTGAATGACCAGTGGTTGGCTGGGCTGCAACTTCCAGCGGGGGCATGTTGGAGGTGACACGTGGTCCAAGCACAAGCGACCTGGGATGCTCAAGCATGAAATCTATTCAAGGGTACTTCTCTAGTGAAAAGAGTAGAAATGGTACTGGACCAGCCTGAAACCTCAAGGCCAGGTCCATGCTACAAGTAGATGGTGGGTGGAAAACCACCATCTCTGGCTTGGTGCCCAAATTGCATGGTGTTGGAAATTCAAGTGTGCTGCAAAAAGTCCTTTATACACTTTACCTATTCCTGGGCTTTCCCAAGGTGTCATCATTTGGCTGCTGCCAGCACCAGGTTGGACATCTGAACAAAAAAGCACTCAACCCCACACAGACTAGGTTCACTTTATCCATAGTGACATAAGTGCTGTCCCTGATAGCTGGAATACCCCTTCCCAGGTTCATCATGGCCCTCAGAGGCTTGTAGGGTATGTTCCAAGGGTCTGCTCTCCAGCCCAGCTGCCCTGTGATACTCCAGCACGCTGTTGGAAGCTAATAGGCTTTTCATGAAGATTTCTTAAACACGTAGGCATTAAAATTCTCTCTAAAAGCATGGGGAAACAATTAGGGGTAAAACCTAGGAAAGGAACCTGGCTATCCTATTGTTTCTGGGATCTGCAGTTTTCCTGTTTCCTCAGCCAGGCTTTCAAATTTTTGTTCTGCTCTGTAGAAGTAAAGCGCAACCCAAACCAGTATTTAGTTCCTTCTGTTTTTCTTTGTATTCTAGGGACAGCACAGCCCCTTGAAAGGAGGCTTTGCAGAGGTAGAAATTGCCAGGTGCTGATTGTTACTGTGCTTTTCTGCTGGAGACTTGCTGCCTTTGAGGTGAATTAAAATGTTTAAAAAATTTAATTATATAGTTATAAAGTCTTCTATATATGTATGTATTGGGAATTGACATACAGATTCATTGCCTGACCCTGCTCTAAAAAAGTTCCATGGATGATGGAGAAGTAGAAGATTAAATGGACAGATTGAATGTCCTTTAGGGCTGTCTAGTAACTGACCATCAAAATAGCCTTTGCCCCTCTGATCCACTTGGTCTGTGTGGATGAGAAGGTTGTGATTTCTTGGGATCGGGGAGTGGCAGGCAGCTCTGAAATTGAGAGTTTTGTCAGCAAGCCAAGATAGCTCGGGGCTCTCAGCTAGATCCTTCCTTCCTAACCTCTTCAGCAGAGCATTCTCAGTTAAATGAAGTTTTGCCAAGATAAGCATTCCTACTTAAGAGCAGTATATCACCAGGATTGATTCTGACTTTAAAGCCTTAGGAAGAGAAGTTGGTATGGACACTAGCACGGTAACATTTCTATGCACTTAGTTTTTTAAAGCACAATCTCTGGGTTGCAGAGACAGGGTTTCAAGTTCTTGATCTGAAATGAACTGATAGGGAAAATGCCAGATTATTTTTCTGGAGTGAGAAATGTTTTGTACCTCTACCCAGCCTACTCAGGGGGTGATGCCCCTGGAAGGAGTAAGGTGCTGATCTACAACTGTGATAACTCATTACAGTTTCGTTCCTGAAAAATGTCAGGGACATTCTGTTTCTGTCCCAGGAAAAGAACAGAAACAAACTTCAAAACCTTGGAGGTTGCTATGAAACAGAAGTGTCTTCCCCTTGGCTCTATTTAGAAAGCCTTTAAATATACTCAATGCTGAATTCCCATGCCATTGCTAGTGGGGTACAGTGTCATGTATGGCTGGTAAGTACGTATCTTCTCTTGTCACCAAACATGTCCTTGGTTGTGGATTCACTGAACTACTTCAGGCAGAATTAGGGTCCTGTGTGTTGCCTGTCCTGTAGTACTGGTACAGAGGAGGGTGCTTTTCTGCTCCTCTTTTGTGCAGGTGGAGGAAAATAATTTTGATCTTTTAATACTTCAAAAATTTTTGAAAATATACTTATTTTAGAAAATTCAACTTTCCTGCACATAACACTTCTGGTTATTTTTTTTTCTTCTCTACAGCTTTCATGGTTTCTTTAAAAGGGTTTCTGATTTCTTAGTGACTTACCTGTGGAAAGCTTGATGCAGTTTGCAGGAAGGACCGTGTACCACAGACACTGCCTGTGTACTCGCTGCAAGACCCAACGTAGCTGGCACTGCCTTTGCATCTGCTGCATGCAGACTTCCTGCAGGGGCAGGTTTGGGTTTGCGGAGCAGAGGTGAGCTGAGGGTTGTGGAGCCAGCAGAGAGGATGCAGAATCTGTTTCCATCTGCAGTGTTCAGCAGCAGTTCTGTTCGTTTTGCATAATTTGTGTAAAAATCAGACCTGAGCAATCTATTCTCTGAAGGACAACAGCCCTAATGAGGAAACCTCTCTCTGTGCTGATAAGGCCTTTTGGATCCTTGTGTATACCCAAATGTTTGTCCTCTGCGTGGAGGGCTATGGCAGTGAAGCACGTGGGCCTGCAGCTGTAATGTGCTCTGGCTATGTTACTTGGGCTGGATCCTCTCCCAGGGGTGGGTGTCCTTTTGGTCAGGGGTAGGAGAACCAATGTTGAATTCAGGCCAGGTTACCCAGGGATTTGTCCAATCTCATTCTGAAAACTTTCACGTCCTCTTCCTGATGTTTGTTCATGCAGTGATACAGTAACTCAAATTAGTGTTGATGTCAAGGGCATCTCCCTGTGTAGTTGTGCCTCTTTGGATTTGTACAATTTCTTGTTCACAACAATCATGATTTTCCCGGTAGCAGTCACAAAAGCAGACTGCTGAACTCCTGCTTGTTAAGCATCAATTATAAGGCGACTTTTCAGATTAGGTTGGTTTGGGTGCTTACATCCATGTAACACAGAGATACTGCCTTAAGAAAAAACACTTAAGTGACTGGAAAGAAGAAGGAGAAGTTGAATTGGTGACCTCTCTGCTGGGTTACTTATTTCTGTAACTGACTGCTTGGGAACATCTCATTCAGTGGTTGCACAAAGCATGTGCTAGGCAGGGTTGAGGGATGGTTTGTTGCCCCTGCTGGTCCCCTTGGTGGGATGTGCTTGCTTTGAAGGTCTCTGGACCTGATGTTTCCCTACTTGAAGATTTTGTTGTCAATTTATATTTTCTGCAGAGCTTTGTGCATTCTTTCAAGGAGCAAACACCAAAGTGATGAGTTTCCAACTTCACATTAAGAAATGAGAAGTGTTCTTCTCTTTAGGTGTTCCCTGAACCTGAACCTCAGTTGCAGTAACTGTAGCAGTGAATGAAAGGTATGAATTGTCCTGTTCTCCTGAAAGAGTTATTAAATATCTGAAACATCTGAAAGACAACAGTGGTATTTGAGCCCTGGAGCAAGGGACTGCTTCTGATGTGGCAGAGACTAGCATGCATGTGAGTGTTGCACAACTGAGTGTTAAGAAAGAGTAGATGGAGTTGACCCTTCTTGTAGGTGAGTGTGATGGAGCAGCTATTGCATCGTGTTACTGGAGCTTGGAAAGACCCTGAGCTGTTCTGAGGTGCCTAAAAAGCCTTTATTCTGAGTCTTTAGAGCTTGGAAGTTTTAAGATGTTTGAAAGTAAAAAGAGGTGGGTAAAAAAAACCTGGAATGAGATTTCCCCTTCAGGCAGTTTAGAAGCCCTCTCCACATCACATCTCCCTGGGCTGATTTCTACTACTGTTAGTAGTAAGCTTATCTCTGAATTTGAGAATTTGAGTTTTTCTACTGTGTTGGAAAGCAGAAACTGCAGTAGAAGTAATAGCTCAAGAAAAGTAGGAGGTGTGTATTGAGTGTTGGCTGAACAAGCTGATACTTTGTGTGTGTGTGTGAAGGGTGAGGGTGATGCAGAAGGCACCTCTCCACTCCACATCACTAGAGCCTGGTTCAAAGAGCTCACCCAAGCTGGAAGGGAGAGCCAAGCAGCCCAAAAGAACAGATGGTGCTCATTTCTGAATTTACAGTGTTTCCTCCTCTGCCCCCACCCCCTGCGGACATATGAAATGACTTACGTTATTAATTCCAGAGACTTTTGTAAACATAATGTGTAAATACATATAAACATCTGCTTGATCTGCTCTGGTTTGCATGTCTAGGAGCAGTGTTTTACAAAACTTTGCTCCCAACCTCCAGGCAGAGGAGGAGGAGGAGTGGGAGAAGGAGCTTAGGCTTATCTTTGTTCAAGTCCACCTCCTCTAAAGCAGCCCTCTAAGCTGGTTTGGTATGGCAGCCCTTGCCACCCAGGGCAGGGTCACCTCAGCTGTTTCAGCTGGGCTGGGAGGCTTAAAGCCCATCTGTCCTTTTGAAGCTTGGAACAAAAATGGTCTGTTGTGATGGACTGGGAATGAACCTTGGTCATAGTCTCATCTGCCTTCTTAGCATCCTTGGGACAGATCAACATGTGCTAGTCTCCCTTTCCAGGTCACCATCCTTGTTTTTGCTGATGTTTTGATTATAGCTGGTGATGAGCTCCTGAAGAGTGGATGTCATCAGTTAAATGGGTTTGTGTCACTCAACACTGCAGGTGTTGGGAGGACCCCCACTGGGCAGATGCTTAGTCACTTTGATGACCATCTAGTTGGAGGCTTGACTTGGTGTAGAGCAAGTGATGCAAAAGCTGTTTTCTGCTCTTTGTTGCTGAGCCTCAGGTGGTAAATTCTGCCAGAGGCCACTGTTACCTAGGGAGGGCACTCACTGTCCTAATGAGTTTAACAGGGTTTGGGTGCAGTTATCCATCCTGGGACAGCAGTAGTATCGCCTCAAAGCTGTTGTTGCAGTGATCTTAAGGATTTTTAAAATGAAAGAAAAGAAAGCCCAGCTCCTTCCTAATCTTAGCTGCAGCCAGGAGGGTATTTTGGTGATCAGCCAAGTTGGGCTGGGAATATGGTATAGGGCAGATCAGGGCAGTGATGCTTCTAAACTTAACTTGCCCCTTTTCAGTGAAATTAATAAACTAAGAAGTTGTTTAAGGTGTGTTCTGGATTAAAAAAAAAATTAGGAGATCACTTGCTAGAGCATGGGGTAGGCTTGGAAAGCTTTTACACTCCAGGTTTTGCTTGTGATGAGGAGGGAAAAACCGGTGCCGTCACTTTTTCATTGGAGGTTAGAAATAGGTTTCTCAAGAACCTCTGCTGGCATCTGTGGTTTTTAATCTCTTTAGAAAGTCAAGAGGTAATATTTTCCGATAATGTAGTTACTGAAGTTGCTGCTAATGAAGTTGATTATGTGGTTTCTGAGGAACACAAAAGGCTGCAGCAAGATTGGATTGTTCAGTAGCACCTCAGCAGATAAAAATACCCCATGGGTGTGTTTTGTGTGGCGTGCTGGGAGGGAAACATTGGAGTTATTCACTTCCATTGATGAGATCCGAATTAACTCTGGGAGAAACACTCAGCCATGCACTATTTGGCATAACTCTCAAGAGCTCACTGCTGTTTGGATTTGGTGATTGAGTTTAAGAAGGTATTTGGAGAAGTGAGGGGTTGACAGCATGGATTAAACTTGAAGTTGAAAAAAGCGGGGGAAAATTAGAGAGATGGGAAGGCCTGAGATGGAAAAGTTTATGTAGGAAGGGGAACCTTGGATGTTTTTGGGAATACCACAGTGAGGCTGAATGTCACTGGAGTCTTGCTGCTGAGGTTACTGGGCTCTAGTAGCATTTGGCAGAGTACCTGGTGCAGAATACCTTTTTCCCCATGGACCACTGCTGTAGATCATTTAAACTCTGCTGACTTTATGTGGAATATCAGTTAAGCTCTTAGGACTGATCTTTTTTGAGAGAGTATGTGCCTATACAGTCTCAAAACTCCTTCCTACCTTCTTCTGAAATTGGGATGGAGTGAATGGTAACTTACTGAAAGGAGCAAAACATCTTAAAACACTGAAGAGCTCCAACTGATAGCAGCATGACGCTCTGATTTGCTGGATAATGCCCTAATGTTAAACAGAAGGTGCTTGAATGGATACAAAGTCTTCTGTTGATGTTCTGGGAGTAAAAAAGTGAACACCACTACCCCCTACAAACACTTCTCCTCAAAGGAGATGGCCATGAGATCAAGGACAGAAATTTCTCTTGGCTGTCCTGCCACTCCTTGTGGGGAATGTGCAAGCACACTGGAGCACACTGACTACAGCACTGGCTGATTTCCTGTCCCTGATCTGTAGCCAGAATTGGCTTCAGCTCCCCGGCTGTTTGGTAAAGGCCTGCAAGCTGAAGCAAGAGGAAAAGGGAAGAAGCAAGTGCTTCTCATGTGCAGAAGAGGGATGGGGCATGTCCTTTATGGTGACACCCCTTTCATTTAATCCTCAAATTTGAAGCACAAGTGATTTATCTGTTGCTCATGGCACTTAGCAGTTGCCCTGTGTAATGTGGTCCTGCTGTAAGGATGGGTTCTGGACCCTTGGCTGGGGAGCTCTGGATCTTGTGCTTAGTGGGGTGGGGTGAGCTGTGGATTTGGAGCTGACACATGGGAGCGGATTTACTCTACGTGCTGTTCTGCAACTTGTGGCCCAGTGGGGCTGCTGTGAGGAGGAGGAGAGACTTCCCACTGCAGCTGCAAGTTTAAGGGGTAAACAGGAGGAAAACAAAAAATGTTAGTACAGTTTGTGCTGGATTGGGCTGTCCAGACTGTGAGTGATCAAAAGGGACCAGATGTGGTGTGTCTGAGCGGATTTGGCAGCCCTGGTCATGGACCACAGCCCTTCTTGGGCTTGCACACTCAGCTGGATGCAGGACATTAAGCTTCTGCCTTTGAACCACACTGCAAACCTGAATTGTATTCATTTCTTCTTCATTTTTTAATACTTTCCCTTTGGGAGAATGGTGACTGTCTTGAGGAGTGGTGGTGATTTGTCTGAGCAGACTAATGATTAAACCAGCTCTTTGCCTGCAAGTTCCTTATCAAGCTTTCACTGTTTTAAAATTGCCTTTTGCATAGGTTTGAAGGTACCTCTTTTTCCCCTCCTGAATGATGTTCTGGTTGAGTACATTTTTAAGATCTGTGGCTAGTGGTGGGTATTAGGCTTGAGAGATTATCCAAAGAGCTGTTGGAGCACTTCATTGTTAGACTCGGAAGTGGGAACCGGGAGAATTAGTTGCTTATAAAAGGATTTAATAGCAGTGTGGGAAAAGGGGGAGCTTTGAGTTTTCTCTGTGCTGACACTCAGCATCCACCCGGGCCTGGAGAACAAGCTCAGAGAGCTCATAACCAGGACTTACTGATTCTTTTTTTTAGTTTAGTTTAATGCTCATTTAAACACTATGTGGAAACTATCCTATACACAGAGACTTGGCACAGCTCTGTGTTGGTTTGCTATAGAGATAGAAATGATTAGGAAAACTTTGCTTAGCAAATCCACCTTTTTCAGTTGTAAAACTGTCTGTGTCAGAGGGACCTTGAAAGCTCGGTATGTTTTGGAAGGAAGGGGTTGAATCTTGAGAAGAGCTGATTACAAAAACCCAATTATTTTCTGAATTGCACTGTAATATATATGACTGCTGCTAGACAGCACAATAATTTTCTTCTGCATCTTCATGCTCACAGATTTACCTGTTGAAGTTCATCTTATTTCCAAAGCTTATTGGTATGTCACTGAAACTGGGAACAGCCTGGCTGTGTTTTCTCAGGAGCTGTGGGAGACTGAGATGGGGGAACATAGATTACTCTTCAACCAGCAAGTGTGGCAGAGGATATGCTCGTGTTGGGCAATGTGGTTTAAATTTGCAAGCTATTACTATCTAGTCTCTTGGTTAACGAAGCAGTGAATAATTTGTGTACTTAATGTTCCTGGGAGATTGGAATGTCCTTAAAAAGCCAATCTGTCCAACCGCCCTGTCTTTCTGCAACATAAATAAACATAAAAGGTAACCAGACCTAGTTAGGTGACCAGCTCAGTAATACCTGAGGAAACGAAGCAGTGTGTGATCAGCATAGTGACTTGCTTCAGTATCAGTGACCTTGACATGGATGAAAAATACTTTGTGTACAAATTTTTAGCTGCATTCTCTCTGACTTTCATATTATTTGGGGGGTTTTTTTTGATTCTTTTTTTCCCCCGGTCATATTACTTACCTTCAGTACTTAGGGGTCTAGGTAAAAGATGATTGAGAAGAGGAAGGAAATTCCACTCTTGGAGCTGAAGTGAGAGGTAGGAGGCTAAGCATGAATGCATCCTGAAACTCCCTGAAGGTCTCTTCCTACATGTTATTCAGAGTAAACTCTGCTTAGTCTAGCAGTATTTTACCACAGTGATACTGCACTGTGAGTATAGGGAAAGCTGTTCCCTTTTCCTCAGCAAAATCAGCTATTCCAGGAAAATGCTCCCTGCTAAATTGTCAACACTGCCAACTTCTTATCCCTCATCTCCACCATCATCACTGTCCTTCAGAAATCAGCAGCGCAGATCTGGATTTCTTTATACACTTGCTAAAAGAAATGTAAATTGCTGGGTTTTAATGGACTGAAAATTACCTTCTTACTGCTAGCCTTAGACTGGCAAAAGGTAATTGAGATAAAAGTTCAGATAACTTCTTGTAAAAGTACCCCAATGTGATCTGAAAGCTATTAGATCATTGCTGGTATTGATTTAAGACTTTCTTCTTGTCATCTGTGTGAAATCTAGATCTAATCATGGGCCCATGGATTTCTTCTTTTTTTTTTTTTTTTTTAAATAGCAATGCTTTTCTTTGCATTGGCTTGTATAGGGAGACCTGAAATTAAACTAGACTGTACTTGAGCCTTTTTTTGTGTATTAAGAAAATCCAGCAAGTATCAGGGTGGTACTACGTGCTGGTAGTGGAATTGTTGAATGAGCTTAAAAATTACTTTTTTTCCTGACTTGTAAAAGAAAATAGAATATTTATTTCATAAAAAGGCTCGTTGAGGTAAAAGACTACTTTTTTTTGGTAGTAATACAAATCATCTACAGCAAATATAGGGTCATCACACCTTGGTGGAAGGAAATCTGAGCATGCAACTTGTCCACGCATTTGAACTACTTGAAGTGCTCTTTTTTGGAAACTAAAACTGCTCTCCAATTCTTCAGAGGAGTGAGACATCCAAGAAAGTTATCATTGTCCATTTACTCATCCAGAGGGAGGCTGTTTTATCTGAAATTGCTGCATAACTTTTTATGTTAAAGCTTTTTTCATGACAGTGCCCCTGAGAGGCATATGGAGTTATTTGCAGTGACTCAGGCAAGCATGGCTGTTAGCTGACTCTCTGCAAACAGGAGGCAGTTGTTCCTCTTGCTGGAATGCATTGCCCTATGGAAGTAACACTTACCTAGAGTTTGGTCTGTGCCCTGTCATGTCTTACATAGCTTCTGAACCCTTTGCTCTTCTGCTTGAATGGGTAGAATGAAGAAGCTCTCCACAATAATGACAGTTCTTTTTAGTGTTAGGGAAGAAAATCAGCCTAAGAGGGAACTGGGATTCAAACATGCATCTCTCACAGCTTTTGACTTCTGCAGTCAGATGTGACTCTGAAGATATCCATGTAGATATCCAGTATCCATAAAGGCTTCCCTCATAAAACTCAACCCAGAAGCTGGTATGTAGGATACCCTATGTTGTTAATTCCTCTGCTTCTAGGGCTCCTTCTTGCCCACCCCTCGTGTTTTAGCAAAACCAGAAATTGAATGTTATTTTGGGTGATTGGCTGCAAATGTCTCACTTTACCCACTTGGATATTGGCAATCATTAGTATTTCTTCTGCTTGTGTCCATCTGCTGCTTTGCATTTAAGATGGAGTCCTTCATAAGCTTTTAATCTCTATCAACTCTTCTTTGCAAACTGAAAACATTGTAGAGCAAGGCTTTTCACTTTTAATTTAGTGTGAAGTTCTATAAGGAGAAGTTTGAGGGTAGAAGGCAGTGTCAGTGTTGCATGTGTTTGTGATGAACCAAGATCCTTCCCCCGCTGGTCAACTGCATTTACAACATTGCCTTAACATGGACAGACCCTGGGTTTGACTCATTTTCTCCTTTCAGAGGCTCTTGCAACTGCTGAATCTCCTTTTTTGTCTCTAAATTTTATGTCATTGAAGTAGAGACCCATCATGAAATGCATTGTGCCAGAAGAAGACAGCTATCTTACTATGGCTGATGTATGCTGCTGTTGAGGGTTTAAAATTAGGTTTTGGGGTTTTTTGCCTATGAGTGCAAATTTTGCCCTATTAATTCTTTTAAGGATAAGGACTGATATTCATTTGATATCAGAAGTTTACTGGGAAGTGGTGAACTTTAAAAAATAATTATCTGATCAGACCATCAAGGAAACAAGCCTCTAGAATTTGTACCATTTGGTATCTTTTGGATTTTGCTCCATTTCTATTGCACTGTTGTATAGATCTTTTTTTGAAGTGATACTGTGAAGATTAGCATTTGGGGTTGTGTGGTGGTAGCTTTCTGTGACTCCTGAGTGAGGTACCTGTCTAGGCAGGTATAGGGGAACAGAGACACGGAATCAGTACTGTGGAGCCTTGGAAGTCTGGGGTTTTGGAGAGGCCAAACCCTTGTTGCTGAGCCTCAGAAATAGATTGAAGAGCGTGATGCTCTTCAGCTTTCTTGGGGTGTCTGTAGATTGAAGGGGACCACAAGCAGGTTGGTTTGGGTTTGACTTGTCACTAAATTTAAGAATTTAGTGAAAACAAAGCCTTGAGAGCACTGTATTCTTTGAGACTTCCCAGAGGCAGAGGCTTTACAGATGGGCCTAAGTGTCTGTTTCTTCCCTACCCTAAAAAATACTGTCAAAAAGTGTCAGCATGCAAACTAAGGACCCTGAAAGGAGAGGGAAAAAGAATTCTCTCGACCTCTATTTCGTGGGCTTCTACTGATGGCCAACAAATTACTTGAAGTTTTAATGCATGGTATTTTACATTACTAACAGAGTTATGAGAGTTGATATCTAACTTCAAAAAGAGCTTTTTCATTACAAAAGGATTCAGCATTTTTTAAATGAATGTAACTGCCTTAGTAGTACTAATTAGAAAACGAATTTTTAAGTTTTTCTCCTGGGAAAAATATCTTCTCTCTGGTAGAATTCCTTTAGGCTTCACAGCAGTGTAGTGTGCCTGAAGAAAATCTCATCACTTGGCAGTCAGTGCAGATGGTTAAACTCATTTTCTGTGCAATCACCCTCTTTTGGGCAATGCTGTTACCTAAGGAAATCCCAAGATGTTTTCCTTGAAGAATGTGTGCAGGATTGGGGAGGGTGTGGTGTGATCTAACAAGCTGTGGCATGTACCTCTCTGTAGTGGCATTTCACTGTATATATAAGCCCTCAACACAGGGCTAGGGCATGGGAGGTTTGTCCTCCTGTGTGCACGGTGGTCCTTGGCATTTGCTGGGAGGCTCTGAACCATCTGGGAATGAAATGCATTTCTTTGCATAGGTTCCACCAGGCTGCTCAGGCTTTGCAGCACAGCTGCCTCTCTGCTCTGCTGCTAACAAGGTGAATTAATTGCGCATCTGGAATTCCCAGGGTTCCATTGCATCCCTGCCACTGGGAACCAGGCGCTAACATTTAGCTTCATATCACACTGTATGGCCCAAGTTTCAACACCACTACATAAGCTCAGCAAATTAGAAGTTCCCACGGAAGGTTTTTTAAATGCAACAGCTGGGGCTGTTGTAGGAAAGCACTTTTTCCAGGAAACTCATTTGACATCATACTGTCTCAGCAGTATCCCAGGAGGTGTTTGGTCCCACTTCAGCAACTCCGTTGTTACCTTCTTCTCAATCCTTCATTTAAAAAGCAGAAAAGTAATGCCTCAGTCTGGAAGTCCCCCTCATACAAAACAGTAAGGAAGGACTGTTCGTGTACCCATTCTTTTTCTTTTTCACAGTTTTCTCTGTTCCTGGATGAGCAGCCTTTAGCCTGTGGAATGAATTTTGATCGACATGTAGCTTTCCAGATCGAGGTCTTGTGTGGATACATTTAGGTGTTTTGGAGCCTGATGTGAAGCAGATCTGGCTCTGTTCTAATCTGTCCATTAAATCAAGAGCTGCAGATTTTGCAGTTGGAAGTATCAAGAAGCCTGGACTTAGCAT
>NW_008238434.1:294134-305534 GCF_000691975.1 Corvus brachyrhynchos
AGCAGGAAGCATCCAATTTTATTTTCTTTATTCATAGTGTTCCAAAATAATCTAACAGAATTGCTTCTGTCCATTCATGCTAAGCCATGCTACCTTCTCGAGTACTTGTGTTTTTTGGCTAAACTCTTTTCTTAGAAATAGTCACTGCATTTAGTAGTACTTTGTCCTTCATGTGTCTCCAGATGGGATATGTGGGTGAACATGAACTCACACACTTGTGTGTTTACCACACCTTTGCAACTTCCACAAGCACTGGCAGTGTGTACAGGTTGTTCTCCAGAGGCAAAGTTGAAGGCATATGCTGGCTGTTACGTGTGAGTTGGGAACTGGAGTGCAGTTCTTCTCTGCTTCAGTAAAAATTTGGAAGAGCTTTGCTTTTGACTTTCCAAAACATATTTGAAACATAACTCAGTAGCAAGCTTTGTTTTGGACATGGCCTTGCTCCAGCAATGGTTTTGTCGAGTCTGTTTATCCCAATTTCTTCCCCAGCTTAATAGGCTGAGAAAGTAAAACCATTGTGCATGTGGGTGGTTGAAAATGGGCTCTATGGATATTGCTGCAATTTGTGTTCCATAAATAATCGTAGCTTGTGCATAAGCCTGTAATTGACTGAAAATGCATTACAAGTTAGCATGATGGCAGGTCAACTTCTGCTTAAAATCCATCGCTGGAGTCTCTTGGGAGGAGGGCAGGATGGAGAGACAGGAGATGTGCAAACCGTGCAGAGTTAAATAGCACGATTCAAATGTGCTCAGAGTTAGTTTTCTTAAATGTTTACTGAAGAGGGCAAAACTTAAATGCTTGAGAAAATAAAGCTGTTGAGTCTGCATCAGGCCAGGTGATGGATGCTCGCAGCAACAGTATTATTCCCAAACAACAGTGCTGTTAATTATGACCTGTCTGAAAAAAGTCTGGAGCTGGTGAGTGGGAGTTGGAAAGGCTGGAGGGAGAGTAAAATACCAAAATTCCAGAGAATTCAGCATTCTGTGCAGGGAACATTTCTGGCCTTCCTGTGGCTGTACTGCCAGCAGTGTGTGAGTCAGTCTGGAGGGTTGTGTTATTCCCAGAGCTGCTGAACTTGCTGCTGCTTAGAGCACTCGTTGTATATAGACATATCACTTAATTTGTTCTTAATTAAGCTCAACAGTACAAGCTGTGTGTTTTTGATATCTAATTCAGATAGGAGCAAAGCCAGGTGTTAGAGCTGTTGCAGGTTGTGCGCATATGTGGATCAGGAATGAGTGGGGAAAGTGCTGCCTTTTGACAGGGGAAAAAGGTTCAAAATGTTATTTCATAGAAATTAGTGGCTGATAAGTGATGAAGCCATTGAACTGGGTGGAGTGGCAGCGCTCCAGTGGGAGCTGGTGTGCCCACCTCCAGGAGTTCAGGGCCTGGAGCAGGGGGCATCTCACCCACACATATGGGCGCCATCCAGAATAATTTTCATGCTGCCTTTGGCTCTGGTCATCTGGGTTTGCTGAACTTCTGAAACTGAAGCATCACACATTCTTTGAGTGTGCTGGTTGAAAGAGCAGGGGGAGGACATTGAGCTGCTGGAGGGTGAGGCTCCTGGGAGGGCATGCAGAAGGAAAACAGGCCTCAGGAAAACCTGCTGAAATTCCTGCACTAACAACATTCACAAAATGCTTTTTATTTGACGTTTTTCCCCTCAAAAGTCAATAAGATCTAGTTGTTCTTTAAAGAAACGGTTTCACAATTCTCACCAGATTACCTGGTATTACATTTCTTGCAAGGTACTGCACTACAGTCCAATAAATTTATTTTCTTTTTACAAGAAATCATGTTTCTGCCAATTGGCTAAATACCAATTTATATTTAAAGAAGCTGTGATCTCAGTTTTCTTCAGCTATTTAAACTTTTGGAGTTTAAAAGTAGTTTTTAGTCTTTCTTCTCAGTCATTCTTCCAGCCCCACATCTCCACCTCTGAAAAGGTACAGTTGGAGCTGAACATCAGGAATACTCCCTCCAACACCTTCTACTGTCAAATTAAAATCTCTGAGGGTAAATTATTGAAGTGGGATTTGCTCTTTAAGTTGAATACTATGAGAATGACTTGAAAGTAGGTAAGATTCATTGATTTCTTGTGATTGCTATGGAGATGTGTTCTTACACAAGACACATTCATGAGAGATGCTTTTCCATGTTGCCAGGAATCAAGGATGGAAAGTGTCCAATTTGATGGAAAGCTTTTTGGGGCATCTTCTCTGGCCTGCTGCTGCCACCAGCTCTGATCTTCATGGAGCTGTGGTGGTGGTTGCTTGCTTCAGATTTTACTGGATGGTATTTGTATCTCCAACTTGAAAAAAACTCTTAGGAAAATGTAATCTTGCTTGGACCCCAAGGTCCCACAGTGACTCGGAATGGGTGGGAATTGTCACTTTTCAAGGGTTGTTACTACTGCATGCACTGTTGGTGTTGTCATTGGACTGTCAGTAATGAAAGGATGGTAATAACTGTGCATTCTTCTGCCAAGAATAAAAGGCAAAAGACAACTTTTTTGTCTTTTCTGCATACATAAATTTTTCTGATCAATTTTTTTTCCTTTTTTCTTTGCTTCTTGGGTAAAACTCCTGTTTTCTGAGGGTAAACTCCCACTTTCTTGTGTTCCTTCGTTTGTGGGAGTGACCTGTTTTCACCCATACCTATTGTGTATGGGTCATGAAGGAGCTTCTGGAAACTTGATACAAGCAAATGAACTTTACAAGGATCGCGACCCACAGTAACCCCAATCTGGCTTGTCTTGGTGCTGATACTGGTGGCAGGAGGTAGCTTTGCAGTCCAGAATCCAGGTACGTGAATGAGATGGAGCCCTCCCCAAAATGGCCCATGGCATCCTTGATCATCTGTGATCTGCTGTGCTTGCTAAGTGTGAAGTGCCTTTTTAAAATGAGCTTTTATCGTTTGTGCTGAAAAAGGACTTTGAGGCTTCCTGTGCAGTTAGGACTTTTGTGTTGGACATGAGATCTTTCCAGTCCCCAGTGAATAAACACAGCTGGCTGTTTTGGGAAATGAACTTAACATCTTTGCATCAAAGCTGTACAAATAAGGCATCAAGCTGTACCAAATTAATGGGTAAGGTTTTCTGACTTTTACACTGACTTAGAAGTGATCAAATGAAAAAATGCATTTTTTGCAAGGCTGCCTTCAGCCCAGAGCAGGGGGAAATAAGCCTCCCCTCTTTGGAAACATGACTAAAACAAGCAGCCTCGATGACTTACCGATGTTGGATTACCATGCAATAATTTACTAGGCAGCCTTTTGCTGTCCGGAGCCACCCACGCGCAGGAGTCAATGGTGCCTTTGTTCGGGAGCACTGGAAGAATGCATGATCTAATGGGGTGGTGGGAGTTCGCCTTTTTTCCAGCCCGCTCCAGGCTGTGCTCATTCCCCCAGTGCCCCAAACACATTTCCTTCCTGTGTCCCCATCTTAGAATGGGCTCCCAGAAAAAGCAATCCATGTTTGTCTCTCTGTCAGGCTTTTTTAAAACCCCAGCACCCGTCTGTGGTAGAGATCCACATGCCAGAATATTTGGTTTGGTAGGGCATAGCTTAAGAAAAGACTGTTAAAATCCTTCAGGCCTTTTTTGTTCATGATATATGCACATAAATCTTAAGACTCTTCAGGTGAGGACAAGAAAATAAACTTAAGATTTATTATTGCCAGTCTGTGTTCCTATAAAGGCCACAACTAGGCATTTGAGAACTGTTGTCTGTGCTTCTGCATGGAGTTATTTCCCTAGTGGCATTCCTCAGAAAGCAGAAATCCTTCATTTTCTTTTTTCAGATGCTGGATATCTTCCTCCTCCTCTACAAATTTTCTCAGAAAAGCTAGGGTGTAGTTCTAAAGGATATTTTCTCTAGAACTACAGAGGTTTCTTAGTTTTGGTCAGAAGTTTGGCTTTTTCATGCACATGTGATGCAAGTGACATAACTTAGCACTTACGTGTCTTGCAGGTGTTGGGCTGTTTCATGAAAGTACTTTACTCCTAAAGAACAAGTGACTCAGGGTGTTCCTCACTCTCCTCCCCTCCTTATAAGGTTTGTCCTGCTCTTGTTGCCCATCTGCATGCTGAAAAATCCTATCCCATTCCATTAGATGGGATAACTCATTCTCCTTAAATATTGCTCTCTCATTTACTGCCCCTGTGATCCAGGAGGGAAGGCTCTGGCGGGTTTTCTAGCCTGAGAGGCTGAACAAAATACTGCGGTATGAGAACTTGGAGTGGTCAGTTGGCTCAAGGTGCAGCAATTGGTCTTGAACAAGATCTTGTGAGCTTGCTGGCCTCTGTCTGCTGACATCCAAGTTTCTGTCCCCTGCAAGCTACATACTGCTCGTGTGAGGTTCTGGGATCTGTGTGTCTGGAAGCATCAGAGCCTGTCTGTTTTGCTCATGGCTGGTCTGGCATTGTGCTGGGTGCTGGGAGAGCTGATGGTTCAAGAAGGGCAGAGTAGAGGCAGGAGTAAGGGTGAATGGCATGGGGCGCATTTCGGTCTAGTAACTTGGGAAAGCTGGCATCTCTTCCTGGGAATGATGGGTAAACAGGTCAGAATTATAAAGCAAAATGAAATATCAGTTGTAACTGATTGCTCTCTGCCCTGTCACTGCAAAATGGAAATGAAATCCAGTCAAAAAGTACTAAGTAGGCTCTATTTGTTACTGGGTTTGTTTTCATTTTTTTTAACCTTTACTAAGACATAGGTTGTCAGCAAGTACCTGTGTGAGAAAAGCTGCCTTGAAACAGGAGCTAACCAAAGGAAAAACAGTAAAATTTAACCATTTCATTACTGCCCAGTGGATTTTGTGGAAAACAAATCTGCAAAGATTTCCTTCTTTGCCCAATGCATCTTCTCAGGTGGATTATTTTTTCCCTGGGCAGCAAAACTCAGTGGCTGTATGCAGGAGAGGTAGCATCGACTCTTCCTGTGTGCAGGGGATTTGAGTGGACAGATAATGAAGGAGGCTGAGTGTCCTCTGGGCTTATCTCACCCATGCATCTGCTCACAATTCAATACTTGTAGTCATCGTGCCAGCTGTTGGGACAGTTTTCCTGATGTAAATTATCCATCCATTCTGAGGGGCCTGAATACAAGGAGGCCTTTTGTTTGTAGAATGAATTCCTAACTTCAGGGAAAAGGGAGGAGTTTCTAAAGATCTAAATGGCATTTGCATACAATTTCCTGGTGGACCTTGGTATACTGAATTTGGTGATGACCCAGCTGAGGGAGGGCTGTAATTGCTGATGACAGCTGGCCAAGTCCAACAATGTGAGCAGGTCGTTTGGGGCAGTATCCCCTGAATCAAACAATGTTGAGCATTTTCAAAAATAAAGGGCTCTGGCAGTAGCCAGAAAAAAGTAGTTCTTTTCCACGGCAAGCGGCCACTTCTGCTGCCTCTCCAGGCACCCAGGACTTGTTTGGTCCTTTGAATCTGTAATTGCAATATTGTCTTGAAGGCTTATATGTGTGCTTGCTTATAGTAGAGAAAGGTATTAAAGGTTTTCTGCATCATCCTGAATTTTCAGAGGGGGCTGGTTATTGTGTCACCTTGTCACTTGCTGGTGAACAGCTCCATGCTTCGGAAAAGATGGATGCAGTTTTAAAAGGTGTGGCTCATGATTTTGAGCTCTGGATGCTTTAAAACACAACGGGTTGCACTTGTTAAGCGCTGAGCTCATGGTCACTGGTTCCAGCATCTGGAGTTCCTCCTGCAAAACAGATCTGCCACTTCTCAATACACACAGGGAAATGCTACCTTACACCTCACACTATGAGGCACTTCTAAGCCAAACTGAGATCCAGTCAGTACTGGCTTCCAGGAACAGAAGAACCATGTCTTTTTGTCTTCTAAATGTAATGTTTAAAACTGCCTTTCACCTGGTTATTGCTGTCACCATTTCTTAGCGTAATAACTGTATATATTTATTCAGCCTGGCAAGGCATGAAAGCAACCTGGGCTGCTTATCTTTTCTAGAAAAAGGCTCTGCAACCTCAAAGAGCTGCCAGGTTGCTAAGCACAGCATTTATGTTCAGCGTGAACAGTGGGGAAACACATTTCCGCACTGTGTCAGCTGGTCTTGGGTAAACTCCATTGTTCCAGCAGTATTTACCCGGCAAGGCACCACACAGCTGCTCTCTGTGCATTAACTGCATTCCTCTTTAATGCCATTAACTGCACTGCTCAAGGAGTTATGCTGCCAGCTGCCATAAATGTCTTTTTCACGTGGGTTTCTCAGTTGGGAGGGGTTTGGATGCATTTTCTTGGCCTGCCATGTGAAACTGGAGATGAAAAAGGGAAGGGTCCTTGCCGTTTAGCAGAGGGGGTTCCCATGGAAAATGTTCTCATGCTGCCCAGAGTGCAGTTGGCATGTGCTGTGCCTTTAGCTGAGCTGGGGCTTTCACAAGGAGCTGTGGGAGACCTTGTTGGGAAACAGGGATCATAATTCAGTTATAGTGGAGAGCGAAAAAAGTAGTTCTTTTCCAGGGCAAGCAGCCTGTGACCCGGCCTTTCATCTAGAGCAGAAAGTTGTGTGTGCGTGAAAGCACATGCTTGGCCCCCTCATCATTCCCAGGATTCTTTTGAAGCATTTGCTCCCCAAAACCATCTTGATGAAGCCTAAACACAGGGGTTTTGCTTCACACCAGAGAAATGCAGAAGAAGAAAACTAACCACCCCAATTCAAAAGAGCAGGGTATTCCTGACAATTCAGCTGACACAGTTTAATGACGTGATCTTCATTGTTGTCTCTGGTTTATTTTTTATCCCCTCTTGACTCAGGGAATGGCTGCTCTTGCCTGATGTTTTCCTATTTTCATTTGTCATTAAAGTTGCCCAAAGAAATCCCACCAGGGCTGACTTTCAGCCTTAGATTTTGCTTTATCTTACCATGTGAGCTCAAAGAAAACTTTCTCATTAAGCTGATGACACTTCTACTAGTGATAAAACTATGATAGTAGTTGTGGTTTTTAGTTGCTCTCCATCCAAGATGTTGGTGAAGTTCTGGGATAGGCTGCCGAGTTGCAGGTCAACACACTGGGGTATTCCTGCAGAAGGAGGAGGAAGTATTTGCTTCCTGGGCCCCTTGCCTTTACCTGAAAAAGATGTGAAGTCTGTCCTGGGTTTGTTTACCATGGACTTGAAAAAGATATTTGTGCGTGTCCAGCCTATCGTCTTGTGTCTGTCTTGAGTTCCTGTGTGTGCATGTTGTTCCTACCTCAAGCATATTTTGCCTTTAGTGAGGAGCTCTCTTTGAGAAGAGCCCATGTAGCAAGAGAAAAGGAAAGCTGTGAGGGTCTGATTTGTACACAGGATGCCTGCTTCTTGCCTTCATTGCGATTCGTGAGAAAAACACTCCCAAATACATGGAAACAGGATTCATTTCTTGTACTGGGTAGCAAGAGGAGGGAATGCATAAGCTAAGTTAGTGCTGAGTGTTGATCCTTTGGGAGAAAGCAGTTTGGCATTAATGGTGGTGCTTCCTTCTCACTCACCTTCTGTAAGAAAATCTCATTAAATAATCAACCCCAAACTAACAGAGAGCTGGTACTGAGCAAGAACCACGATTGTGAATGTCTAGCTTCCAGTCTTGTGCTTAGGTCATCCATAACTGCACACATGATATAAATAGGAAAGGGTATTTAGTGGGAAGTATTGGTGGGCTTGTATTTGTGCAGTGCCCCAGCTGTCCTGCATGTCACACACAGACAACACTACTTGGTGGGTGGTTTAAACACTTGACTGGTCTTTTTCTATTCTTGGGACACATAATTTTTCAGGTGCTGTATATCTTGATTTTTACTTTATTTTTTTTGGGTATGTTGATTTCTGGACCCTTTGCTGTGCTTCTCCTGCTGCTTTGGTTCCTCCCTCATGCCAGACAGACTTTGGGTGTGACATGCCTAATGCAGGCTGGCCCCCGGCCTAATCACAGTGGGGCCTGCAGGGCAGAACTGTGGTTTGTGACCTAATTCATGGCTGTCAGGTTGTGCGTGTGTCCTTTGAGCGCACTCTGTTCTTGGTGCCTGGTGCCGTCTGGTCTGCTCTCACTTGTGAAGGAGGTGAACACTTCAGCAAGTGCAAAGCCTCGTGTTAAAATTTAACATGGTACAGTTCATTCATTTTACAAGTTAAGGTTAAATCTGTGTGACTTCTGCAGCCTGAGAAAACCCCTTTCTGAATCAGCTGAAACTCTTCTAGTAGTGGGGTTTTTTTTGATCAACGAAAGAACCAGTGGTGGCTGCAAGTTCTGCTTAGAGCACTGTTTTTCTTGGAAGTTGTGGGAGCATAAAAGAGCATGGCAGGGACTAAACACCCAAGGTTTTATTCCAAACAAACTCCAAGTTGTTTTAGTAAGCTCCCTACATGATCCAGGGTGTCCTGATCGTACACAGTCTGTTTGCTGAAGTGGAGCAAGAACAGCTGGCACACAGCTGTATACCTCCTCCTGGGAACCCTTGGCCATCTCCTTGGCCAGCATGGATAGCAGATGAAGGTGGCTGAAGAGTGTTGTGGTCCTCTTGCATGGGGTAGATGCTCAAGTCACTGGAGAAGAGTCATTACGGCGGATGATGTGCTGACTGCCACAGACCAGTTAGGAGGGGAACAGAGGGCAAGAAGGTGGATTTTCTTTCATCCTTCTAGGAGATGGAGAGCTTGTAAATCATTGCACTCTGATCTGAAAAGTGCCTTGGTGACTTCAGGTGTGGGAAACTTAAACCTCGTTTTGTTTTTCCTGGGGAATGAGTAGAAGAGGGCTGTAGTTGGTAGTTCAGTGCTGGAGGAAAAGCTTTGTGAGCTGTAGAAAGAGATTGAGGTATTGTCTATTTAGGGAGGAAGCACAGGTACAAACCAGGCTCTACAGTGTGACTTGTACCTCTCTGGTTAATACTGTTTCTCCTACACATATATTTGGGAGAAATATCATCAAATATCATGATTGACTTGGGCCTGGCCTTAAATACACACAAACTACTCATGGGTCTGATGCAGTCTGTCATGTGTTAGGGATGTATGTGGAAGAGAATTGCAGCTTTTGAAATGTGTTTGGTTGCACAGAAACTTGTAGGTCTCTTTATCTACTCAGCCTGCTTTCAACTTCTGCTTTTGGTTCTTTCCCTTTGTCTTTGCTTGGAGATACAGTACTGGACTGGAAGAGATACTTCTGGTATTGCTGGACATGCTCATCCTTCTGGATAGTACTGGGAGATGTTTCTCCAGAGAGAGAATTGCAGTGCAGCTCTTTCCATTCCTCTCTGTTTCGAGTCTTTCTCATGTGTCTCCTCTCCCCCCCAGGAAAAGCCTTTGACATCACGTATGTGCGCCTGAAGTTCCACACCAGCCGGCCCGAGAGCTTTGCCATCTACAAACGCACGCAGGAGGACGGCCCCTGGGTGCCCTACCAGTACTACAGCGGATCCTGTGAGAGCACCTACCACAAAATCAACCGTGGCTTCATTCGCACTGGGGAGGACGAGCAGCAGGCACTCTGCACTGATGAGTTCAGCGACATCTCTCCTCTCACTGGGGGCAATGTGGCCTTCTCAACGCTAGAGGGGCGTCCCAGTGCCTACAACTTTGACAACAGCCCTGTGCTGCAGGTATGTGAACAGGACTATCTCAGTCAGGTGGTCTGAGTTGTGTCTGTGGATGGTGGCTTTGTGCCTACTGGGCTTGCACTACAGCCCTTACTCACAGTGAAAGGTCCTTGCACAGCTAAGTTGGGATGGACAATCCACAGAGACGCTTTTGAAGGAAGAGTTGAACTCTTGAGTCTATTGATAGTAAGTTTATGGTACAAAAAAGCAAACTAAGTGGCATTAAGGGTGATTTGTCAGTAGGTATCATGGAAGTCCAGAGGATGAATGTAAATAAATCTCTGCCTGTTTAGAAAGCAGCTGTGGACATTCTGCTGTTGTTTCAGATACAAGGACAGAGGAAGGTAAAGTCTCAGTCCAGGTAATATTTGAGGCATCTGCATATGTATTTCAAGGAGAAAAAAGTAAGAAATGTAAGATTCTTCTAAATACATAAAGCATTACAGGAGTCCCTACCCTGTTCTCTTACATGTGTGTTGAAGCAGAGGAGTTTGATTTTATCCTTGGTATTTTTCTCTTACAAGTGGCTTGGCAAGGGGGTTTTGGCAGGGTTTTTTTGTTATTGAACATTTTTGAATGTTTTTTTGCATTCACAGGAGTGGTTGGTCAGTGGTCAGGAGCATACTAGGAGTACCAGTTTATCTGATTTACTTGCCAGTTTCTGTGTCCTGCTTGATGACGTCTTCAGTTTATATTGCAACAAGGAGCTAAAGCTGTGGGGTTTGCCGGTGCTCGTTGTCTTCCTTTCAGAGCTGTAATTGCCATCACCTACCTTTGCTCTTAGAGCAGCAGTAACAGACTGAGATGAGCACCCAGCAGGGTCAGGGCTTGCCTGTCACCAATTCCCAGGCAGGAGAGCAGAATCTGGTGGGGTTGCTTCTGCAAACAAAAGTGAAATGAAAAATAAAGATTAATGGGAAAGGACGAAGAACTTCTGAAGTGGAAAAGAACCAGTTTGGCCACCTTGTTGGTGTAGCCAACCCTTGAGCAGAAAACCGTGTCTTATCATTAAGATGAATAGGGAGATTTCAAGTTAGCAATGTGTATAATTTTCTGATAAACTTACCTATGTAAGGAATAGTGACCTGACCACCACTTTCCTAAAATCTGTACCAACCCCTGGTGTTGCTTTCCAGAACTGAAGTAAATGTGTGTGTTGTGGTTAGCATTTCCATGTGTTTGTCAGTGTTTGTAATTCAGTAAATAAATACTATGTTTCTGGCTGAGCAGTGACACAGGTGCAGCACAGTTGTACATACAGGAATGTTTCTTTGTGTTCTTTTTATGGTGTTTGAAGGAAAATAGCATTGTAAAAGGTATAATAAAACCAAGGAGGTGCCAACATCAGTGGCTGTCAGAAGGTGATACAAAATTTGGCAATAGGCTGCATTTGCTGGCTGCTGCTGAAGGAGGGCACGGCAGTGTGTTGAAGATGCTGTGTAAATACTATGAAAAACTCCTATGTTGCAAGTCAGATCTGTCTGTTTGTCTTCCTCAGCCTCCCCCAGCCTCACTCATTTGTCTGTCTGTGTCTTTTACTCTGGTGCAATATGTCTGCAGACAAATGTACCCTAAAGCTTTTCCCACTGGTGCTGCATAGCTTTGCAGGACAACTACAGCCAGGCAGATACATACAATTAGCAAGCAATTGCCTGCCCTGAACTTTTTGCTGGAGAGGTTACTCAGTGCTTCCCAGTTGAGAGCAGTCAGGATGCAAAGAGGCATTGGAAAGGGTCTCCAGAGAGGAGCAGGGTCAGGAAAACCCATTTTAACCAAGAGGAGGTGGCA
>NW_008238434.1:305550-359077 GCF_000691975.1 Corvus brachyrhynchos
TGTGAGCTCCTGAGGTGCAGAAGGGAAAACAATGAGGAAGGAACCTGCTGCTGCTGAATGACTTCGTTAATAGAACTGTTAATGACTGGTGCTCTCTCAAGGGGTATCTTTGGTGTTTCATCTGATGGGATTTCTGTCTGCTCTAGGAATGGGTGACAGCTACAGATATTAGAGTGACTCTCAACCGTCTGAACACATTTGGAGATGAAGTTTTCAATGACCCAAAAGTTCTTAAGTCTTACTACTATGCAATTTCTGATTTTGCTGTGGGTGGTAGGTGAGTAGACAATAAAACTCTGTGCTTACTAAAGTTTTTGGTTAGGTATACTAGACTGCTTTAAAGATACTGATTGTATTCACATGATATCATTAGGCTCTGGTCTTTACTGACTGTCCTAAATCAAAAATATGTTAGAATGGATTTTACATAATTTGCAAATATTGTGTATAAGCTTTTGTGGCTATAACTTCAGGGCTGACAGAGATTAATTTTTTTTCCTTGATTAGATGAAATATTAAGTGATTTGGATAAATGGTAAAAAGAGTAACTAAAATGGAAAACAAAAGAAAAAAATTTTCTGCTCTGTGGTTTGTGTGGTTTTTAATGTATTTTAAAATTGTTCTCTGCCTGTATCTGTTCTCTAGAATAACAGTAAGTAGAAAATCTCGGTGTCTCTACTTCACATATATTGAGGAAGCTATCTCCTTTGGAGGTCCGGAACATGGTACAACACGGTTGTGGTTGTCTGTTCCTTTTGCCAAAGTCTATTGTAGAATGTTTAAACCTTAAGTACTTGATGATAAAATGTTTTAATAAACAGAGATGAGACCACTGCAGAGTTTTAGGCTGTTTGCCGATGGCAGTCCTGAGACTGGGATTTGGCCACATGGGGATTTGTATTGCCTGCACCACCAGTCTGGAGGTCCTGGGCTTCTGTATTAGTCACCTTTGTGCTATTTAACTTCCTACTGATACCACAATAGCCCACACCCAGTGAACATACTGTGTTCTAGGCTCTCACAAGAGAGAAGTTCTGGGAAATTTACTAACCTAAAGCCAACTAAATCTTTGCTTCTCCTACTCAGCTTAGTCTGAAGACTGCAAAGGAGTTAGTTAACTTTCTTCCCTTTCTAAATGCCTACCTGGAGCGGGCTGCGCCTCTGTTTCATGGAATGGTTTGGTTTGGAAGGGACCTTCAAAGATCATCCAACCCCTGTTGTGGGCAGGGACACCTTCCACTATCCCAGGTTGCTCCAAGCCCCATCCAGTGTGGCCTTGAACACTTCCAGGGATGGGACAGCCACAGCTTCTCTGGGCAACCTGTGCCAGTGTCCCACCACGCTCATTACAGAACATTGATTCGTTATGTCCAATCTAACCCCACCATCTTTCAAATTAAAATTTGAAAAATTTCAAATTTAAAAATTGAAAGATGTTTAAAATTACTGCCACTTGTCCCATCACTACAGGCCCTGATAAAAAGTTTCTCTCCATTTGTAAACCCCTTTTAGATATTAGAAGGCCTCCATAAGATATCCCTGAAGCCTCCTCCAGGCTGAATGGATGATTTTGTTGTGATCATCTACCTTCAATTTCTCTCATCTCACATTTTGAGAGTCCCTGTTTTTTGGGGTTGCTTTGTGAGTGACTTGGAGCCCTGGAATTTTAATACCTTTTTCTTGCTTCTCCTGAACCAGGTGCAAATGCAACGGGCATGCGAGTGAATGTGTGAAGAATGAGCTTGGGAAGCTGGTCTGCAACTGCAAGCACAACACCTTTGGGGTGGACTGTGAAAAGTGCCTTCCTTTCTTCAATGACCGCCCGTGGAGGAGAGCGACCGCAGAGAGCGCCAATGAGTGCCTGCGTATGTGTGGCTGCACCCAGGGACAGCCTGTCCAGAGCAGGGTTGTCCCCTGCCTCTGCTGGCAGCCACAAGTTGGCCCTGCCTCGTTTTAACTTGTCTCAATTGCAGTTAGCCTGCATTAAGCACAGTTCATGGGA
The DNA here is from genome assembly GCF_000691975.1 of Corvus brachyrhynchos. Classification (NCBI taxonomy): domain Eukaryota; kingdom Metazoa; phylum Chordata; class Aves; order Passeriformes; family Corvidae; genus Corvus; species Corvus brachyrhynchos. The sequence goes on from NW_008238434.1 coordinate 307,553, forward strand.
CTATTGGGCATTCCACTCCTATCCTGTAGGAGCTTTCTGGTAGATCCCTAGGAATGGGTATCTCCTTCCTGGAGAAGGATGGGAGCCACCTGCAGGAAAGAGGTGTCCTGCAAAAATGTACAGGCTTGTACTTTATGGGACCCATGGGGAAAAAAAATCTGTTTACTGTGCTGCAGTGTAATTGCCCTTTCAAAAGCTCCTCATTTAGCATCAGCTGATTTTTGTGTTTGGGTTATTGGTTTTTACAGTTACTTGTTGATTATTTAATCTAATTTCTGGACTGCAAATGCAGCTCTCTGTCACGGAGCACCAGTTTCCTTGATGTTTTGTCCCAGACCACAGCTCCTGGTAGTTTACTTTATGGGGAAGCTTTTTCAGACAGAAAAGCTTTCTTGCTGTCTGACCTCTGTGTGTCTAGATAGGTCCCAGCTGTCTGTGGCTTCCCTCAATGGGCTGGTGAAATTGGGGTGTCCTGTTGTCTAGGGATTTGCAATCCAGGGGAGAAGCTCTCATTACAGCATGTAGTAGCCTCATGTTATGTTCTCATGCTTGTTTGAATGACATAGATCGGTGTTGGTGTATGGGAGGACAGCGTTTTGGCTGCAAGTGGCAGTCTGATGTCAAAAGAAGTGGGGTAGAAAATGCTGGTTTTCTTTTGGGCATTGATGAGAATGGTCTTGAGTTTGTTTCAGGTCTTGGGAGTGGTTAAAAGCTCCTACTGCAGCTTCTCTACAGCTGAACTGTGCAGGGTGGGTTTTGTGCTGTGAGGTCAGGCTGGTCACTGATGGTGCCCTGTCTTTGCAGCATGCGACTGCAGCGGGTGGTCCCACGAGTGCTACTTTGACCCCGAGCTGTACCGCGCCACAGGCCATGGCGGCCACTGCACTGCTTGCGCCGGCAACACAGATGGGCCCCACTGTGAGCGCTGCCGGGACAGCTTCTACCGCCTGGCCAGCGACAAGGCCTGCCTGCCCTGCAGCTGCAACCCAGTCGGTGAGCAGTGCTGCAAACATGGCTGCTTGCAAACATCCATGCACAAAACCCACCTCTTCTTTGGGTCATGCAGCTCATTGCAAACTCTGGGATAAAGAGGGGGGGCTGTTTGGATTTCCCCGCCCTCCCCCCATGTAGTAAATGTTTATTGGGTTGTATTTTGGTTTAAGTTATCCTTGGATCTAAATGGGGTTGGCAGGGGCAGATGCGTCACCTCTGCAGCACTTACCCCTTCAAATGTATTCTGAAATAGATTTTTTTTCCCCACTGTGTATGTGTTACCCTGGATGCTCCCAGTACTAAAGGACTCATTTGAATTGTTAATAATGAAGATGATGTGAGTAGGTATTTCTGGAAGTTGTTCATGCTGAGAAATTGTAGTGAACTTTAGCTGTTGCATCAGTTTCTCCTACCAAGTATCCAAGCACTATAAATAGAAACCAGTGAAACATTAAACACAAAAGGGGGTGGGGTGAGATAAAGTAAACTCAAAATATGTAGTTAAATTCCTTTTTAAAAAACGGGGAGGGGGGTAATTCTGGCAGGAGAATAAATCTTTTGTCGTGAAGGGAACCACTTAACCTGTAAGGAGTGGTCCCATAACTACACCAGCTCACAGCAAGTAAGGGAGAAGGAGTGAAAAGGGTTAACACATAGTAAGATATGACATGAGGTTTCAAAAGAGTAACTGGAATAAGTCATTGCTTGTAGCATGCCCTAAAAGCAGCCAGGGAGAAGTCTGCCAGGGTGCATCTCCTATCTAATTTGGTCAGGGAGTCATTCAATTGTGAAGTTTTTGACCAATAAAGGACCTTCTTCTTCTGACTGCTCTCCTGGGTCCTTGTGTCAGACCTTATTTTAAGAGGGGTGAGGGTTGGTGTCTGCTGAGACAGTCGAGAAGATCCAGGGAGGTGACTTCTCAGGTTTTTAAAATGGCTTTCAAAGGCTTTTATAACTTAGCCATTAACTTGTATGCCATGACACACTGGTGTATTTGAATCTCCTGGATATGTTTGGATTGTTATTTTTTGTCCAAGTACTCTTTTTTCCTAAGTAATCCTAAGTGGGACTGCAAAGGGGATTTGAACTTTGGCTGTATATGGTAAAGGTTTTGTGAGTTCTTCTGTCCCATCCAGCCTAATCATCTTTACTCTTCACTTTGCTATAATCTTCTGGTGTGGATTGAAGTGGAAACAAGCAACTATTTCTGTATATTAAAATATTTTTCTTCTCTAGTTAACTCTTACAGTGCTGGCAGCTCTGAGGCTGCCAGCCACATGGATGTTTGTGGGAATGCATTTTGTCCACTATGGATTAAAGAAACCTGTTACTGCTTGTAGTGGTTTGGTCCAAAATACTCATTACTGCTTTTTGTGCAAGACCACTTGAACGGAGCAGTACTGAGGAAGGTGTCCTTCCAAAAATGGGGGTTTTGCTCAAGAGTTTACTAGGATTCATAGCGGCACGTGCAGCCTTGCTCCAAGGAGGCAGTTTAGTCTTGAAATGCAACTTAGGAATCAAGGAAGGAAGCTGGAGTGTGAGAAGGAGAGGTCAGGGAAAGGGGAGATGGCAATTAGGGGGAACACAAGGGATTCAGGGAATAAAATCTTGGAAATTACATATTGCAGAGTAAAACAGATATGGAATTGGAGGCATGCAAATGTAGCACTGAGGATATGAAGCAGGAGAAGGCAATTTGAAGTTAAAATATATTTTATATATAAAAAGGTTGGTTGGTAGGAATAAAAGGCTGAATATAGTTTGGGAAGACTAGATAACAAGTCATCTGTCTAGACCTGCCAGGGGAAAAATCCCTGTGAACTAGAGGCAGTCTTTAGATAAGCTGTCACTCATCAGCTTGAGGCTGTGCTTCCTGCTTTCTTCTTCCTATTTCTTGCCTGTGTTGTAAAGTTTGAATAGATGATGGAACCATATGTGTGTGCTGAGGTGCCTGTCCCTGCTGTCCCCACAGGCTCCCTCAGCACTCAGTGCGACAGCTACGGCCAGTGCAGCTGCAAAGCCGGTGTGATGGGGGAAAAGTGTGACCGGTGCCAGCCAGGGTTCCACTCCCTCTCCGAAGCTGGGTGCAGGTAAGGAGGATTGCAGCTCTCTAAAAGGAAAACTAGACTTTCTGTAAAGCTTTCTCTATGTGGCTCTTACTGAACTACCCTCTCTCCTGATTCTCCCAGGTCCTGTTCTTGCAATGCTGCTGGCAGCACAGGGGAATGCAACGTTGAGACAGGGCGGTGTGCGTGCAAGGACAACGTGGAAGGATTCCACTGTGAGAGGTGAGTTTTTCTTCCCGTGGCTTTGTTTCAAGAATGAAAGACATTCGAGTGAGGATCTGGGGTTAAGCATCAGGGAAATTAATTCTCTTTCCTTCACATCTTCAGATGCAAACCTGGATTTTTCCATCTGGATTCTTCTAATCCAAGAGGCTGTACCCCCTGCTTCTGTTTTGGACACTCTTCAGTCTGCACCAGTGCTGTGGGCTACAGTATCCATAGCATCACCTCCAACTTCGAGTTTGGTAAAATTGAGCTTTCTTTTGTATCTCAGGTTGGGCTGTAGACTCAAGTCAGAAGTGATTCAAAAAAACCCAATTCCTTCCTTTCTGTGCAAGACCACAAACCTTGGGCAGGCAGGTCTAGGATCCCTCTTTTGGAAATGCTGAAGCTACGTGGAGCTTCCATGTCTGCAGCTTGTTTGTTCAGATTGGGGGGGAAGGAATTCACAGCTCTGGCCTCGGGCACGCAGTTATTGTACACCGTGCAGGTGCAAGTGGGAATTATAAATAGAAACCTTTTCTAGCCTGAGAGGTGTGCTGACAAAGCAGAATTTCCTCAGTTCTAGAACCAAATCAGGACCTTCTGATTGAGAGGATCAAAATCACTTTAGATTTGGGGTTTACATGGCTCTGAATAAAACACAGTTGTGTTTCCAGTGAGTCTGTAAGCCCAGGAAAAACCTGTTTTATTCATGCAGTCAGTTTCCCATGTATGCATGTTTTCATGCTGCGTACTCTGAAAAGAACGTCTTGTAAATTAAAATTCCGCTGGAGAACAGTTCGTACAAAGGCTGCAACTCTTAAGTCATAGGGGACTGCAGGTTTTCCTGTCTCTGCTTAAGCTCTTTAGAAAAGAAGGTTTTGGACAAGTAGTCGTCATAGAGTTCAAAGTTCAATCAGCACTTGAGTTAGGGGCTTAAATTGGAAAGATGGTGTTTACTATCTGAATTCTCTGCACAGCTGCTTTCTGCAGCCTGTCAGTGCCCGTGCACATTAGATTAACTAAGACATGAACAGTGTGACATGAGAAGTGTGTGCAAATCTCCATATTCCAAGGGTGTTGATTCTTGCCTGTCTAATTCTTCAGGAGAGGACGAGTGGCGTGCTGAGCAGCGTGATGGCTCAGAAATCATGCTCCAGTGGAGTGCCGAGACCCAGGATATCTCTGTTATCTCGGACACCTACTTCCCCATGTACTTTGTTGCACCACGTAGGTCATTCTAAAATCATGGCTTTCTGTGCTGTTTGTGCCCTTTGTGTTCTGTCCTCTAACTGTAAGGATTTCTTCCCCTTTCAGGCAAGTTCTTGGGCAACCAGGTTTTGAGTTACGGGCAAAACCTGACCTTCTCCTTCCACGTGGACAGGCGGGATACGCGCCTCTCTGCAGAGGACCTGGTGCTGGAAGGGGCTGGGCTGAGAGTGTCGGTGCCACTCATTGCCCAGGGCAACTCCTACCCCAGTGAGAATATGCAGGCCTACACCTTCAGGTATGGTGGGAGCAGCTGGCACCTGGCCTGGGCTGCCTTTGGCCTCTGAGCTCTTGTGAAAACAGAGATCATTAAGTTTAAGCTGATGTGGATGATGTTGCAATAGCACGGTGCTGTTGTGAAGGGAACTTTGAGAGGTTGCAGCTGTTAGCAGCTGAAAGCTGTGCTAATGATGCATGGCTCTTCTCCCCAGGCTCCATGAGGCTGCAGATTACCCGTGGAGGCCTGCTCTTACAGCATTTGAGTTCCAAAAGCTTCTCCACAACTTGACTTCCATCAAGATCCGTGGGACATACAGTGAGAGAAGTAAGTCACTGAGCAGAACGTCACAGAAGAGGGGGCAAAGTCATTTGTCTAGTGCTTGGGTTGCTTCATTGTAGGGCCCAGCCATAAATAGCTGTGGCAGCTTATTTGGCAAAGCTTGTGCCAATGGCTTTTCATCTGGCCTTCCTGTGTAGCATCTTCTCCCAGGCCTCCTGAAGAGGATATGGGAAAGAAAAATGTTGTCTTTGAATGTCTGGAAGTTGAACGCTTATCGGCTGCTGATTCCTTGCTCTAAACATGGGAATTTTGCTTTGTTGTATAGCCACTGTCCTCCAATTGGTAAAAATGCATAGTGCAGAGTCCTGAAGGACACAGTAGGATGTAGGAAGTTTACAACACTTGGCTTTAAGTTTCACTACATTAGGAATGGTTACATCCCTCCTCTTTCTGTGTCTTGCCTTGACATGCAAATGGGAAGGACAAGGTCCCTAAAGTTCTGCCTGTGCAGAACCTGAGTGAAAGTTCCTCATAATGAAGATTTATAAAAATGGGCATGAATTAGAATATGTCCTTAGGTATTTCTGTGATGAAGAATTTTTGCAGAAAGATGCAAAGGATGGATTTGCATTTGGGAAAGGTGGGAAAACTGCAAGTGTTTTTAGAGGGGTGGCCCATAATGAGGAATGTGGGGTTGTGAAAATAAAGGGAAGAAAGGTGTGGAGCAAACCATCCCTGAGTGCTGTAACCACTGCTAGTGTGTGGGAGCTGGGGCTCTGCTCAGTGCACTGGAGCTGCTGCAGTGGTACAAACACATAAGTTAAAAGCCAGTTATGTTGTGTCTGGGCTCTGTTTCACTCCAGGGAAGGGGCTGGGACTACAGGAGGGAAGTGCTGAAATGACAGAGGAAGGAATGGCTTTGGAGGAATAGTTGAAGAGTTTGTCCTGAGGTGTGGTTTGCAGATGGTGTATTAAAATTGCTGGAGACATGGTCTGTTCTGTCTTGAAAGCCAGGAATTGGTTTTGGTATTTGATTTGAAAATGGAAACATGTAAAATAGAACTTAATTTTAATTGACTGTACGTGCTCACCTGCTGTTCTCAGATTCTCCTCTGTATTGTCATTCTCATCTTTCCTGCCCTGCTTGTTCCCTTGGTGAGCTCTAGTGCATCTTTTCTCATCTCTCTAAACCTTCCTGGAGGGTTTTGCATCTTGATTCACCTTACCAGCTGCAAGCACCCACCTGTCTGTCCCTTGTACCGGTCACCTGTGTTTGGGGAGGCAGTGATGATAGCCTTTGTGGTTACAAAGGGTTTGCCTCTTGGTGCTTTCTAGGTGCTGGTCACCTGGATGATGTCACTATCACAAGTGCTCGTCCTGGACCCGGTGTGCCAGTGGCCTGGGTGGAGAGCTGCTCATGTCCCGTGGGATATGAGGGACAGTTCTGTGAGCGCTGCACCTCTGGGTACTGGCGAGAGACCCCAAGCCTCGGACCCTACAGCCCCTGCGTGCCTTGCACGTGCAATGGGCACAGCGAGACATGTGATCCCGAGACGGGTAAGAGTGAGCAACAGGAGGGTGGTTCTTCCTTTCTGGGTTGGACAATGAAGCAAAACTCATATCCCTCTCTATTCCAGGCATGTGCAATTGCAGGGATAACACGGCAGGGACTCACTGTGAGAAGTGCAGCGATGGGTATTACGGTGATGCCACGGCTGGCACAGCCTCGGACTGCCAGCCCTGCCCATGCCCAGGCATCTCGAGCTGTGCCATTGTGCCCCGCACCAAGGAGGTTGTGTGCACCAGCTGCCAGGCTGGCACTACAGGTGTGTTCCTACAGAAAACATCTTTTTCTACATGCACATGGTTGTGGAAATGTGTCTCCTGCTAGTTCTTGTTCTCTGATCCACAATGAATAGGTCTGAAAGCTGCTGTGTCTTCTGGTTCAAATCCTTCTCCCTTCCTCAGCCCTGTTTTCTCTCCTGTGTGAGGCTTGGGGCTTCACATGTATTTCATGCCTGTTTCTTGAGAGCAAAAGGCTTGATCTGCAAATTCTGACCATTTCTGTGCTGTATGGGAGAGCCATGCTGCCTTCTAATAGAGCTCTGATGATGGCATGGTGTTGGGCAGAAAGTAGATTTGAAAGAGCCAGGAAGGCAGGTCAGACTGAAATAAAATTAAAAGGTGCAGTTTGCCAGCAAGTGAGGCACTAACAGGATGCTTCCTAGGAAGAGCAGGAAGGCTGCAGTGACTCACAAACACTGCCCAAAAAAAATACAAGATCATACTAGTGCTCAGCAATGTTAAGGAGAAATATGTGAACAGATACAGATCTTTATATCTTAGCAATAAGTGGTGAAGTCCAAGTATGTAGCTGAGTTGTTAAGCAGAAGCTTTTGTTCTGTTTGCAAACAGCAAGGAAGCCATAGGATGGTTGGCCGCCTTCATGCTTCTCTGCTGGTTTTATGCTTTGCATGGCAGAATCCAAAGTACAGAACACCTGTAAATTCTTGTGCTTATGAAAGCCTCTGACCAAGCACAGAAGCAGCTTGTGGGGATTCCTGTGGGTGCCACTGTGTTGGGAACCAAAGCAGAGTCCAGGGCCCAGGTTCCCTTCAGCTCAGGTGTCTGTAGCAGCTGAGCTTTCTTGTAGCTATGTGATTGCAGAAGAGTTCCTCCTTTCTCCCACCACCTTTTTGGGATGTGAGGAAAAAGGAGGTTTTTATGTGGAAGAACTGCCTAAGAAATGGAGCTCATAACTGGCTGGGGAGGTCAGATCTGCAATAAGTATAGGAAGCTGCTGAATCAGATTCTTCAGTGGCTGCCTGTGGAGGTTTGGCAGGTCTCATTGGCAGTGGAGCTTCCTGGAGCAGTGATGCCCCACAGAGCTCTACCTATTTGGATTCTTAAATTAACAACAAATTGCAGCAAATAGGCTTGGTTTAAAGGGATAGGAGAGGAAGGAAGAGTGGAAATAACTCATAATGCAAAGTTCCAGTGAATAAACAGCTTGAATATAGAGATGAGGAGGGATTTGTGTCTGGCCCCAACAGAAGGATGAAAGGGAAGGAGCTGAAGGGTTTACTTTTCAGAAGGGACTGCAAAGGGGATCCATGTGAGATGGCAGCAAAGGGCTTTTTGCTGCAGCACTCATGTCTGTGTTGTGTCCCAGGAAAGAGGTGTGAGCTGTGTGATGATGCCTATTTCGGAGACCCACTGGGCAAAAATGGTGCTGTGAGGCCCTGCCGCCTGTGCCAGTGCAACGACAACATCGACCCCAACGCCGTGGGCAACTGCGACCGCCAGACTGGCGAGTGCCTCAAGTGCATCTACAACACCGCTGGCTTCTACTGTGACCGCTGCAAGGATGGCTTCTTTGGGAACCCCTTGGCCCCCGACCCTGCCGACAAGTGCAGAGGTGAGACTTGCTTCTTCTTGCATTTAAAAATGGTTTTGTCCCCAAGAGCTTCTGTCAGGCTGTTGCTTGTGCCCGTCAGCAGCAATGTGTGGCTTTAGCCTGGTTTGGTGGTTCTAGTTTGCTAAAATCCTTGTGTTTGTGGGCGCTTAGTGCCATCAAAGCAAAAGCATTGTGTGATGCAGGGGCTGGGTGGCCATGTGGTTTGGATCTAGGCCCATTAGGGTAAATACCAACACCACAAGGGATTTCTAACTTTGTGCATGTCTCTCCATACCTTTTTATTTTTGCAGCTTGTCACTGCAATCCTTACGGCACCGTGAATCAGCAGACGATCTGCAATCAAGTGACTGGGCAGTGTGAGTGCTTGTCTCACGTCAGTGGGAGGGACTGCAGTGCTTGTGAGCCTGGATTCTTCAACCTCCAGAGTGGACGTGGCTGTGAGAGGTGAGGCTTGCCTTGGCTTGGGGCAGAGAGACCCTGGTTTTGGAGGCTCTGTGCTTACACTGTGCAGGAGTGTGATGTTTGTCACAAGTGACAGGTATGCCTCAGTGCTGCTGTGGGTGGGGAAGAGCAGTAGTCAGGGAGCAGCTACTAAGGCTGTACAAAAAGCCTGACTTATAAATAGCTTTATAAAGAGCTCTAAATCAGGGTTTTAAATAGAAAACTGCTGCATGACTTTGTGACTGTAGCAGGGGAGTGTGGGTTCCTTTTTTAGTGCAGGCAGCAAGTGACCTTGCATGGTTCAAAAGCTCAGTGCCTTGCCTGCTGCATCTGCACAGCAAGAAAAGCGACTTTGGGAAATGTTGAGCTGCGCTCTTCAGAGAGGGACTTGCCCGATGTGTCCCTTCTGTGTCACATCTGATGTGTGTGTGCTTCCCCCAGGTGCAACTGCCACGCGCTGGGCTCCACCAACGGGCAGTGTGACATCCGAACAGGGCAGTGCGAGTGCCAGCCAGGCGTCACCGGTCAGCACTGTGACAGATGTGAGGGCAACCACTTTGGCTTTGGCTCCGAAGGCTGTAAACGTAAGTCTTGAGGGGTGAGAGCAAGGCAGATGGGAAGAATGTTGCACACCCAGCCTTGCCTTTGCTTTCCTTCTCCCTCTGGGAAGGTATTTTGTCATCTTGCTCCTCATCACAGCAGAAGTTGGCACTTTATGTCCACACTGTGTGTGATGAAATTTGATTTCTGTACTATAGCTTATCCCCTTCTTCTTTTGTTACCTTTTTCTTGTCTGACTTACTAGATATCCAACCTAATAGATACCTACTTCTCCTTGGTGTAAATACATTCTCCGCATCTTGGCCTCCAACAACCCTGTTTCTTAATGTGTTCCTGTACAGCTACTCTGTAGATGGCCTCAGTATACAGATTCTTTCTTGAGGAGCAGCTGATCTTGTAAACATGATTGCAAAGAAGGATGATCCAAACTTTGCTCGTTGATATCCCTGCCTGTAAAGAGCAGGAGAACTAACTGCAGTTGGTTACAATGAAATGGGGTAGAATGATGCTTTTTTGTAGGAGAGGTAATAGCAACACTGAGTGCACGCAGTGAATGTTGGATCCTGCTTGTGAGTAGAAGCACTGCAATCAGAAGTGAGGTCCAGCTGTGGGTTTGTGCCCCACAGCTCTTGCACATGTTTTAGGGTATTAAGGATATCCTCTTATCCTGTGAGTTTTAGGGTATTTCTGCCTCTTCTGCAGTCTGATTGAGGTTTAACTTCCCTGCAGCCTGTGACTGTGATCCTGAGGGCTCACGGTCCCTGCAGTGCCAGGAGAACGGCCACTGTGAGTGCAAGGAAGGCTTTGTGGGGAGCCGCTGCGACCAGTGTGAGGAGAACTATTTCTACAACCGCTCATGGCCGGGCTGTCAGGAGTGTCCAGCCTGTTACAGATTAGTGAAAGATAAGGTAAGGCCACAAACACTGCTGTTGGCAGCACTGGAGACGGTGGCATGTGTCCACTTGTGCAGCATTCTGGCCCGTGGCTGTTGGTGGTTGCTGAAAGCAGAGAGGCTCAAGGTGCTTTGCTGTGTCATAGCTGTGCTCTGTCCCTCTCCTGTAGGTGGTGGAGCAACGTCAAAGGCTGTGGGAGCTGGAAAATCTTATAGCAAATCTGGGTACCAGAGAAGAAACTGTAACTGATGAAGCCTTTGAAGAGAGATTGAAGCAGGCAGAAAGAGAAGTTATGGAGTTGCTCCATGAAGCACAAAAGAGCAAAGGTGAGTTGACCTGATCAGATATGGACTAACTAAATGAGTTCTTTGCCTGATGTTCCTGTTCCCTTTGGAGACAGCGTGTTTTATTTCAAGCCAGTGCTGTGCTCCAGGATTGACACCTATTTCAGGCAGCACTGAATACTATTATCAAAACAACAGTGCCTGTGCTTTTACCCATGCTGTTCTACCAGTGGTCTCTGTTGTACATGGAAGTGAAGATCTGCCTCTAGCTGTGTATGGATGCAAGTGTTTTACATTACCCTCTTCTCTGGATGGAAAGGAGAGTTTTATTTGTTAAACAAGCAGAAAACTTTCAGGTATACTTATTATGCTTTACATTCGCTCAGACATCTTGGGATCAAATTGTTCTTGTTGGGATATCATCAGCAATCAGAATGAAGGCTTCAAAATCCTGATGGCAAACATAATTATCCCACCATAAAGTGTAGAATGTTCTGAAGAGTGCCGTTTTTCCTGTTAAACTCTGCTTCAAATTGATTCTTGTATTGTCACCCCTACCACAGGATGTCTGTGAGAAGGATGTTTCTCATGACTGTGACAGTGGTTTGTCCTTAGGGTCTCTTTAATGTATAAGATGATGCATGTTTTCGCAAAGAGAATCTTGAAGAAGACTATTGTCTTTGCAGTAAAATATGTTCCCTTGGGAGCTGGTTCAGTGATTTCAGACCACTTTGGGAAAATTTGCCCCCTTTGTGTGAAGCTGGGAGAAGGCTAACATGTATCTAATGCTGGCATTTGCTTGGGAAGATTCCTGCCAGTGAGAATGGTCGCTTAAGCTTTTCTCAGCTTTAGCTGAGGTTGATTTACACTGCCTGCTTGGCATCTGTGCCTAGATAACAGTCCTACATAAGGGTGGGGATTGGAGAAAGATGAGGGAATGGATTCAGTTTTGTGGTGGAATTTTTGATCTCTCTTTCCATGTCTCGAATCATAGAATCATTTGATTTGGAAAGACCGTTAAGATCAAGTCCAACTGTTCCCTACCTCCCAGCACTGCCAAGGCCACCACTAACCCATGTCCCCAAGCGCCACATCCACACAGCTTTTAGGATCCCTCCAGGGGTGGTGATTTCATCATTTCCCTGGGCAGCCTGTGCCAGGGCTGGACAGCCCTTTCAGTGAAGAATTTTTTCCCAAAACTTTCCCAGGCACAGCTTGAGGCTGTTTCGTCTCATCCCGTCCCTGTTCCCTGGGAGCAGAGCCTGATCCCCCTGGGAGCACTGTCCTGTCAGGGAGTTGTGGAGAACCAGAAGGTCCCTCCTGAGCCTCCTTTTCTTCAGGCTCAACCCCTCCTAGCTCCTTCAGCTGCTCCTCACCAGACTTGTGCTCCAGACCCTTCCCCAGCTCCAGGTTCTTCTCTTACTAAGAGGGCAAGGTAAATGCAAAAAAATCTACCCTTGCAAAAATCTGTGCACATCTCTAGGAGTTATTTCTGGTTTTCTGTGGTAGTATGTTTTTGAAATGTGTCAAATGTTCATGTTCAATACTTAAGATGTGCTGCAAGGTATTTGGGAAAAATCTTAATTTTGGAGTTCTGCAGGCTTCTGCTTGCACTTTAATTCTTGGTAACACTCTCAGCTTTTCAAAAGGAACTGCCTTGATTGTGAGGCGCATACCTGTGCTGTGATGCCTCCATTATTAAGATGCTGTTGTGGGGAATTACCTGGTGGTCCAAAAATTAGAGGAAGTTTGGGTGCCTTATAAGTCCTACATATGAAAGAACCAAGGCTCTATCCTGCTGGCTTTTGTCAGCCCTTTGGTTTGGGGGGAGTTTGGAGTGGGTTTTCTATTCCACACAGCTCCTAGGTGTTCCCTATGGAGTTCCCTGTGCCTTTCTTCAGAGTAGCCATTGTTGCTCTGAGTGTGGAAAAATGTACATCTGCACTATTCCTCAGTTTCTGCTTAATTTCTAGGAGTTAAGCTAAAGAGAATTCACAAAACTCATTGAGGAGCAGCTCCATAGTCATTTTAAGTCAGTGAGACAGGTAAAAAGCATGATTCTGAACACAAAATCCCCCATCAGAGTCAGTTCCAACACCCAGTGGGATTGTCTTATTACTAGTTAATGGCTTTTCATTTCTCCTGTTTGGTGCACATTCTGATTATGACTTTGATCTCAAGCGAAGTAACTTGTGAAATGGCTTGCTGGTTCCCTTTCAGTAGGGGATTAACCTAACAACACAGTGCCTGCAGTGGTAAGCTGCTGCTCCAGCTTCTCTTCCTGCTCTGATTAATTTTTCCTTCCTCTCTTTTCTGTTGTGTGTTTCAGATGTAGATCAGGGCCTCATGGATCATCTGAAAGACATCAACAGCACCTTAGTGAGTCAGCTCAACAGGCTGAGGATCATCCAGAGCACAGTGCGGGACATGGAGAACCTGGCGGAGCAGGCCCGGGTGCGGGTGGAGGACACCGAGGACCTGATCAGCTTGGCTTCTGATATGCTGGAGAAGGCCAAGGTGGCAGCTGACAACGTGGTGAGTGTGCTGCTGAGATCCCACACAGCTGGGAGAGGGTGAGGGCCTTTCCTTTGGTGCCTCTGGTGTGTTTCTCCACTTGCTCTCTCCCTTATACAGCAAATTTGCATCAAGATCATGGGAAATCAGTGAAGAAAGTTTGCCACTGTCTGCCACAGATTGTATCTCAGCCCAAACCAACATAAAAAGTCCTAAATAAATATTAGCACTGTTGTTTTTCAAGGGATAACCAGTGGTGGAAACTGCATGGGCTTAAGAAAAACAGAATGAGAAGTAGGTTAGATACATCTCTAAGCATTTAGATCATGACAATAACTATTTAAAGCAAAGATGAAGAAAAGATGAAAAAAGAGCCTTAAGGGTTTGTTTTTTCTTTCTTTTCCAGTCCATTACACCTCCAGAGCAAAGCAGGGACCCCAACAACATGACTCTGTTGGCAGAAGAGGCCCATAAGCTGGCAGAAAGGTAGGCTGTGGCAAGACACACTCAGTGTGGCCTAGGTCAGGGCCCTGCTCTTCCCTACAAGGGAGAAGCAGAATTCAGTTTGCTGGATATCAGACACACACCCTTTGCAGTGTAAGAGACTGGTGCTGTGGGATGATGGCTGTGTAGCACTGATGGCAAAGATTAAGCATGTGGATGACAGAAATGGCAACCATCTTCCATTGCAAGTGTTTCAGCATCTCCCATATGTAAATCTGGGGGGTGAGGGGGGAAGGAAGGAAGGAAAAGTAAGAGAGAATATAATCGAGAAATGAGGATAAAAACTGTTGGCTGACAAATCTAATGGCATTATTTTTCTTCTGTCATCTTGTCCAGGCACAAAAAGGAAGCTGATGAGATTGTTCGCACAGCCAAGGCTGCAAATGACACTTCCACGAAAGCATATCAACTGCTGCTGAAGACCCTGGCTGGAGAAAACCAAACTGCAATTGATATTGATGAGCTCAACCAGAAGTGAGTCAGTAACAGAAAATTGTTTTTATTTCCTGACTTAGAGCAGTGCTTAAAACTAAGACAACCCTCTGTATGCTTTGGATTTTACAGGAGGTGATTTTCAATTTCTTAGCCTCACTACTCTCTTACTAAGTTCAGTTCTACAAAAAATACTGTAACATAACTGGATCCTTGGGGATTTTTTAGGTACAATCAAGCAAGGAATATTTCTCAAGACCTAGAGAAACAGGCCAACAAGGTGCTTGTGGAGGCAGAGGAAGCTGGAAACAGAGCCCTGCAGATCTACGCTAATCTCACCAGCCTGCCTAATGTGGATTCCACAGGGCTAGAGGTACATGTGGGCACCATTGTGCAGTACTTCCTGAAGATTGCTGGTTTGCTGGCATGCCTTACATGTGCTCTGCTAATGTTGTCTGCATAAGAATGGTTTGTGAGTTTTTTGTCCATCCAGGCATAATCCAGCTTTTATGCAATTCCAACATTTATGCAGGAGATTTAAATGCAGAAAACCACCTACATAAACCCCACCTCCCTCAGTCTCTGAAGGACAAAAATCTGAGTGAAATGTTTGCCAAACATCTTGGCTTGAATGTAGAAGTGCAAAAATTTACCACCTGCTCAGGAATTCTTTAACATTCAGGAATCTGTGTGTGTGATTTCCACCTGCAGAATGAAGCAAATAAGATCAAGAAGGAAGCAGAGGAACTGGATCAACTAATTGCCAGGAAGCTAAAAGATTATGAGGACTTGAGAGAAGACATGAAGGGAAAGGAGCTAGAAGTAAAGAACCTCTTGGAGAAAGGGAAGACAGAGCAGCAGGTCAGTTCCACTTTGTGCAGGCTTTTGTTTCCCAGGAAAAAAAAAAAACAAGGAAGACAAGTAACTGGCCAGATGTGAAAGATCTCATCTCATTCAGTCTTAGTATTACTTATTGATTATGAGAATGCTGAAGAATGGCCCCAGAAAGGAGATGCAGAAAGCTGTTAAAAGCAACGGCTTTGAGGCTGTATGGGAAAATAGGAGATATTTGTCAGATGTGGTGTCAACTTTGTATTCAGAACAGTATTCCCAAAGTACATACACTCACCTGGTCTCAGAGGAAGCACTGCTCTTCTGGATGGCATTGTTGTTTGAAGCTGAGCAGTACTTTTTCATACATGAACAGAATTGTTCTTCAGAAAGTGAGAATACATTGATACATGTCATGTCTCCTCAGACTGCAGACCAGCTCTTGGCTCGAGCAGATGCAGCAAAAGCCCTGGCGGAAGAAGCTGCTCGGAAGGGCAATGGCACACTACAGGAGGCCAATACCATTCTCAGCAACCTGAAAGGTAAAGAGAGAGGAAGCACTTGGAGTGAATCCTTCAATTCCGGTGTGACAAGTCACTTGGCAGTAGGATATTCTGGTTAAAGAGGCCCTGCTATTGCCCTTACCCTGAGTATTGGGTGTGTTCTTTTGGTTTGTTTTTCTTTAAAGAAAAAATATAAGTGTTTTCAGGGACTGGAAATTTCCTTTTAACTTCCTTATTTAGCATCAGAAGATGTGCAATAGGGAGAGCTGACCCCAGTTTGCTCTTGATCCCTCCAGTGTGCGGGTAACAAAGCCTTGGGTAGCTTGGTCAAAGGAGCATCTCAAGGCTCTTCTGGAGCACGTGATAAGGATCTGCTTTTCCCCCTTAGACTTTGACAAGCGGGTAAACGATAACAAGACAGCGGCTGAGGAGGCACTGAAGAAGATCCCTGCCATCAGCCAGACCATTGCAGAGGCCAACAATAAGACACGCCAAGCAGAGCTGGCGCTGGGCAATGCTGCTGCTGACGCCCGCGAGGCCAAGACCAGAGCAGATGATGCTGAGAAAATCGCCAGCTCCGTTCAGAAGGTGAGTCTGCTGCAGCTCACTCCCTCTGAGATACTGTTGTGTGATTGCATAAACTCCTGTTCCAGTATTTCCTGGTGAGCCCCGTGTGCTCTCTGCTGTATTCTCCACTGTGAATGCAAAATGTGGCAAGATAGGAAATCAGTGCATTTTGATGAGAAGGATTGAAGGAAGTTCTGCACTTTCACCACCTTTTTCCATTCTCTCCCACCTGTTGGCTGCAGAGTGCTGCTGCTACCAGAGCCGAAGCCGACAAGACCTTTGCTGATGTGACGGGACTGGTCAGAGAAGTGGATGACATGATGAAGCAGCTGCAGGATGCAGAAAAAGAGCTGAAGCGGAAGCAGGCAGATGCTGAGCAGGATATGAAGATGGCAGGCGAGGTAAGTACTGCTGGCAGGTGACAGCAGTGGCTATGAACTGCCTTCTCCCTGCTGTCCTGTCAATGAAGGCTTTCCTCCTGCTCTCTGCTTGCAAAGATGGTGCTGGGTCCAGCCAGTATTCTGACTCTTCCAAGTTTTAAGTGGGACTGAAAAGGAGACAAGTTCTGGTGCATTAGCATAGGCTCCCTGCTGGAATTTGAGAGCTACTTTTCCTTTTACTTTAACTAAAACCTGACTGTATCCCTATTGATTCTATCCTGGCTTTTATTGCAAAATCCTGGTTGGTGTTCAGGGATCCCCATCCTGAAATACTCAGAAAACCGATTACTTGAAGATTGTCAGTCTTCTCCCCAGCCCTGTGATAAAGATCTTTGTGCAGGATTGTTACCCTGGAGTGAGGAGGCAGTGATGCGGTGACTAACTGCAGAGGAGAGGCAACAGTTTTGTAATCCCTACACCTTTTTTGTGCTCTCACTTATTTTTTTTATATCCTGCAGGCCTCACAGGCTGCCCAGGAGGCAGAAGACAATGCAAGAAAAGCTAAGAACTCTGTGAACAGCCTACTCATTGTCATTAATGATCTGTTGGATCAACTAGGTAGGACTGTCTTTAATGTGCTCTATGCCTTTGAGTGTTTTCCTGATGTGTGCTGGCTTTCCTGCCAGTGTTGCGTGAGAAACCAGATGGATCTGTAGACCTCTTGAAATGGGGTTTGTGTGGTTTTGGCAAGGACTTTGAGTTTTTTTCTTTCCCGAGCAGCCTCAGAGCTTGTTGTGCAATGTTCATTGTTGGTTTTCTGTAAACTGAAGACTTCTTGAGGCAGTGGAGATGTCACCCATATGGTTGGTCCTGTTTTAGATGCTGTCTCTAAATACAGAGATGGCCCGATGGAGGTCTGTGGGTCTATGGAGCTGTGGCCTCAGCCATGTGAGCACCTAGGGGTGTCAAAGGCGTTTTAATGCACTTCACTATTTGCTTCTGGCTTTTCAGGGCAACTGGAGACGGTGGATTTGAACAAACTGAATGAAATTGAAGGTATCCTGAACAGTGCCAAAGATCAGATGAAAGATAGTGACCTGGACCAGAAAGTGTCTTTCCTTGAGAGAGAAGCCAAGAAGCAAGATGATGCGATACAGGCCTACAACAGGGACATTGAAGAGATCCTGAAGGACATTAGCAACCTGGAAGACATCAGGAAGACCTTGCCATCTGGCTGTTTCAACACCCCGTCCATTGAGAAACCCTAAGGGTGCACCAGGGGTGGGGGGAATTGCCCTGGTGAGCGGTGGTTCGGCCATGGAGTGCCTTAACACACATTACCTTCTCCAAATCCCCAACTCTTCGCTGCTTGCAGCCACTGTTTTCTTTTCAAATCAGGATAAGTTGAAAGGGTTTTTTTGGTTTGTTTTTTTTTTTCTTTGTTTGTTTTGTTTTGTTGTTTTTTTTTTTTTTTTTTGAGAAGCAAATTAAATATCCGTCTTTGGGCATCAAAGGGGTTTTTTTATATAGATGGTTTTCCTGAGCACTCCACCTTTGCCCCTTCCTCAGACAGTTTCCTTTTGATTAGTGCAAGGATGAGAGATGCTCTGGACTCTTTATACTGTGGTTCAGAAATAACCATGTGAGCTGTATACAGCAAGGCAAAACTAACCCAACTTTCTCTCCTGTCTTCTCCCTTTAACTGTAAAATCTCAGTCCTGGAGCTCTTTGTCCCTATGAAGGAAGGGGATGGCTACCAAAGTATTACTGTGATGGCCAGTATAGCTGCACTCGATTCACATTGTTCTTCCCAATTTCTAACCCTGTGAGTTTATTTTTTTCATCATTACCTAGTGGCCAATCCAACAGTGTTGGTAGCCTTTGACAAAATAGCTGAAGCCTCTTTCTGAAATGCTTTCTGTGATGATGCATTGCTCTGAGAAAAGGGCAGCCTCTGATTGGAGCTCTTTGGGAAGATGGGATACTGGTGGAGTAGTGGGTCTTGCCAGCCCCACTCCTGTTCTGTGGAGAAGTTTTGGGTCCAGTCTGAAAGCTACTACCTGCTGGGTAGTCCAGACTGCCAGAGTGTGGAAGTTATGAGCTGCATTCCCATCTGTTGCTACTGAATTTGCAGAGGATCTGGTTTTCTGGGCTCGGAATGTCTGGCTGACAGATGAGCTTGTTGAAGCAGGACAAGTCTTGCTGAAGAGGAGAGCTGCCATCCGGAGAGCTCCAACAGCTGCACTGCCCCCCCTGCTGAATGTCTGTAGGTGGGGGAAGGAAGGGGGCACATGAGTGGAAATGGAAAGGTCTTTCTTTCTCCCCATCTTTTTCCTGAAGGAGGACAGCGACATTTTTATCTCTCCTGCCATTGCTCTGGCATTTTGCCTGTTTTAAAGCTGGCAGGAAGAGCTGGAATTTCCTGGTGCCCTCCTTTCTTTTTGCCTCCAGATCTCCCTGTCACCGTAAAGCTACCACAGCACAGGGACCTCAGGCCAGGCTCAGGTGGCAGCTCTGCCTTTCACATCACTCCCACCTCCTCCGCACAGGCTCCCTCCCCAGGCAGTGCTCACTGGTGCTGGGTGGGAGTGGCGGGGAGCCCTTTGCTCCGAGACAAGAGCATCCTCTGCAGCTTCCTCCTTGCCTCCAGCCTGGCATCTCTCCCTCCTTTCTCTGAGATCCAGTATATATCTATCCTTAAATACTATGCAACTTTGTACGTTTGCGTAGCGGGGAAGAAATTATTATCTGACACACACTGGTGCTATTAATTATTTCAAATTTATATTTTTTGTGTGAATGTGATTTTTTTTTCCATTTTTAAAAATCATGATTATAGTGTGAGGAAGTCTCCTGTGTGTGTGTATGTGTGTGTAAATATACTCAGCCATATTTCCAGAGTGGCACAGCCTGGTCTCCTCTGTGTGCTTTCCCCTGTAGCCATCGGGGCATATACACCGTGTATCCCTTCTCTCCATATTATTCCCTTAAAACTTGGGATTTCTCCTCGCTGGGCTCGTGCTTGCTTCCCTCTACTGTATCCCCAGCACCCATCCATAACCACTTTGCCTGTTGGGTGGATGTTTTCCAGCCCTGCCTCCAAAGGCAGCCCTGCCCCATGGTGCCTGCAGTGCCCTGTTCTGTGTCCCTTGTCCCCTGCCGTGCTGTGCCAGGAGTGGGACAGGGGCTGTGTCTTTGCAGCTGGGCTGTGAGGAGCTGTAGCACTGTTGGGAGACCGGACCCAGCACTGAGATGGTCAGAGAGCTGCATTTGGGGACATCTTGATACCACTGTGCAAGGCAGGAGGCTCGGTGCAGACAGTGCTGCTGGGTAGGGGGTGTTCCCAGCAGACTCTGCGTTGCTCTTGTATCCCTTCCCTTAATGATTGTGGGATTTCCTTCCTGCCTGGAAACCCCCCTGTAGGAGAGCTCCCTGTGCCTGCACACATAGGGACATTGGGTCGCTCTGGGAAGATGGCTGTGACCATGTCACCTCTGCCAAGGCTGTGAGAAGAGCAGATGTGAAGATGTGCGCATGCCCTGGCTGACCTCAGGCCTAAGGTTTCCTTCTTTCTTCTCCTGGGTTTTTGTTTTTTTCTTTTTTTTTTTCTCTTAAGCTGTTTTTAACAGAATTTTATTTTTAAATAAAAAAAAATCTTTATAAACGATCTCTTAATCAGTACTGCATTACAGCCATTATTCATTGTATAATGTCCAGTTATTTCTTTACGTAATGTGATGATGTGACAGCTGCTGGTGGAGTGCTGGGTGTCACGGATGACACGTGACATTCCTTCATCACCTTATTCCTGACTGTGGTCCCCTCAGTATGTGCCTTCACTCCAGCTTTTTTTGCCTTAATCTGTGGTCTTGCTGTCTGGGCCGGTGAACAAAATGCAACACTTGCAGTTTTTATGTATAAAACAGTATTTCTTATTTATAATAAAGTCTGAATATTTGTAACCCTCTACACCTGAGCATTCTTTTGAGTACTACTTTATTTTTGGTGGTGAGGTATTGATGGGGATGTGTCTCAGTTGCAAGATTCACCTATTGCTCCTTAGACAACCTGGTTTGGTATGGGAAAAATGAAGAAGAAACTCAGAAATGCATGTGGTGGGATACAGATGACAAGGATGATGGTTTTTCCTTGTGTCCACTGCTCCACTGCCATGATGGATTTTAAGCTGCTGGTTTTCCAGGACTTAAAAACATACTATGTTGTTGGTGCTGATACTATTGGAGTGGCACTGTTTTCCTGGAAAGCCCTGAGGAACTGGGGGGAGTTTATTTACAGTAAGGGTAAACTCCTTTTTAGTAAACAGGTGGAAAAGGATGGGGGTCCTGGGAAAAGAAAACAAAAACCCTGAATAAAGAAGCTGAAATTACTGAGAACTGCCACAAATCTGGGTGTGCTGTGTTGTTCTTGGGTCCTGTCTCCCAGAGCCTGGGATAAATCTTATTCCTGAATTAAGCAAATTTTTAAGGACAGATTGCAGTGATAAGAGACTAGGCGGTTCTGCATTCACACTTGTCTTACAGCTCCAGCTGGATTTGTTATTTTTCTCAGCAGAGGAAAACGCACAGGTCTTATTAACTTGCATCAGAGCTAATCCCATCTCAGCTGGTAAATTCTTATTATTTTTGCATCTCAGTTTGTGTACTTTCAACCTTTCATTCTTCAGTAGTCACTAATGAATTTGTTTTCTAAAATACCTCTTTGTTTTTCTTGCCAATGTTTTTGTGGAGCAAATCCCAGCTGGTAAAATTGGCTGAGGTTTCAGCTGGAGTGTGGTGAGCAGTCAGGGAGCAGAGAATTGGATGGTGGGATGGTTCTGACTTTGCATGGGCTGTAGGTTGACATGGAGCCTCTTAGCATTTTGAGGCTAAAATGCTTAGTTTAGGAAGCAAGTCTGTGTCCTTTATTTTATCTTCAGGACTTTTATCTCCGGAAGTTTTTTGTGGGCATTGTGCAAATGTATGTCAGAGGTGATCTTGAAGGACCATGAGCCTCGTGTTCATGCAGTTTTCAGAGGTAATGCTCGAGGATGGTGGAGGGTGATGAGGTAAGAGTAACCTAAGTAGATACTCAGAAATCTGTTACAGGGAGGAGCAGACCCAGCTCCAAGGGACCATGGTCATGGCTTACAGGTTGCCAAACTGTTTTACCAATATTTTGAAGCCCATGTAGAGATGCCCTCCTCAGATACTCTCTGCTCAGTGTAGCCTGTACCTGATATCAAGGTGGGTGAGGAGGCACCTTGCTGAGCAGTGACCAAGCCATGCTCTGGTAGCCTTTATTCTTCAGTTCCCTGTGTTTCTTCTCAATGCCCAAGTTCAAGCTCCATCATCTCTCATGTGCTCTCTGGAGAAGCAGGAGGCTGCCAGGCGACAAGGGGCCTGGTGAGAAGGTGGCAGTGGGGAGGGCTTGGACAGACCTGAGCTGGGTTCCCTCTCACTTCTGGGGAGGACAAGACATTGTTACAAGTTAAAAAGTCCTGGGAACAGCTGCCTGGAGGAGATGTCTCAAGTGTGTTTGTGTGGATCTGAGGAAGTAGAGGAGGTCATACAGCTGTCAAATTGAGCTGGCAGTGTTCTGTGCTCCTATCTCCAGCCATGCCATGTTGGACCACATTCTGCTTAGTTATTTTTTCTAGTTGGCTGCTGGCCTGATGCCTTCATTGTGCCCCCATCCCAGAAATATCAGGAATGTCACATAAAAGTTATCCCACAGAGGCTGGGCATGGGGACAGAGAGGGGAATGCAGTTGGATAGCAATGCCTTCTTCCTCTGTCCCTGTCTGTCTCATCCCTCTCTGGTCTGGGCAGAGCACAGGCAAGGCAAGGCCAGACACGACAGCACTTCCTTGCTGTGCTACTGCTACTGCCCTGCCCTGCCTTGCTTCCTCACTACCGGCCTGCTCCCTGCCTGCCTCTGCCCATCCCAGTGGAGCTGCTGCCTGAATGATCTCCTCTGCTCCAGGTGGCTCTGGCTGTCATGAGGACTTTTTCCCAGGGCACCCAACTGTCAGAGGAGAGACTGAAGTCCAGTCTCCATTGCTGCACTGGTGTTTGGTGATACCAGCACATCATGATCACTGATTTTCCACAGAGGAAATCCCAGAGAATTTCCTCCTGGAGGACATGGCAAATCAGATGGTCCCTTGCAGAAGGAGGCTTGGGGATGGGAGGGTTGACCTGGGCTGCAAGGACTCACAGCATCATGGTGTTCATCTGGCATAAGTCACCAAGATGGGTTTTCTCCTTCGGTTACATTAATAGAACCATCACTTCAGAGTTTTTACACATCCATCACTTTTCACCAGTAACCACCAGCAAAATTTAGATTATTATGCTGTTTCAGACTGATTTTGGAGAGGTTGATTCTGCCACAGGCACATCCTCAAGGACTGATGTACTTGTGATCCACGGTGGTCAGCCTGCAGTAGCAGCTTTTTTGGCTCTGTTGTGAATGAACATAAAAACTGTTTCATTGCAGTGTCTGATAAGCACAGCTGTTCTTTATGTCTCCCTCTGCTTTCACTTTTGCTTACTCTAAAAGGTAAAACATTTTTGTTAACCATGTTGGTGTGAGACCTTTTCTAAAGGGTGCTGCCATAGCAATGGGTTGCAGTGGGACATTTGCTCTGTGGAGGGTGGTGGGCAGCTGCTCATTCCAGATCGGGTGTGTTTAGAAAATCAGGGCCCCAGGAAATACATTTTTGGTAGTCTCATGGCATGTGGTTTTCAGAGGTCATCTTGAAGCATAGTGGTGGATGACAAGGTGAGAGTAACCTGAGTCAATAAGCAGAGATGACTGAGGAGCGAGCTTTCAGGGCCTTGTTTGCACAAGTGGAGTGAGAGGTGGGGTGGTAATGGTGAGATAAAATGGATAACATGGAGGAGATAGATAAGGGAAAAGCTTCCTGATGGGGAGGGCTGGTTTTCCAAGAGGTAAGTCAGCCAAGGATGTGGTCTGGGTGAGGTCTAAGGGAACTGCTATATGGACCACGTTGCTGGATATGAGCTTCCCAAGCAGAGGGGTGTCAGGAGGTAGGAAGGACACAGCAGAGATATTTTGGGCAAGTGATGTACTTAGGAGCAGAAGGGATTTTGTCTCCTTAGAGGTAGGAGTGGATCCTGAGAACTGCTGAATTGGTGGGAACACCATAAATAATTTTATCCCACTTAAAAAAACAGTAATGAAAACCAGATAAAACAACCTCGGATGCCAAAACCCACCATGCCACTATTGTGTTCAGGAAGCTGTGTTCCTTGTTGTGAGCTGTGTTAAGATCCAGCAAGTGAAATGGAAAGAAACCTGTTTTATAAAAGTGAGTTGACTCAATCAGCAGCAGCAGGTAGGGTTGGCAAAGGGAGGTGCAGAGATGTGGTGAGTTCAGGCTGGCTGTGCCCATGAGATCACCAGGAAAGAGGAAAGCCCTGTGAGTCATCTCCAGGTGGTCTGGAGTGTCTGGAGGCTCAGACAAGGAGCTCAGTGTTAATCACCCTGGTCTGTCAGGCCTAAAGTGAGCAGGGTGTCATGCTTTGGGTTGAGTTTGAATCCTTAATGCAGAAGGGGAACTAAAAGGCAATTTGTGTCTTTGGGTACAGACTTTTTAGGTGTTTTCATTCTATTTAAAGGTGCTCCTGGACCATTCACAGTCACTTGTGACAGTAGGAGTCCCATGGCATTAGGCAGGGAAGCTGCTGTGATGCAGCAAGAGGGCCCATCCTTCACTGTGCCCCTCTGGTGGGCTGCTTTTGCAGGGCAGATGGATATGCTGGAATCCTGCTTGTCCTGATGTGTGCAGGATGTGGAGAACCTCTGCCTCCAGATTTCTCTATTCCCCTGTAGAAGTGGTCATGTCCTCCTGCAAGGCAAAGGCAAGGAGCAAGATGGAACTGGCCCTTCATGCCTTATGTGGCTTGTCAGCTACCCTTGAGAACAAAGTGCTAATAGACCTGGGGCTGTGGAGCCTGGCATCTTCCTGGCTCTGTCAGCAGCCTCAGACAAGCATTTTTCCCCTCTCTGTCTCCACTCCTCATCCTTCTTATAGCATAAAAGTGATGTAGTAGGTGAGACCAAGGACCCATCTAACCTCATTTTCCATCTCAGGAGCAAAAGCCTAGCATAAAAATGATGTAGTAGGTGAGACCAAGGACCTATCTAACCTCATTTTCCATCTCAGGAGCAAAAGCAGACAAATATGTGTGATGATTCCCACCTCCACCTCATTTCTAGGTCTGGGGATTTCTTGAACTTGATGCTTATCTGGTAAATCGTTCTGCTTTCTGGCATTTATCCAAGCTGACCTTGGGTTTCTTTGCATCCCCAGTCCTGCAAGGCACCTGAAATGATCCCTGCTCATGCAGGTTGGCTGGCTGGACCTGGCTTGCGAGCAGACAGCTCCCATCCACCCTCCCCAAGCTTTCTGTGAGCTCATCCTTTTTCATTTTGTTCCGTGCAAGCCTCCGGCGTGCCGGGACAGCCCGGCTCTCCCCAGCCAGCACTGCTGTCCTGCCTGTGGAGGCAGCGGCGGCCGGGGAATGGAGCTGAGCGAGCGGGACGGGCAGGAAGAGTGTCTTCAGGAGCTGCAGCTGTATTTTATTTTCCTAGGACGGTGCATGCAGGAGGTCCTCGGGGTGCTGTGCCCCGTCAGTGCGTCTCTCTCGATGGGGCAGGCGCCTGTCTGCGCTCCCTGGGCTGGGCTCTTGCTGTGAGTCAGCTCACGGCACACGCGCTCTTCCTGTTGGGAGTGACTCAGGTGGAGCAGCCGATAAAAAACGCACGAAAAAAAGGCCCCAGGTAGCTGGTGTGGAGCCCCGTCGGAACGGGCGCCTGGTGCTCCCCGGCACAAGAAATGGCCGCGTGTTGGCTCCTGTCCCTCGCCTGCCTCGCCGCGTCCCTCCGGCCCGCAGCCCTGAGCACACGCAGCGGAGAAGGTGAGGCTTCGGGAAGGGCGGCTGTTCCTGCTCTGATCCCGCCGGCAGATTGGGTCGCAGCTCTCTCCCCGTGCTGGAGAGTGCCGGGCGCGGGTTTGGGTGCGTGGCACCCTGCTAGGGCACTCTTCCCCTCTTGCCTTCGGGATTGATAGTGGATCCGCAGGAGCTTCTTAATTTTCCTCCGAGGTAAAATATCCCACGGGCAGTTGGTCTTTGTTTTGTCACTGGCATCCCCTTTCAATAACTTATTTATATGCAATTACCTTATTGCTGTCGGTATAGAGCTTTGCTCCCAGGGTAGGATGCAGGTATGAGCACGAGCATGGCCCAGGCAGTGGCTGATCTGCCCATCATTGCTGGAACCAAAACCTTCCCTGAGCCTGAAGAAGAGCTGGAAGCATCCAGGATCCAGTTTGCTCTAATAACATGGTGATGTTTGGATTTTGTGCAAGTCTGTGGGGCTCACAAGGTGCCACAGCCCTCCTGCATCTCATGAGAGACAGGAGTCTCCTGTGGCCCGCAGACTGATGGTGAGCTTTAAAAATCCAGCAGATCCTCTTGCACATGCAAATCTCACATAGTGGAGTGTCATGGAGGGAGATTTAAACATGTTCAGCCCAGTGTAATTCAGCAATCAGAATTTCAGTTTCATTGGCCTGTAGTCTGGAGATGGGTATGTTTGGCCAAAATCAGATTTTTGCATGTATTTTGTAAATACTGAGAGATTTAATGTTTTTTTGGTCTCCAGTACTGATGTTCTGAAATAAGCTTCCTGGGCTTGAAGTTGAATTTTATCAGTTCTAAGTGTGATGCAATGGGAAGTAAGTGCTGAATAAGTGTTTTGGTTTGGGTTTTTTTCAAAAGAAACAAAAAGACCTGCTTTGTTTTACATGCTAATTGGGTTAATTATTACATCAGCCTTAATTACATGCAAGTTTTAAAATACTGGTATAAATTCTTCCCCTGTTCTTTCCTGGCAGTGTGTAGGAAACTGCTGCTTTCCCAGCGACTCTTGAACCCATTTCTCTGTGTGTGTGAAGCTGACGGTCGACACCAGCCATGTTTTTATGCTGCAGCAGACTTTGAGTGGGTTAGGTGGTGTAACTTAGTCTGCTGAGGGAGCCCAGAAGCGCCAGGCAGGTCTTCCTGCAATGAGAAAGTTGTGAAGTCGGGCAATGGGGACACCCAGCCTTGAGGCAGCAGATGGGGCAGCCTTGTGGCTGTCCCAAGAGCACAGAGCAGGGAATGGCTTGTATTGACATGGAGACTTCATTGCATGCAAATCTGTGTTGTTCTCCTGATGGAACAAAGGATCTTTGCAGGTTGGCTCATGTGTACAGAGATGTTGGATCCTGACAGACCCAGGGCCACCCTCATTGTCTGGTTTTGTGAATTTAAGGAGACTCCTTAAGAGGCCTGAAGCTGCCTGTCTCCTTCTCCAAGCCTTTCTGATGTGAGAATTCACCTCAGCACAGCCATCAAGCATTTTTCATGCTTTATTCTGCGGGTGGGAGCTGGGGGAATGACATCTTCTTGGATGTGTGCCATGGATCTCCTGCATCCTGACATAGTGCTGAAGAAACCCAGCTGCAAAGCTTCTCAATTGAACATGCTCTTTCCCAGGGATAATCTCAGAGCAGAGCCTCAGGGCACCTGGATACAGAAGTGATGCTGTCCTCAGTTGGTCCTCATCCTCCAGCAGCTCCTTCCTGCTCCATCTCATTATCAATTCCAGTGCCTTGCTCTAGGTATGGATTAGTCTGCTGAGCTCCTGGGTTTCTGGGAGATGACCAGGAGCAGACAGACCAGTGCGGTGGCGGCACTAACCTGCCACAGCATCTTAAATGGCTTTGAATCATCGAGACAGGAATTTGTTCCAGGGCTGGAGAGCTGGTTCCTAATGTGCTGCAGCAGTAGAGCAACACTGGTTGTTTTCATTCCCTGGGGGAATGGTGTTCATGCCTGTAATTTAGGAACCTAGTAAATCCTCTGGACTGCGTAGACATAGGGTGATGCATGGCTGGAGTTCAACTCAAAGAACCTTATGGGTCCCTTTCAACTTGAAATCTAGCTGGAGTGTGGAGGGATGGGGAGTGGGATCAACCCAAGTGAGATCTTTCTGCTGTGAAGGTGAGCACAAATACTTGAAGAAAGTCTCACACTGCTGCTCTCCATGGGTCCTTTGTGTTGTCCATGCCCTTTGGTCACTGGTAATGCTCTCTGAGGCTGGAGTTGCTTTCCCACACCCTAGAGGCATTCTAGAGGAATTCTGTGCCCACAGGTTCCCCCCCCAGCAGGCTAGGGTGGCAGAAGATCTCCTGAGCTTGGTCTCGGTCTCCTGGCAGCCAGACTGCAAGAGAAGAGCTGTGTTTGCCAAAGTTGGAAAAATCTCTCTCCCCGTTTGCTGGTGCATGAGGTCATCTCTCCTCTTGGCAGAGGCTCTGCTGAGTGCCTCCCTCTGGAATGTGGGTGCCGATGGGTGTGTGGGAGGGTGGTGCCCAGGTGTGAGCACTAAGAGCAGAAGGCTTTGCCTGGTCCCAGGAATCACAGATGATGCAGAGGACAGGGACGTTGTACCCTGGGGCTGAGCTGTGCCAGAAGAGAGGGGAAGGAGGAGGCTTGGTGTGTATGAGTACAAGGTACTGTCTGCATCCATGCAACAGGTTTCTGCCCATTTTTGGACTCCCTCCACCTTCTGTGCCCTCAGAGGTGACCTGAACAGGGTTTGGGTAGCTGGGGGATGGCCTTTCCTGTCCCAAGAAGGCCAGCAGTGAGCAGAGCTCCTCAGAGGGAGGTCGAGGCTCCCATGGCAGCCACCATCAGGGTGGTTTGGAGCAGTTCCTCAGCAGGCTCTGTGCCCTGAGGACCTGGGTTTTTCCCTTGGGATGTTTCTTTCTCCTGCCTGTCTTTGCCAACTATTCTCTCAGCTGTGCCTGCTCTCCTCAGTGATCCTGAGGAGCATGTCTGGAGTAAAGGTCCTCGAGATTAAATGCTCCAGCACTGGCCACTGAGGGATTGCCAAGTAGGGGAGAGGTTGCTTCAAGAGAGCAGCTGGACAAGGCAGTGTTGTGCTGGAACGGGCACATCTGGTGAGATGCCTGAGTCTGACGTCCAGGGGGATCATCTGTCCTGGCTGTAGAGGAATGTAGAATCTCATGCCTGTTCTTCCTGCCATCCTCATGGAGCAGTGTGGGCAGCTGCAGTTTTTCTTCATGCTGAGGGAGGGTGGGGTGAGGTGACCTGTCCAATCCCGCCCAAACCTTCCTTGTTAATCTCCCTCTTGGCTGGCATGCTTCTGCCAAACTCCTTGGATCACAGACCTCTCCTCACCACCCTGCACTGCAGAGCTGGGTGGGGAGACCGGGTGGAAGTTGGCTGAGCTTTTCCTACTCAACACACTCCTGGTCAGAGGCTGGCTGAAACAAAGGATAACCTCAGGAATCTTTCCCTTTTCCCCAGAAGGTAACCCATGCTTTTCTCAGGACAAGACTGGGGTTTTTTAAAAACCACCTCTGCTTATTCAATGTCCTGGTTGTGTTGCAAGTCCTGTGAAAGGATGGAGAACAGCCCTGGCCATGCTGTTGTGTGGATTGTGGCTACTGGGCTTAGGTCTGTCCATCCTGAGCAGTGAAATGGGGCATTCCTCCCCAGTGTGGGGATGCAGAGCATGGTGTGGGCACTGGGGTGGCTGATGGACACAGACATGGTGACAAACACAGAGGTGTGGGGAAGCAGCTCACTGTTAGCAGAGCGGGAAGGGGAAGTTTGCACTGCCTGCACTTGTTCCTTGCCCCTCAGGGTGGGATTGCTGCTGGTGCCTTCATCTCTAGGCATCATCTGAGATGTCTCTCTGCTCTCCTCTCCCCAGTGTGTGACTGCAATGGGATGTCCAGGCAGTGTATCTTTGACTGGCAGCTCCTGAGGGAGACGGGAAATGGGTACCGCTGCCTTGGCTGCCTGGGCAACACAGAGGGTGCCCACTGTGAGCGCTGCAAGGATGGCTTCTTCCGACGGTGGGGGGAGCAGTGCTGCCTGCCTTGCCTCTGCCACACCTGGGGTACGTGCACAGCTGCTGGGTGGGGTAAGGGGGCTTAAGGCACCTGCTGAGCACTTGGGCAGGTCAGGCTCTGGCTCTTTACATACCAGACCATGGGTTTCAAGACCCACTTGCCCTCTGAAATAATCACAAACTCACAGAATGGTTTGGGTTGGAAGGTGCCCATCCTAACCTGTCCCTCCTGTCTTTCTGCAGGTTCCCTCAGCCCACAGTGTGACAGTGATGGCCGGTGCAGCTGCAAACCCGGAGTGATGGGGGACAAGTGTGACCGGTGCCAGCCGGGCTTCGAGTCCCTGTCCAAGGCTGGGTG
Organism: Corvus brachyrhynchos; assembly: GCF_000691975.1. Classification (NCBI taxonomy): domain Eukaryota; kingdom Metazoa; phylum Chordata; class Aves; order Passeriformes; family Corvidae; genus Corvus; species Corvus brachyrhynchos. Next base: position 337,220 of record NW_008238434.1, read on the forward strand.
CTGGAGGAGCGGGCAGTGAGTGCTGGCCACCATCGGTGGCATGGGGCCAGCGGGAGGGCCAACCTCCAGAGTTCTCCTGGGGCCTGTGCTGGCTGAAAACACCCCCTGCAAAGGCAGAGTTGTTTTCATGGCAGCTCACGGACAACCTTAAGCCAACCATGCTAGGAGAGAGTGGGCCTGAGTGAGGCTGGACCTCCATGCCAACGTGCAGGGATTGGTGTCCTGCAACACTATCCAAATCTGAACTTAGCCACTCTCTGAGGTGATGGTTTTATTACCCAGATAATGCCCAACAGTCGACAGCCATGTAAAACAAAACCTGCCCACTGTGGGGTTGTCTCGTGTTGGTGCCACTCACAAGGAGATGTGCATGCAAAAATCAACCCCTTCCTTTGCATGAAGCCCTGTTTAAGTATCTTTAGAAATGTTTCTGATCTTCCTCAGCTGTGTCTTCTTCTTCCTCACCTCACCCTGCCATTGCTCCTTTCGGGTTGCTGGCAGGCAAAGGGTGTTGGCGAGAGAGGGCTGCCTGTTCCCCAGGTGCTGCTGCTTGGTGGAGCTCAGCCAAGGTCTGTTAAATTCAGCCAGGGTTTATTAAGCTCAGCAGAGCTTCACTTTGCTCTTGTAGGCAGGTCTGATGCTCTGGGATGCCCTGGAGCAGTAGCAGTAATGGGCACTGGCTCAACCTGGCACCCACAGTGCTGAAGATTCCATAAAGAGGTGGCTCTGCTGCTTATTTCCCCACTTCTTGCATGGGAATGGTAGCTGGGAGGGTTCTCCACTGTCTTGTGTAGTAGCAGGAAGCACTGAGCTCCCAGGCCAAGCTGGAAATTCAGGTAGAGGTTCCCACTGTACCTTTGCAGGAGCCTGCAGTGTGAGTGTGACCCGGCGGGCAGCACAGGAGACTGTCACTCCGGCCGCTGTGTCTGCAAGGAGAGCGCCACTGGAGAGCGGTGCCAGAGGTGGGTGTCAGGAGGATGTGCTGGACACTGCCTGACACAAGCCTCCTTCTCTCCGCAGTTGCCTCCCTGGCAGTTCACCAAGTCTTAGAATGGTTTGGGTTGGAAAGGATGTTAGAGCTCATCTCATTCCACCCCCTGCCATGGGCAGGGACACCTTCCACTATCCCAGGCTGCTCCAAGGCCCATCCAGCCTGGCCTTGGACAGGGACCTGGGCAACCTGTGGCAGGGCCTGCCCACCCTCACCAGTTTCTTCCCAGTATCCAATCTAGCCTTGCCCTCTGTCAGGTTGAAACCATTGCACACACCCATCTCGCCATCCCAGCCTGGCGATGACCTTGAACCCTGCCAATGGCTGTATTGCATCAGAGGAATGGTTGTGTGGGCCAGTAGAAGGAGAAAATTATTTGAACACTGTCACCTTCTTGCATTTTCCCAGGTGCAAGAGACACTTCTATAACCTGGATGCCAGAAACCCTGCAGGATGTTCCCCCTGCTTCTGCTATGGGCACTCGGTCACGTGTATCAGTGCGGACAACCACAGTGTCCACAACATCACCTCTACCTTCCAGCAAGGTGAAGCCCAAGCAGGACATTCCTATGGCTCCTGGGCATGTTTGCCATCCCTTCTCTTCAATGGGCTGGAGGAACCACGTGGTTCACAGCCCTGCTGGAAGTCAGCCTTGGGCTACGCTTGCTCCTTGGGTGCTCATCCAACCTGCCTGCCGGTGGCTGCAGCAACCCTGCTTTGATGGGATGGCTTGGTCATAGGCAGAAGTAGGGTCCAAGTGTTGCAGGGAGCATAGGGTTCCTTCATTATGTCTTTCCTGCCACTTGGAAGTGCTCAGCCTGGCTGATTTACAGAGGTGTGGGCACAGGGATACCTGTGCTACCCCCTCAGAGGTCAGGGGTAGGAAGCTGGAGAATTTTGATAAGACAGCTCAAGAAAGTTGCTGGAATCCTAGAAACACCTTCCCTGTCCATGCTGACTGCTCCTTGTTGGTGCTCCAGGTACTGAGGGCTGGCGAGGTGTCCATGAAAGTGGCTCCCCAGCCCAGCTCCAGTGGTCCCCACGCCACCAGGATGCCTTCATAGCGGCAAGGAGATCAGAGCCAATATACTTTGTGGCGCCTGGTAGGTGTGGGATCAGTGGTGGGCATGGTCTGATCCCATGAACTGAGCCTTTAGGAGGAAGATTTTAAGCCTTTGATTTTCCTTTTGCAGCAAAATTCCTTGGGAACCAGCAGCTGAGCTATGGCCAGATGCTCTCCTTCGATTACCGCCTGGACCGAGGGGGACGTCAGCCATCTCCATATGACGTGGTCCTGGAAGGACATGGCCTGAGAGTCACTTCTCCCTTCTTGCCCCAGGGAAGGGTCCTGCCCTGCGGTGTCAGCCAGACATACACAATCAGGTAAAGTGGGAAGCTGGGGTGTTTGGGGCAGGGGGAGCAAGAATGGTTGTGGCTTCAAGGAGCTCCTGGGTTCAGCTGCGATCCCTTGGAGGTGGCAGATGGCTGCCTGGTTTGGGTTGGATGCATCTCAGGTGCTTCTGTCCTGGATAAGGAGGTTACTTTGTGAGAGGAGCAACAGAAAATGTGGCTTGAGGCTGGGTTGGGTTCTTGGCTTGAGATCAGTTGCATGCATGGAGGTTGTTGCCCAAAGCCTTGAGCTCCCAGGAGGAAGATGGGCAAGGGCTGCTGTGTTTTTTTGGAGGAGGCATCTCATTTTTTTGAAACCAGTTTCACTTCCCCCCTCTTCCGCGGCAGGCTGGACGAGCACCCAAGCGGCAAGTGGAGCCCAAGACTGAATCACTTTGAATTTCGCAGGCTGCTGGGAAACCTGACAGCCCTCTGGATCCGAGCCACTTTTGGGGAGTACAGTAAGTACAGAGAGCGCTTGCAAGCACGAGCTTGGCTTCTCCTCGTTGTTGGAGACAAGAAGTCTCTGGATGGATACATCTTTGCTAAAATTTATTAAAAGATAATAGTAAGTGCTCCAAGGGGGCAAAATTAAATAGCAAAGAGATTGAACAGGATGGCAACTGATTTGGTTGCTCCATTTGCCCATGGGCATTGCAATAGAATGTACGACCTGTGCAGGTCCTGGCTGTGGGGGTTGTGCAGCTGGAGCTGCTGTTCCCCGCGGGTGACTGGCTATACTTCCGTCCAGGCACCGGCTACATCGACAACGTCACCCTGGTGTCGGCACAGCCCGTCCCCGGTGTCCCCGCCCCGTGGGTGGAGCGCTGCCAGTGCCCGGCGGCGTACAGGGGGCAGTTCTGTGAGAGCTGTGCCCCTGGCTACCGCAGGGACGCCCCCGGCCAGGGGCCCTTCGGCATCTGCGTGCCCTGCAATTGCCAGGGGGGAGGAATTTGTGATCCTGACACCGGTAAGAGAAGCCAGCTTGTAGGCTGTATGGGCACGCAGGGAAGCTGCCTGTGTCCCGAGAATAGAGCTGTGGGGAGTCGAGACTACTAACTTCACAGAAATTTCTTCACGGTAGGGGTCATTAGATATTGTAAGGGGCTGCCTAGGGAGGTGGTGAAGTCATCATCCCTGGAGTGTCCAGGGAAGGACTGTACGTGTCACTCAGTGCTCTGGGCCGGTTGACAAGATGGGGATCTGCCACAGGTTGGAGTCAATGATCTTGGAGGGCTTTTCCAACCTTAATCATTCTGTGATTCTGTGACTCTGTCTGTGATCATGATTCTGTGGCTTGAGTCTGAAATGTGGGGACCATCTGAGACGAAACTCCCCAGAGCCTAGAAGCACTGCAGTCAGATGCATTTGGATCAAACTGGATTTAGATGATGCATGTTGGAGAGAGAGGAAACATCTCCTGCTGCCCAGATAGCAATATTTCTTCACTTCTGACTTCTTATTTGAAAGTTAAGCATGGCCTTAGGTTGGACAGAGCTTGAGTAACCTGGTTTAGTTGAAGAAGTCCTTGCCTATCACAGGGGAATTGGACTAGATGACCTTTAAAGGTCTCTTCCAATGCTAACTACTTCATGATTTTATGTGCTGCATGGTTTGGGCATGGTGGGGATCTCAAGAGATCTCATGGAGGTTGCTGGACCATGCGTCCTTGTGTTGCTGTGGCTGGAGTGGTAGAGAATGTCCCACCAGGAATGTGAGTAAACTGCCCTAAGCCCTTTCCTTGCTCCTCCAGGTGAGTGTTACTCGGGAGATGAAAACGTGGGCAATGGTGTCAGCTGCCCCTTTGGCTCCTACCGAGACCCCCAGCAGCCGCACAGCTGCAGGACCTGCCCCTGTGGGCTTGGCCAGGGCTGCTCTGTGGGGCCAGGCAACGAGGAGGTCGTCTGTGACCACTGCCCTCCTGGAGCTGCTGGTAATGCCCTTTTCCTTGCTTCTGCTCTGCCTTTTTCTACAGGGCTGCTTGGAGCTGGGCAGATCCACACCATCCTCTCAGCTGAGCTTGCCTACGACACTGCCACTCCTGCCTGTGGTGGGGTTTTTGAGCCCCAAGGGCTGGGTAAACACACCTTGTCCTGCTCTGGGCAAAGTTCTCATCTAAATGTAACATGGATGGGGAAAGGATGGGTGGGAGAGGGAGTGGAACAAAAAATAAAGAAAAAACCAAATAGGAAATGACTTGTACAAGGTCATTTGTGGCACCCAACTTTCGAGCGCGTCGTGTGTTGACCGTGGTGGTGATGACAGCCGAGGAGCTGTTGTGCGCGCCCTGATGGGGTTGAACGCCCCCATATCTGCCAGCCTCTGTCCCCGGGAACAAGCATTAACTTCTGCTCATCTCTCCTTTCCCAGGTGCCAATTGTGAATACTGTGCTGATGGTTATTTTGGAGATCCAGCGGCTTCCCAGCCCTGCCAGCTGTGCCGGTGCAATGGCAACGTGGAGCCCAACGCCGTGGGCAACTGCGACCGCCGGACTGGCGAGTGCCTCAAGTGCATCTACAACACTGCTGGCTTCTACTGCGACCACTGCAAGGATGGCTTCTTTGGGAACCCCCTGGCCCCTGACCCTGCCGACAAGTGCAGAGGTGAGACCCAGGCACAGTCTGAGCTGGGGATGAGTAAGAAGCTCCATGACCAGCTATGGAGTGGTTTGATGGGAAGGATGATGCTGGAAAGTGGGAATGGTGAGCAGGAACCAAAGCACAGGGCTAAATGGTGGGAGGGAAGTAGGGAGGGATGTGCTGAGGCTTGAGGTGGGTCCCAGCCCCCCTGAACCTGTGTTGCTCCGACCTGCAGCCTGTGCCTGCGACTCAATTGGTGCTGAGCCCCTGAAGTGCAGGAGTGATGGGAGCTGCATCTGCAAACCTGGCTTTGAGGGTCCTCGCTGTGAAGAGAGGGAGTGCCCAGCTTGCTATGGCCAGGTGAAAGTGCAGGTGAGCATCTGTGCCAGCCTCAGGGCCACTGAGCAGCAGGGAGTGCAGGGATTCGCTCACCCTGAGTGTCTCCTACTGTGCTCCTCAAGCATCTTCTCCTGGTACAAGTGAAATGTGAATTCAAACCTTGGCTTTGTATCTGATTCAACCAATCCTTTGTGCCCCATCCTAAAATGAGCCTTCATTTCGGTCTCTGTCCTCGGGCCTGACTGTGGCCCTGGTTCCCACCCTGGTCTTTCCCCCATGGGTTTAGTGTCCCGCTGGCTGATGGCCTGGTCTGTGGTTGCAGGTGGAGCTGTACCTGCAGCAGATGGCGGAGCTGGAGCTGCTCTTCTCAGAGGTGCGAGCTGGTGGTGGGACTGAGAACCAGGAGCTGGAGGGGAGGATGCTGGTGGCCGAGGAGATGCTGCGGACCATCCTCAGGGAAGCTGTGAGCCTGCAAGGTACCACCCGCCCACCACCCTTGGATGGGGCCATCTGGGCTGTCTCAGGGAGGGTTTTGCTGCCTGGGCATTTTTGCTCAGCAATAAGTTTCTCTTCAGCCTTTCTCATTCCTTCTCACCAGCCTCTGACAGGTCTCTGGAAGGCCGTGTGGCCAGGATGAAGGGGCAAGGGTCCAGCTCCCAGAGTCACTTGGATGAGACCAAGGCAACAGTGCAGAGACTGAGGTCTCTGGGGAGCCAGTATGAGAGGCAGGTGCAGGAGACCCGTCAGCTGCTGGAGAGAGCCAGGCTGGACCTGGATCGCAGCGGAGCCACTCTCCATCAGGTGGTAAGAACATCGTCGTGTGACACGCTCCTAGTCGAGCTCAGGGCTGGAAAAAAAATCAGCAGAGAAACTAAGGATTTAAAGAATTACATGTTGTTTTGTGAATGTGGGTGTTCTGGTGGTCCTTTCTTAGGGGTTGGAACCTTGAGAGGAGCTGGCAGGGGTCTTTGGGGGCGGTGGAGGTTTAACAGGCTGTAGTTGCCTCTTTCACTGCCACATTGTATGGAGAGCAGGGAAGAGCACTCACACCTCTCTTCCTTCCTCCCTCCTCAGACCATTCCTGTTTCAAGCTTTCCTGGAAGCTCAAATCAGTTCTTGCTGCTGGCCCAGGAGGCTCTGAGACTGGCCAACAGGTGAGTTGCTCCCACTGTTAGGCGAGAGGAGGGGAGCTGAGATCCTGCTAGGTGCCCAGAAGGTGCTTTTTTGGAGGGTCCTTGCCTAGGTTCTGGTTGACATCTGCCACAGCCTCTGTGCCAGCCCTGGAGCAGGGGAAGATGGAGCTGGTGGGCGGTCTTTGCTGCCCTATAGAGTTGTCCTCAGCTGTCTTTAAAGGTTGGAATTGGATGTGATTTAGAAGCATCTTTGGGATCAGAGTTTGGCCCTTGGATGTCCAGTTGGAACAGGGAGCTTCTGCCATCCCCAATGTTCCTCTATCCTTGGGAGATGCAGGAGGAACAAGCAAAATACAGGTCCCCTTTGCAGACATGCTGTGTTTCCCAAGGAGGTGCGATCCAGCATCAGTGAATGCAATAGTAAAGGAAGGTGATGGAGAAAACCTGGGTGGAAACCCTTTCTGACAAGCCCCCTCTGCTCTGCAGCCACATACAAGCAGCCAATGCCATTGACCAAGCTGCAAAGGTGGCGCGGGAGGATGCGTGGCAGGCACTGGAGCTGCTGCGCGCGGCCACTGGTGGAGAGGCCGCCTCGGGTTCCCAGCCAGGGCTGCTCGAGAGGTGAGCATGGGCTGCCTCAGCCTGAATGTCATGTGTGGACATGGAAGGGAGGAGGGGGAGGGTCAAGAATCTGGGCCCCTTTCCTGCCTCCGCATCTGAGCTGCAGAAATGTGCAGTTGGAGGCAGGGAATTTGCTGGCACATCTGAGGAGTGGAGGTGGATGGTTGGCAGCTCTGTGGAGCATTTGCTTCCCACCTCACAGCCCTCAATGCTCCTGGTATCCTGCCTGCAGCTGGGGGAAGGGGTTTAACACCACATGTGTGGACAGGCTTCTGGGGGTGAATTCCATGTGTGGTTGAAAATCTGGGCTGGGTTTAGCCTGAGGGTGAATTTAAGCCCATGGTGGCTCTTTTGGTCAGACTTGGCCTCTCCAGAGCCCACCACAGTGGTGCTGGGACTTAGCACACCATGGATGGGATGTGAGCAACTGCCTTGAGGGAAGTTAAGAAGTTGAACAGGGATGTGCAGGAGAAAACATACAGGCAGGGATTAGCAGAGCCACCCTGGAGCCTGTGAGGGTTCAGCTATGTGAAACAACCTTTGGTTTTGGAGTGGGAGTAAGGAGCCAGCTGATGCCCTGCTCATTGGAGGGACTGGGATGCAGGGAATGTTTGCAACTGGCTTTTTCTGTGTGATAAATCTTCATGGGGCCTTGGAGAATGTGAACGAGTCAATGTAGATGGTAGTATTAATGCTGGGGTGGGAGGCTGGTAGCTTGGCTGGTACCAGGCTCTCCAACCTCACATCTGTACAGATATGAGGAGCTCAAGTCACTGGCTGGAGGCCTGAAGGCTGATGCTGATGGAATAGCCTCCGAGGCAGACACAGCTTATCAGGGCAGCCTGGTGCTCCTCAGCTCCCTGTCCCACCTGATAGAGACAGACATCGGGTCCTTTAAGGTGAGGGTTTTGTGCCTGTCAGACCAGGAGATCCCCTTTTGCTCTTCCTGATGCCCTCCCTGCTATCCTACCACCAGCTCAGCCCTTCCCAGGGTTCCATCCCTGTTGGAGAGCCACTAGATAGGCATCTTCCTACCCTTTTCCCCCTTTTGCCCATGGTTCCTGGTGGGCACTGTGGAGATGCTGGGGACCCCACTGTGTCTCTGTTTCAGGAGGAAGCCTCGAGGCTGAAGCAGGACGCAAGTGCCCTGTTGGTCCTGGTGGACACCTCCCTGGCCCAGTACCGAGGGCTGCAGAGCCGCATGGGGCACTGGGAGGACGAAGCCAAGCAGCTGCTACGAGGGCAAGAGGGCGAGAGAGCGGTAAGAGGTTGGCTGGCGAGAGGTCATCCCCAGCAGAAGCTGCAGCCTTGGGAGGATGCCTGTGGCTCCCCCCGCACTGTCCTTGCTCAGCTGTCAAAGGCAGCTTTGCCTGCCTGGTGCAGGATTGGACCCTTCCTTGGGGCTCGTCTTCAGACCTCAGTGTGTGCAGGGAGCTGATGGTGCAGAGTCTCACCTACACGTCTCCTCGATGTAAGGCAGGTCGAAGGCTTGCTCCTGCAAAGATTAGAGCTAAGATGACTCGGGATGGCTGGAGCTGGTTGAGGAGCACCGGCACAAGCTTCTGATGGCAGATCAGGATGTTGTAGTCTTGATTAAGGGGCAAGAGCAAGCATTTGGGAACAGACTGATGGGTCTCTTCCAGCCCAGCTCCTCCCAGCTCCCACACCATGTCCTTCACCCACCCTTTGTGTCCCTTGATATGTTGCAGAAGCTGACGCAGCTGCTGTCCCAAGCCACCCTAGCCAGAAGCACAGCCCTGCAAGCTGTGAGCGCTGGCAACGCCACCTTCTACGAGGTGGAACAGATCCTCAAGAGCCTCAAGGGTAACATCCTAGAAACCCTTCCTTTTCTTTTCCGTGTGGGATCTCACAAAGGTAGCATGGCTTCATTTCCACATGCGTTTCTTCCAGAGTTCAACCTGCAAGCAGGTGACAAGAGGAGGGAAGCCAAAGACGCCATGAGGAGGCTGCCCATTATCAGCAGTATAGTCACCAGTGCCAGGGAAAAGACAGACCGAGCCGTAGGGATCCTGGGCAGCGCCGCTTCCGAGTCCAAGGCAGCCAGCAGCGTGGTGGGAGAGGTGAAGGAAATCACCATGGCGATCCAAGAGGTGAGGACAGGCTCTGGTGCTGTTGCTGTCAGAAAAGGATTTGGAAGGGGAAAAACATGGAACAAGAGGAGATAGTTGGCAACTTCATGGTGGACCTGATGGGTTGATTTTAGAGCTGAAGTTTCTCTACAGTGGGTCCTGCAGATACCAGTTTGTCTGTAGATGATCTCTGCACATTTCTTCCATGAGGATCTCTGTGGCATCTCACTGTAGCCGCCTTTCCGGGACCAAGGGGATTTTTCCACTCCTGCAGCCAGAGTCACTGGCAGGCTTATGAGGTCCCAAAACTGGTGTTTGTGGGTTCATCTCCCAGATGTGTGTTGTCATTCCCCAGGGATTTGCTGATGTGTGAGGGAGGGATTGAGCCATGGACATACAACAACTCTGGAGCAACTGGTGGGAGAACATGAGGACAGCTTGTGATACTTTTAGGTCCCTTGTAGAAGGAACCAGTTTCTACCACCTCCCTATTCCGGTGCACCCAAAATGATTTTGGCTGTGCTCTGCCCCTCTGAAAGTGCCTTTTCCTTCCCTAGGAGATTGCCGAGCTGAAGGTGGAAGCCAACAAGACGGCTGATGGCGTCCTTGCCCTGGAGAAGGCAGTGGCCACCCTGCGACATGAGGCCAAGGAAGTAGATGATGAATTTGAGAGGAAACTCTCAGAGGTTGCGGTGGATGCTGCTGCGATAGAGAAGGTGCGTTCCTATCTCCTTTGCCTTGTCCCCTTCCCTGTTGACTTGTGGGCTTGATTTCACCTTACAGCTGCTGCCTTTCCTCCTTCAGACAGCTCAGGAAGCTCAGAGGGTCCATGACAAGGCTGGCCAGGCAGGGGCAGCTGTGCAGCAGATGCTGAGTGCCCTGGAAGAGCTGCTGCGTCTGATGAGTAGGTTTTGCGATGCCACTGTGGGATGTGGATGGAGACAGGTCCCCACTGGGGTCGAAGCAGGGCTTCTGGGAATTGAGTGGGAAGCTGAATTACATGATGCCTGTGAACAGGCTGGGCAGCAGGGTGGAGATGAAGTATCTAGAAAGATCTAGTCCTCAGCCTCCATCCATGCTTTCCTATTCCTTGTTTTCCTTTTGTGCAAAAGACCAGCCTGGCGCTGTGGATGAGTATGGCCTGAGGCAGCTTGAGGCGAACTTCAGCAAAGCCAAAAGCAGAAGCAAGCAGCTGAAGGCAGAGATGTCGGAGCTGGAGCAGATGGCTGTGCTGCAGAAGGTCCGGGTGCGCACGCTGGAGAGCAGCATTGATGACATCCTGGCTGATATTAAGAACCTGGAGGATATCCAGAAGAGTCTTCCTCCAGGCTGCTACAACACAAAAGCCATTGAATTGCCATGAGCGAGCTCTGGAAAGGCTGCAGCACCTGCCAGGCTGAAGGCAGGAGGGCCTCCCCAAATCTGGCAGAACTGGCTGCATGTGGTTGTGTTAAACTGATCCTTACACTCAAGATCAGTGTGGCAGATGAAGTTCACAGTGTCCCGCTGGCCCTGGAGAGTGCCTAATTTTTCAAAGTGCTCCGTCCCTCGCTCGTGGGAAGAAGGAGACTCCTGGTTTGTGAAGGTGCTACTGTCTGAAGAACAGCCCATTCCTACCATGTTTCTCTGAGGTGCAGAGTTAGGTGTCAACCTTGTGAGTTTGCACAGTTCAGAGCCTGAAGTTCATGACCAAGAGGTTCTCCATCACCTGTGGATACCCTGTCCTGATCTGGCACACACAGAAGGACTAGAGTCTCTGTCCATACTTTTGACACTGCCACCACCAGCTCCTCCTCCTGTTCTCCATGGGGTTTTCCTCACCTTCGGGAGCTCAGGAGGCAGGGAGCAAGCAGCATGAGAGGCTGCTGGGGGAGATGGGTTCTGAGTTGTGGCACTGGTGATGCTTCATGTGGTATCTCCTCCCAGGCTGGTAGTCCTCCCCTTGCTGGGAATGGTGCTGGCATGCTGTGGCTCTTGAACCTGAGAACCCCGTCCCATCCTGCTGTAACCTGATTTCATTAGTTTAAAAATATTGAAAATGTCCTGAATGTGTCTCCACCTCTGGTTTGGTGCTGCCTGTCCTCCCTCCCTCATGGTGCTGTATGTTTCTCAGAGGCCACCATCACCACTATGGTAGTTCTCCGCAGTGGTGTCCCGCTGTTCATCTCAGCAGAGCTCAGAGGAGCCAAAGACCACAGTGCTCCCTTCACCCTTCACTGCAGCTTTCATGTGGGTCCAGCTGCATTCTGACACTGCTCCCACCTTCCTTCAGATGCCGTGCAGGGGAAAAAAGTTTCAGGGGAAGTAAGTGCTACCAGATGCTGGAAGCTGAAGCTCTACTGGAGCCCCTCCCCTGCATGATGGTGAAAGAGGAGGTCCCAGATGCAGAAGGACTCACTCATCCCTTCGTATCTCTCAAGTCTTTGATAAAGCAGCATCTATGCTTTTGCTTTGTGATGTACCGAGTATCATGTCTGCTTTACACTTTAAGTGAGATATATTTTAGCCCCTGGCATGTGTCCCTTCTCCTATTGTACAGCATAGGGACAGCTATTATGGGCCTGACTATTTTTCTATGAGTTGGGTTTTTTGAAAGGTAGGAGGTCAATAAATGATAAATACTCTTGGGTAGATCTTGCCTACTGCTTTATTTTTTCAGGCTCCCTCATTTGGGGGGATTTGGCCATGGGTTATGCCAGCAGCGCAGGCATTTGCTCTTTTTGTGCTGACTTGGTCTTGGGGCTGTTTTAAAATCACACCAGTAACATCTCTGTTTTGTTTTGTTTATTACATAATTTAAACATTTTGCTGATAAAGTATTTTTTTGTCAATGACCATTTTTTTATATAGCAACAGGAAAAAAAGAAAAAAAGGCTCCAAAACTTTTGACAAAGGTGAAATTGGTGGCATGGCAACTTCAACCCCTTTCCCTCCCCCCTTTATTTATTTTCTTTCCCCAAAAGACGTTTGAAGTTCATTTCACTTTCAGCAAATTGCACTGTTTAAAAGGGGAGGTTCAAAGACCAAAACCCACGAGCTTCTTCCCACACCTCCCCTGCACCCAGAAACCCCAATCCTCACCTCCCCAGAGGTCACAGATGATTATTTTCTTGCCATGCCCACCCAAAGACATTTTTCCAAACCAGTCCCAGAGCTGAAGGCCCTGTTACAAATCCCCTGTGCCTCCCCCCGTCCTGTGAGTTTTACTGAGCAGATACATGAAGGTAAGAGCAGTAGGACAGAACAAACTCATCATCCCCACAACTAAGCCACGCCATCCCAACCACGTGGATCAGGAGGCCATGGCATCCCCATGTCCTCTCCCATGTACTGGAGGGAGGGAGGGAGGATCAGAGAGGGCTCTCAGATATGATCCTTTCTTCCTCCCTTCCTCCCTCCCTCCCTCCCTTCCTCCCTTCCCTTTCCTTTGTTTAATTTTCTGTGTCTTTCCTCGGGGAAAACCCACTGTCTTTGCTCCCCCTTCAGAGGTGTTGCTCCCTAGGAGGTTCAGTCCCTTTGTGTGTTTTGGGGTCTGCTTGCCACCGTTGCTGCTTCTTCGGCTTGGAGCTAAGAAACACGGGACATCTGGCGAGGAGAGGCTGCTGTCTGGGATAACTTGAGTGTTGGAGTGCAGAGGGAGAGGAGGCTGACAAACAGAATGTGTGAGAACAGCGGGTGGAGAGGAGTCCAGTGAGTGGCTGACATACGCTGGGTGTCTCAGGATGAGGTGTCACCACTAAGGGAGCTCGGTGGGGTGGTGTTGGTGACCAGCTCAGACTGGCTGAAGGCCTCGCTGAAGCAGAGTCCCCCACACACCTGCTACCCTCTCTGCTTTGGCATCTCCGTATCTCCTCATCCTATGGGATACGTACGCAACTGCCTGGAGATACCAGAGCTGGCACTGAGGGATTCAGCTGCCAAATTTAGAAGAGTTCCCAAACAAATCTCTCCGTGCAGAGAGAAATCCCTGACAAGGAAAGACCTCTTCCAGCCTTTGGGTGAGTCACATCACTTCTGTCCTTCTGAGAAGGGCTGTTCCCTCCTGAGAAGTTGTCAGCTACTGCTCCTAAAATCCTGTCTGCTGCAAGGACCCTGTGGCTGTGGATTTCCTTGTTTGTCCAAAGCTGCTTGCTGTTCCCAGGATGCCAGCAGCACCCAGCAGGTCACCAAATTTAGCACAAAGTCCCACCTTTGGAGCTTGCCTGAGAGCTACTTGTGACCCTTTGTGGACTTCTAAGGGACCAAAAAAAAAAAAATCGTATCTTTCCTTGAAACACACTGGAAAACTCTCAGCCACAGGCTGCGGGACTCTACCCAAAGTGATACAAGTCTCCAGGGAGCAAAGGGAGAGGAGAAAGTGAGGGCTAAACCTTCCTCATGGCTGTGACCTTCCTCAGGAGCTGTTCAGGGTGCTTGTGCCCTAGGGATAATCAGCAGGACAAGGCCCTGCTCCAGCAACCCTCCTCTCCACAAGAGTAACTGCACCATGTTACCTGTCCTGCTTTTACTGTGAGCATCTCCAGTAGGGTCCATCCCCGGCATTGGGGAGCATATCACAGGCAGGAGCAGGACCCTGGCTTGTCTCAAGGGATGTGCAAAGTAGCCAAAGCTGGTTTGGGAAGGGGAGGTTATCATGCATTTAATGAACTCTTCAAGGAGAGGAGGAGAGTAGGAGTGGCAACAGAAGACGGACTGAGCAGAAATGGAGATCTGGAGGCTAGAGGATGGGGATGGACACAGCCAGGTTTGGGGCAAATTCTCACCAGAGGCTTTGGCTCACCACCTACTTCTTTCTACCTCATTTCTTGGCCCCATAAATGGCAGATCCCTTCCTAGGTGCTGTGGGATGCCCCCTCTGACACTGAGTAAGAGTAGAACATCACCCCAACTTCACATACCTGGGGAGTAGTTTGAGTTCTTGCAGCCAAGGGAAGGTGAGACATGACATTCTCCCCAAAATGCTTTGGTAGCAGTGCTTGCCAAGGCCTCTGTTCCCCTTTAGAAATGCCCTCTCCATGACTTTTCAGGGGCAGGAGGAGGATTTTGTTAGCTGGGTTGTCTCATGGCCGGCCTGAGGCGGTTCCCCTCCTGTGGGGCACCGAGCTGGTTGGGTTACAACTGCCCACTACCAACCAGGGTTTGGCTGGTCACTGTGTTGAGAGGCCCAAAGGCCTCACACTAAAGCTACTTAATAATAAATAAAACCCAACCAGATTTATTGAGCCTAAGTTGTGTAAGATGAAGAAGAGGCAGCCCCTGCTCTGAGCATGCTGAGAGGATGGACTGGGGGGGACCATTTCCCAGGGACATGCTGGGAGCACACAGAGCATGTCACTCCCTGACCAGCCCCTCCTCTCTCCCCATGCATGCAGGGCAGGGCAGTACCACAGAAAAAGAGACCAAACCGTTCCCTGGACATGGCTGCACAACAGAGCGTTGGTGCCTGGGATGAGAGGCAGACACAGACAGGAGGCCATGGGATAGGGAGAGAGATGGAGACACTGACTGAGAGAAAAAAAGGTGATGGAGAGCTGTAGGCAGGCATGACATGAGGACTGTCTCGGTGCAAGACCTCAGGCACTTAGCCAGAGGCATTGATGTACAGCTGGCTCTTGAGGATGTAGTCAATGACAGGCTGGCAGAGGTAATCCACGACATGTCCATCCCCATGCTGCAGGGCCAGTCTGGGGGCATGGGGAGAGAGAAAGATGTCAGAACCCACTTGTATTGGTCAGGTGCTCCTGCAACTGGAGGGGCTGGCTGGGGACACCCTGCTCCCTGCTCTGTAGTGGGAGTAGCCCTGCTTCACCCACCTGCTTTTAGTGGAGCTGACAACCGACATGGGGTGGTTTGAGTCGTCCTTCACCACCAGGATGTTGTTCTGCAGGGGAAAGAGGAAAACAGGAGTGAAGGGATGGCTTGAAAGCAGATATCTGCCCTGCTGGCCTCTCCACCCTGCTGCATGGTGACCCATTGGTCATCCTACCCAGCAGCTGAGAGCACCTAACCCTGAGATACTTTGTGTCTCATGACAGAAGTGTCCCCATGGGTGAAGAGAGACTGTGGATCTTCTCACAGCCTTCCCTGGCCACATGTGCACCCATTCACTCACTTTGTACTTGCGGAGTATGGAAGAGTGGTTCATGATTCGCTCGGGGTCTGCTCCATCCCGGGGCACCACCACGATCCCAAACTCCCCAACGATCACCTCCATCTGGGAGCAACACAAAGTGTGGAGAGCTTTACAGCCACCATAGTGACAAAACCTGGCACTGTCTGCCAACCCCACTCTGCCCTGTGAAAGCTGGACCATGGTCTGGAGGGAGATGGAGAGTGATTTTGAGGCTATGTCAACAGCCTTTGGCAGAAACATGGAATTATCTGGGCAAGTGGTTGGCAGTAGATGAAATAGAAGGCACAGGGTTAAATCCTATTAGAATATATTGAGGTCAGGCTTTGAGGAGAACTTGTGGTAGAAGGAGGTGACAGCAGAAGAGGTTGCCTGAGGTGAATGTGGCCTCTGCCTCACTGGAGGGGTTCATGAACAGGATGGATGTATTGGTCCTGACAGAGGTCTGGGAGGATTGTTCTTCCAAGATTGTTTGGCCAAATATGCCACTGCTGGGGACAGCTCATATTGCTCACATCCTTCTCAGGTGAGACAAATCAGGCTCATCCAAAACAGCTTTGAGTCAGCAAATTCAGGCAGCAGGAGCCTATGAGGAGGTGCTGCTGCAGAATGCCTTTTCTGCCTGTGCTTTGATGTCATTTCTGCATCCTTTGTGCTGGGCTCCAGGGCTTCCAGCCCATCAAAGGAGATGCCTGCTGCCTAAATGCTTTAAAAACTTAGGACTGAAGATGTGGTAACTGATTTTTGAAGGTTGAGAAGTTCAAGGAGGGAGGTTTGTGCTGACTGACCAATTTCAGTGAGGAGACAGGGGAGCCCCCATAGCCAGCATGGCTCTGACTGCCAGGAGCAGCTAGTGGGTTGGTAGCCCAGCCTGTCTCCAGGGCTGGTGTTCTCCCATGAAAATATGGCTTCTTCCAGCAAGGACCAACAATGAAAGCTGTTGATTTGACTCTAAATGTGTTTAATTCCTAACATCTGGACCACTCCTGTAAATACCTTATTTCCTACCTGCATTTCCTACCTAGATTGGCATCTACTTGATGCTGGCTCCTTCCACGCCTCACTCAGCATCAAGTAGATTGGCATCTACTTGATGCTGGCTCCTTCCAAGGGACAAGGAGTAGGAGCACAGCCTTTGGAAATGCCTTGGGATGGGCTTATCCTGCCACCCCAGGTGACATCCTCTGCATGAACAGTGAGTGGGAATGGGACTTGGGACCATGGAAGCCCTGCGGAAATGTGTAGGGGAGATGACAGTCAGGGTTGGGATGGAGGAGGCAGTGGAGATGGTGGGCACAGCTCCTGTCATCCCAAGGGACCTAATGGCTCCCACAAGCACCAGCTGTGGGAAGGAGGAGGAGCATGGAGGAGTGCCCAGCAGTGGTGACTCACATCCGCCTCGTTCCAGAGGCCAGGGATGCAGAAGGACTCCAGCAGGTCGCTGCCACAGAGCAGCAAGATGCGAAGCTCTGGAAAAGAGAGGAGAGAAGCTCAGAGGTGGGAGCACATGGGGCTGAACAGGCACCAGTCCCCCCGCTTTGAGGGTTGGCTTTGCAGCTCAGCAAGAAAATGGTGCTGCGGGAAGGAGTTTTCTGCTCTGACAGGCCCATAAAGATTAATTAATTTGCACAACTGCCAGAGAAAAGCCATAAACCCCACCCCCAGGGGTGGGAAGAGGCTACATGGGAAGATGCCTCCCTGTTTGGCATTCCCAGGTGGCCAAAGTCTTTGGGCTCTGCATGGTGCTAGTGCTAGCATGGCTGTAGTGCCAGGCTGTGCTTGAAATGAGTCTCAAAACCACCAGCAAGGTCCCCATGCAGAGCTCTGTGTGATGTCTGGGTGATGCTAAAACCCCTAAAAGTCTTTGGAGCAAGAGGCCCCATGGCTGGTCAGGCAGCCAAAATCTCTCCTGCTGCTGTGTGAGGCTCTGCAAGGCTGCAGGCAATATGGGGATGGGGTGACACCACCATGGGAGCCCAAGTTTGATGGCACTTGAGGGGACTCTCAGGACAGGATGCCATGGCAGGTTTGTGCCAGTTCTGGGAGCTGTGTCCCCACTGCACACTCTCTTATTTCAGGCTGCTGTCTGTCAACAGAACCAGGCTCAGCCCAATTAAGAGCTGTTTCCGTTGCATCCCTGAGCCCCAGTAGCTGGCACCAGGGTGAAATGATCCTGTATCTGCCAGAGCTGTCATGCAGATGTTCCCAAGGCATGCAGCGCTGGCCCAGAGGAGTGGGAGCAATGTGGAGAGGGGCTGTGTACTTACCGATCTCCTCATATCTCATCACTGTCCCCAAGTTGGCATTTTCATCTAAGAAAGGGAAGCAAAAGAGAGGTGCTGGTGCCCAGCCTCGAAGAGGGGTTGGGAGGAAGGCTGGGAGCTGCATCTCTAGAGGTGATGCTGGACCTTTCCTCTACATACCCACAAAGGTGAAGCGCTCCATGGGTGGGCGAACACAGCAAATCCGGCTCAGGCTTTCTCCCACCTTCCCCAAGATCTTTGCTAAAGGGGAAGAAAGAAAATTAATGGGAGAGAGGCTGTGCAATTAACCCGTCCAAGCGCCTCAGCTGCCCTGGTTCTGCAAAATGCTCCTGTGCCTGGGTGTGGAACTACTCCCTGTATCTCCCAACACCTCCTCTCATGGTCTTAGCTCCCAAGAGTGCTCCACTGTGCCTTGAAAGGACCAGCTAGACAGCTAAAATCATGAAGAAAATCGTAAGATGCCCATTTTAATGGGATTTAAGTAATGTTCCCTCTTCTCAGCTAATACCTTTATGATCCACATCCCACTGTCTCGTAGGGGATCCCACTACATCATCTCTCCTGCCAGTTCATCCCTTGCATGCACCCTGTGGGTACTAGGTAGTCTTTCCTTTTGCTGGTCTCACTGCCTAGGCAACATCCAGCAGAAGTCCAGGCAGATTTCACAGCCATTTTAAGCTGTTCTTGGCTTCTGCCCTTGCTGTGCTGGATGCTGACTCCTGCATCACACCCCTGCCCCACCTTGGACTTGGTGCACCAAGACTGGTGAGACGCCCATCCAAAAATAAGGTGATGGAGCACAGTTCTAATATTTGGCAGTCCTGGCTGGGAGGTGCGGGGTAAGTAGTCATCCCTCTCTTCTCTACGCCGCTGACACCTACCTGCGGTGGGCTTGCTGGAGATGTTGTCGTTGTTCTGGTAGATGTTCTGTGAGGACTCGTTCTGGGGCTGGCCGATAACAGGAGTGATGGAGGGTGTGTTGACATTGGAGAGGATGCAGCCAGTCACTCTCTGCAATCAGGGAAGGATGTAGTTGGAACAGTGTCTTCACCCAGCACCCTCCCAAAACCTTTCTGACCCTATAACAAGCCTCTGCAGCCCTGGTTGAAGGTCATCTTTTGTGATAGGTACATCCAAGCTCACTTTAGGGTCCCCAGTCCCATCTGACCTCACCAAATGGGCCTGGGGCTATCAGGACCCTGTGGATAATGACTTGTGTTTAAGGTATCAACTTTTTTGTGTGGGCTAGCAAGGAGCAAACATGTCCTCTTCTCCTCCACCTGCAGGAGAAGGAAGGCATCTCCTTGCAACTCCTTGGCTTCAACATCACGGTCCCTGGATGCAATGGACATTCTGCTGGGCTGGCTAACGCTTCTCCTGTGCCTCCTGTCTGGGCTGCTTGTGAGTTTGTACAATGCTCTTTCATCCGTTTCCTATCTTTGGTTTTCTTCCTATATCCGAGTATACCAGCAGCTCTGCTACCCCTGTTCCCTTGGTCACCCAGGGGCAGTCACCTTCCTCCTTGGCTTTCAGGCCTGCCTGGAACTTCTCCTCTTGGTGCTGTGCTCCCTGGGGACTTCCCAGGTGCTGAATTTTCCTGTTAAATCTCTCTGTCAGGTTCATACAGTAAATCTGGCTCAGCTGGTAAGCGAGGAGGCCCATCCACCCCTCCCTCCCCTCAGGGAGGAGCAAGCAGGGTGAAACTAAGGATGTGGTTTATGCCCACTCCTGCTTTGACTCTGCCTTAAGCCCTGCTGCCGTCCTGGTGTTCCTGGGTCCAAGATGGCTGCTGGGTCCAGCTGGAGGGCTCCATTTCCTTCCACCATCAGGGCCCAGACCTCAAAGCAGCTGTGACAAGGTCTCACCCCTTCTAGGTCAGGGTCTCACTGTGTTCCTGAAAGTCTTCTCTCTGTTAATCTCTGGTATATTTTGGTTGTTGATGCGCATGAGCTGGTGGAAGAGCACCCCCACCCCTGCACTCTCCCCATGCCCTCACCCTCCTGCACCCATGGCGTAGGGGCTGCCTCACCTTCATCAGGTCGCGGTGGTGCTCCAGCACACTGCAGGTGGTCTGCCAGGTGTCCTGGTAGCACTCCCAGGGGTCAACCCTGTGGGGAGCCCAACAAAACAATAGCGTCACTCATGGCCACTGCCTGGACCTCCTGCCCATGCCACCTCCTCCCCACTGGGCTGGCCATGAGCAGCCATCATTGCTCCCTCAGCCCTGCCATGGACCATATCCTTCCTCCAGCCCTCCCACGCAGTGATCCCTAAGAGCTCTGGTGACCTGAATGTGTGCCTGGGCATCTTTCCATGCTTGGTACCCAACTAACCAGCTTTTGTTTGGCTTGGATGTGACTATGTGTGTCATAACTCTCTTTCTGAGGGCAGCCCAAGATACTTCTGGTGTCACTTCAGCCACCAGATGCCACATGGCAGTGCTGGGAAGGTGAAAGTCTGCAGGCTGGTGCTACATGTGTGGAAAGGGAAGGTGCCACAGCACAAGGCTGGAGTGACCTGAATGACTTTGGGTCTAACCCAGACACTGCAGGCTCAGTGAGGGGCTTGAATGACTCCCTGAATCCTGAGGGCTCCCTTGAAGGGTGGTGTAACCCTCCTTGTCTGTTCTCTGCTGGACTGGGAGGGGAAGGTCTCTGATTTTTAATTAAGCTTGGGCTGGGAGAGAGAAAGTTCATCCTGGAGCTCTACCAGTTGGTGGCATCTCCACTTTGCATGCAGGACTTTGCCCCCACGGTGCAGAGAAGGGGCAAGGGCTGCTGGTGCCATGGCAGGTGCCCACTCTGCCACCCACCTGATCCAGTCGGAGGACTGCACAGCCAGCTGGCACATGGTCAAGCGGTGCCGGCTCGAGACTAGCCCCTGCATGAGAGGGTGAAGGAAGAACAGTTACAAAGCCTTGTGCTCTGGCCAGCCTGGGCTTGCAAACCTTTCTGGGGCAGAACATTAGGCTCACTCATGTGAGACAGGCCAGAAGGATTCCTTCCTGCCCACAGAGGTTTATTTAAGATCCTCTTTGCTGGAGGGGAGGAGTCCCTGCTGGGCTCAACCCTGGCTACGTGCTTGGGTGCTGAGATATGCTCAGCACTACCACTCCCAGCCCTGTCCTGTAACAGGGCCAACCCAAGGGTGTGGTTTCTTGATGATATTCCTCCAGCTTTCAGGAGACAAGTGAGCTCCCCACTCCTAATTTGACAAGTGCTTCTAAAGGTCACTTGTTTGCATCATTTCAGTCCCTGCACACCAAAAAAAATCGGCTTTGAAATAATTCAAACAAAAAAACCCCACCAGCCTACCACTGCTGTTTTGGGTGGGGATGTTTCTTTTTGCTGTCTAGTACTTTGGCTCATTTTATCTGCAGTTTTAATCTAAAGACTGAGAGGTTTCATCCTCTCCTTCCTCCCTGCGACTTTCCCAAGGTCAGGAGCTGCCATGGGCAGAGGAGGGCCGTGAAGGGACCACAGGTCAGGCAGCGCTGCCCAGCGCTCACCCCTGACTTCAGAGACACCATCTCACACAGGAGGCAGTAAGAGGAAATAGGGACAACCCACCGTTTTCCCATAGGAGTCGTGCACCGGCGAGACAATGCCACCAATGACAATGAAGCGTCCGGTCTTGTGCAGGTAATCCCGGGCTCGCTCTGGAGAGAGACGACAAGGAAAAGGGTGCAGGGGGATTTAGCAGGACCCACTGAGCCCTGCAACACCACAGCACCCACCAGCCATGGCCCAGCCAGTCCCTCTGCAGCTGCACAGCTGTTACACCCCTCCCTGCCTGTGTCAATATCATGTGCTGCCCATGTCCCACTATGCTAAGAGATGTCCAGTTTCAGTTTCCTAAAGGTGGCATTTGAGGATAAAAATGCTGGCAACAAATTGCCAAACTCACCTGGTCTCCTACATATCTACCCCATCTATTGAGGTAGTAGCAAGGGAAAAGAAGATAGGGAAGCTAAAAGCAAAAAGGGAGATAAGATTGATGAGTGTCTTTGGGTGACTTTGTGATGTTATATCCCATATCACTGTTCTATGCCCAGAAATTAATTTTTTGCCTTCTCTGTTCCTTTAAACTGAACCTGAGAGGGGGGAGAGGAAAAAAACTGAGAGAACTTTCAAAGCAGTGTTTCAAGGACACACAGATATACACAGACTCCTCTTGCTTCCAACAGCAGTGACAGGAGTGGGAGGAAGCACCCGGCTTGTTTTTTTCAGCCAGCTTTTGGCCAGTTTTTCAGCTCCTTTTCCTCCGGAGAGTTGAACTTTGTTTTCCTGGGACTCTGATTTTTCCCTTCTTCTCTGCTGGA
>NW_008238434.1:359155-362986 GCF_000691975.1 Corvus brachyrhynchos
TCAAGAAGGGGGATAGAGATCTATTGAAGGACTCTGAAATTTTCCCAGGTTTTCTCTCAGCAGAGTGAGAGGTTTTATTATTTAGCATCATTATCCTTTTCCTGTGTCTTTGTTAAATAAATAGCTTTCATCTCTTTCACTTTCCTTCGAGGAAAATTTATTTTTTCCTGAACCTGGTGGGGGAGGGATGGTTGTAACCTGCCTTCTCTCAGAGGATATATTTCCAAATTTGCCCAAACCAGCACAATAAGCCATTAGAAAGAGCATTTTTTCTTCAAGTGGAAGGTCTATAAAGTATTTTGGATTTGCAAATGAAAGGAGC
The DNA here is from genome assembly GCF_000691975.1 of Corvus brachyrhynchos. Lineage (NCBI taxonomy): Eukaryota > Metazoa > Chordata > Aves > Passeriformes > Corvidae > Corvus > Corvus brachyrhynchos. Next base: position 359,478 of record NW_008238434.1, read on the forward strand.
ATTTCTGAAACCGAGGTGGTGATTTTGGGATACATCAGCCATCCCAAGATGTCACTGTGCATCATATCCTTCAGACACTGAACTCAGCGGCTGGTGTTGCCCTGGAGGATGGGGAGAGGTCCTTCAGGAAGGGCGGGTGCTCTCACTATGGCAGTGGCTGCCACATCCCTGGAAGTGTCCAAGGCCAGGTTGGATGTGACTTGAAGCAACCCCAGCCAGTGGAAGGTGTCCCTGCCTATGGCAGGGGTTGGAATGGGATGAGCTTTAAGGTCCCTTTCAACCCAAACCATTCCAGGATTCTAAGTCACTTGGGCAAAATTTTGAAATTTCCTCCAAATTTTGAAATTTCTGCTTGGGAATATTGTTCAGTTACTGTGTCAGTTAAAAGTCAATTACGGAAATATAATTGCCATGGACCTTTTTTTCCCCCTCAAGGGCATTGAGCAGCCTCAGGCCTCTGTGACAGCCTGCAGGAAATTTACCAGCCTCAATACAGCCTCTTCCTCAGACTCACCCGAAATCCTCACTCTGGCTGCCTTCCCAGCTCTTGTGCCCCGGACACACCAGCCTCCAGAGAGGGAAAAGTGGGCTTAAATAATTTGATCGGTGCAGGGAGTAAAATTTGATTGCCTGAATTGGATCCACCAAAATTATCTTTCCCTGCCCTCAAAATCCTGTGAGAGCACATGCAAAAAAGCACAGTATGCTTGCGTTTGGTTTTTTTTTTTTTGCACGGGCGGGGAGACCAAGATTGATGAATCAGCGTTTACCTTTTTATCACAATGCAATTTTAAATGCAAATCAAAATAAAAAGGAAATTCCCTAACAAAAAAGATGCCATTGAGTTTTAAATTAACATATCCTTTCATTATTTCCTGGTTTGCCCTCACGTGATTTTCCCTGCCAAAAGAAGATTAAAAACACTGATCTGTTCATCTTCACATATGGCCTCTTTAAAAAGTTCATTTTTCAGAGGAGCTGAACTCTCTGCTTCAAGCTCTCAAAGGTGGCTGATGGTATTAATTTGCCTTGAGTTCTTGATGGCAAAAGCCAAAGGTTTTTCCTGGCTACCAATATCTCAAAGTCTGTATTTAAACAGCCTGGCACCATCTCCACATCTTCAGGCACTGTGACCCATGCTGCTAGCCTGTCGTCTCAGCTCCAGCTTCTAGGAGCTCACACCAAATATCCACCACCACCTTCTGCCTTAAAAAAACACTTCTGCAGAAAATAGGCACTGGCACAGGGTGCCCAGAGAAGTTTTGGATACCCCATCCTTGGGAGTGTCTAAGGCCAGGTAGGCTGGGACTTGGAGCAACCTGGTCTAGTGGAAGGTGTCGCTGCCCATGGCATAGATCTGAGGGGATGCTGATGGCCTCACAACACTCAGGGAGGGCTCTGCTGCTGGCAGGAGAAGGGTGCTGCTACCCTGTATCACCATCAAAACTGTTCATTTGGGTTTTAACCTGAACAATTTTTAGAGAAACCTGTAAAAATGAGGCTGCTTCCTACGTTGAGATCTGCATTTTCAAGAGCTTGTTGTCTACCTCAGAAACACCACATATAATTTAAATATGCATGGAGAAAATAACACATTTATTGACAGATCCCTGCAAGGGAAGTATTTGGGCAAATGTGGGCTGAGGAGCAGCAGTACGGCGTAGGGAATGGGAAGACCTGCCTTCTGGTTCTGCCTTGCCCACAACTTGCAGAGCACCCTTTCACATCACAAACTGGACAGTTCTCACTTGGTTTTGGGGTAGAGCACATTGCTTGCAGGGCTGTGTCTGTCAGGAGACTGCTGTCTTGCTTGTTTATGCAACCATCAGCTGAGCCAGCCCTTCACAGTTATCCACTTCAAAGCAAAAGCCTTTAAAAAGATCACATTTTCTTAAATTACACATCAAATCCTGTTTGGAGAGGAGCTGTGCCACTGGTAGGGCTGGCATGGTGTCAGGAGCAGTTGCCCTTACTGCTGGGCAGAGGATTCAGGGCAGGTCGCACCATGACTTCAGGGTGACACAAGAAAGACACTGAGATGGTATAGCATGTCCAGAGAAGGGAACAGAGCTGGGGAAGGGTCTGGAGCACCAAGAGTGGCTGAGGCAACTGGGGAGAGCTCAAGCTGGAGAAAAGAAGGGTCATGGGGGACTTTCTGGGTCTCCCCAATTCCCTGGGGGTGGAGCCAGGTGGGGGTCAGGCTCCGCTCAGAGGGAACAAGGGACAGGAAAAGAGGAAATGGGTTTTGGATATTGGGAAAACTTTCTTCATGTAAATGGTTGTCAAGCCCTGGCACAGCTCAGCTGCCCAGAGCAGTGGTGGAGTCCTCACCCCTGGAGGGATTTAAAAGCCGTGTGGATGTGGCACCTGGGGACAGGGCTTAGTGGGGGCCTTGGCACTCAGTCTAAAGGGTATTTTCCAACCTAGATGATGACATGATTTTGTGATTCTAAAATTGCAGTGTTAGTTTGCAGCATCTACATGTGTCCTCACTGCAATCTTGCTGCTGTGTTTATAGCTTATTTTTATTTTTTTACAGTTTGAATCTCCTTAGACTGATACACTCTTCAGTGGCTAAATGGAGAGGGCAATAGGCCCTCATGGCCAAGTGTGTCCTGACCCATTAGTTCATCAGGCCTTGAATACTCCCCTCCGCACAAGGCCAGACAAAACTACTTTAGCTCTTGTAAGAGAACTTGGGGATGTTGGTGGCTCATGGCCCACCCTGGGCTGAGGGTGCAGTGCCTCCTGCCATGGTGTGTGCCCCTGGCACAAGCTGGAGGTGTGGATCCCAGCAGCAGTCATTCCTCTGGGTTTCTGGAAACAGGACGCTGGATTTGGGGGGTCATTGCTTCAAACACTGTGGCTGCTTTGGTCTTGCAGTGCTTCCTCCAAGCCCCCAGGTCCATGTTCTCAGAAAAGACCTTTTCCTTTCACAAAATTTGTTATGCCTTTCATGTGAAATATGCTGCTTGTGAGGATCAGGTTCATGGTTGTTGGGGTTTTAGGAGCTCTCCTGGTTTGGTTTTTTTTTTTTTTCTGTTAAAGGAATTTCCCCCAAACATATTGCTAGGGGAACAAATGGCTGGGTACTTCAGAAAAACAAAAGAGCTGGCTAGCTTTTTTGTTTCACCTGGGTGTGTGGGCAGTCGGTCTCAGGGTCTCAGCGTTTGGACAGAGAGGGAGGCTGCTTTCTTTGGCTGCTTTTCCTTCTGCTGGAGAAGCCCCGGGATCCCAAAGCCCACCTTCCCTGCCCCGCTAGGAGCCAGGCTGTGGCCGCCCTGCCTCACCGTTGCTTCGAGCCTTCGCTATGTTGTAGACCTGCTAGCCCTGCCCGCCCAGACCTCTGGAGGGTTCCCCATTTGGATATATCTCGTCTGCCACCCGGGATTTGTGCTTGTCCCTGCTGTTCCAGCCTGCTGTTCCCGCCTGCTGTTCCCGCCTGCTGTTCCTGAGGGTCCGGCCGGACACTGGGATGGGCTGCCCAGGGGGTTGTGAAGCCCTTGTCC
>NW_008238434.1:366823-367446 GCF_000691975.1 Corvus brachyrhynchos
GATGCATACCTCAAGGGGACCTTGTTTTAGGGTGAACTACCCATGGCTCTGTACTTGTATCAGTATCAGCATGTATATATGCATATAATTCGGGTGATGTACGTATTTATATGGTTAAAAGGGTTAAGTTTCATGGAACCTGTTAGTATGGGAAAAATTTGGGGTGGATAATGTTGGGGTTTTAGGAGCTCTCCTGGTTTGTTTTTTTTTTCTGTTAAAGGAATTCCCCCAAACATGTTGCTAAGGGAACAAATACCTGGGTACTTCAGAAAAACAAAAGAGCTGGCTAGCTTTTTTGTTTCACCTGGGTGTGTGGGCAGTTGGTCTCCGGTCCCGTGTTTGGACAGAGAGGGAGGCTGCTTTCTTTGGCTGCTTTTCCTTCTGCTGGAGAAGCCCCGGGATCCCAAAGCCCACCTTCCCTGCCCCGCTAGGAGCCAGGCTGTGGCCGCCCTGCCTCACCGTTGCTTCGAGCCTTCGCTATGTTGTAGACCTGCTAGCCCTGCCCGCCCAGACCTCTGGAGGGTTCCCCATTTGGATATATCTCGTCTGCCACCCGGGATTTGTGCTTGTCCCTGCTGTTCCAGCCTGCTGTTCCAGCCTGCTGTTCCAGCCTGCCGTTCCCG
>NW_008238434.1:367489-381793 GCF_000691975.1 Corvus brachyrhynchos
GGGAGCCGCCAGCGCCCCTGCCGGCTGCGAGCGGAACTGCACCCGAGGGGAAAGGGCCTGACAGCCGAGAAGGCTGGGACTGAGTTTGTGATTGTTTGCTGTTACTGCCATAGTTATTGTTGTTTGTTTGACTGTTTATACCCATACAGATATATAATAGTAAAGAACTGTTATTCCTATTTCCCACATCTTTGCCTAAAAGCCCCTTGATTTCAAATTATAATAACTCGGAGGGAAGGGGGGTTACATCTGCCATTCCAAGGGGGGCTCCTGCCTTCCTTAGCAGACACCTGTCTTTCAAACCAAGACAATGGTCTCCTTGCAGACATGGCTAATGCCAAAGACATTGCAGTAGTTTTGTATTCCTATCCCCAGCTGTATTCCTTTTCATCAGTTGTCTGCAGCTCCCAACCTTCCCTCCCTGCTTGTGCAAAGATTTTTGCTTGGCAAAAGTAGATTTTGGTCTGAAAAGTCCTAAGTCTTTGGCATCTTAATTCCACTTCTCTGACAATTAGTTGGGTTTCTGGCCCATTTGTTGTCCTTGAGCTAAGCCCTCTGTCATGGCTTCCCAGCCCTTTCCCAGCCCATTTCTTGCCTGTTGAATACCTGTGATATCCACAGATTGTGCCAGACCCCAGAAAATCCCCTTCCGTATTTTCATTTTCTACGAGCACTTTATATCCTGCCACACCAATGCAAGGATGTCAGCTTGTAAGCGAAGAGCTCATTCCTTTTCTGGTGTAAATCATCTGTAATGCTCCAGGCAGCCTCAATGGCTTTTAAACATTGTTGACATAAATAACCTCAGGGTGATGGCCCTTCCAAGATATGCATTAGCCCCCCAGCAGCCTGCTTGTGGGATGGGGAGCTTTCAGCCATGCTCCGTGCCTGCCAGCTGCTAGATGACCTTAGCCTTGCTGTGTTGGGGAGGGAAGGGACAGGGGTGACACTTGTACCCATCCCGAGCACTGGTGACACTTTCCCACTTTCCCAGCCCAGCTTTGCTCATCTGCTCTGCAAAGGCACTTCAAGTATTTTCATCTCTGCTTTCCTGAGAGATGATGGTAGGGAAATACCAATCAGAGGATATGCTCCAGGGCTACAAAACAAAAAAGTGATGGTTTTGTCCAGTTTGAATGAAAAAATAGCATCCTACTTCCCCAATAGGAAACCAGTCTTTATTTAAGAGATGTTTCTTTTTGGAGGTTCTCACTGAGTATATTTATTCGCAATGTTTTGGCTCCCCTGGTGCTGCTCCATCATCTAAATTGACGTTAATGAAATCAAATATTCCTCATGTTCAACTTTTCAGGGTGTAATTTCAAATTGTATTTGCTTTGCCTTTGTACCTGGTTCATCTGCACCCCTAAGACTTCCTTTTTTCTGTTTTTTCTTTTTTTTTCAGAGTAAAGCCACAGGCCAGCTCTGATTTATGCCCTTCTCCCCACAGGGGATTGAAGCTGCAGCTTGCTCACACTGTGCCAGCTCTCTGAAAACACACACAAGGTAGCAGGTAGGAAAGAAAGCTTTGCAACAGCCTTCATTGCAGTTCCCTGAGAGTTGGTACAAGAAGGTGTGCAGCCACAGGTGATGGAGAAGGCAAAACCATTTCCCAAGTGTCTCATTTTTATTTTGAGCAATTTGGCCTCTGACATCCTTGGACAGGAGGTGGGACATGGCCATGAGGTGCCAAGGGCAAGGGAGGCACTTTCCCACTGTCTAAAATCCCTTTGTCATAGGTTAACAAGCAAAGTCCCGGAAGGGACGTCCTTGCTAAGGGGTGCTTACAGTTTCCTCTGGGAACTGATAGAACCTATCAGCTGGCCAGTTTGAATATGGACAATTCTCTAAGCCACTTAAAGTTGTGATCACCTCTGTGATCCACATTTAAGAATAGGCAAACTCCCCCTCCAAGCTCTCTCTCGTTTCCGGCACTGGGACAGGTGGCTGCAGGACCCGAGCAGGGCCCAGCGGGCCCGGCCAGGCCCTGCTTGGGCCAGGCCGGGCCGGGCCACGGCCATCCTGAAGCCATGGACCTGTTCCAGCCGTGTCTCCACTGCGATAAGAAAAATTCAACATTCCAGCTGCAAAGCTGCCAGGCCGAGGTGAGATTAACCCTTTTTATTGCTGTGAAGAGCTGAAAACCTGAGGGAAGAGAGAGAGGAGATGCTTAAAGCTGAAATTCTGTTGTGAAGCTATGATATATCAGAGTATCCTGTTGTAATTTCATGAAGATATGGGGGGTGGAGTGTTCAACTCGTGAGCAGAAGCACCTGCGCTGAGATAGGCAGATGCTGACGCAGCTGTAATTTCATGAGAAGTTTGGACAGGGAGAGATTGACCAGATGAGGACTTTTGCTCCAAACGGGAAAGGAGAAAACCTCAGTCCCTAGAGATGAACCAGATGAGGACTTTTGCTCCAAACGGGAAAGGAGAAAACCTCAGTCCCTAGAGATGAACCAGATGAGGACTTTTGCTCCAAATGGGAAAGGAGAAAACCTCAGTTCCTAGAGATGCTCCCAGAGATAGTCCTAACGATGAAGATGATGAAGACCCTTTGCTCCCAGGGAAGGAGAAGGGCCTCTGTTTTTGTTTCTGAACGGCTCAACCTTAAAATTGTACCCCAAAAAACTTCAAGAGTGGACCCTCGAAAGCAGTTGCGGGAAAAGCTGCAAGTCGGGGGAAAGGACTCACACGCAGGCAGAGAGACTCCTCTTCCTAAATGGACTGAACAATATTTGGAAGTGGGCGGCTGTCTCGTTGTGATAATGTTTTCATAGCATGAGCAAGAAGAGACTTCTCTTTCTAAATGGACTGAACAAGGTTATTATGGAAGTGGTAAACAGACTGAACATCTTAAGGGTTGTCTTTTCACATTGTCAGTGGGAGAAGGGAAGAAGGTGGGGGGAGGAGGAGAGTTCTGAAGGTGGTATAATTTTTTTTTCTTCTTTTAGGTCTGTTAATAAACTTCTTTATATTCTTTCAAGTTTGGTGCCTGCTTTGCATTTCTCCTAATTCTTATCTCACAGCAGATAAACAGTAATGAGTATTTTGGACCAAACCACTACACTAAATTGGTGTTTCTGCCCGGTTACAAACCGAACACGCAACACCCTTCTTCTGCAGGAGAGAGTGACCCAGATACACCAGCACACTTTGTTTTATTCTCAAGCTAGCAGCACTTGCAGGATCTAAATGGTGCTTCCAGAGCTCAGTGTGGGCAAGGAGCCAGCAGTTACTCTCAGTCTAACTGAATGGTGCGTGTATGTATACATATATATATATGTATATGTACATGTATATACATGAATGTGTATATATATAAAAGCCCTCTGAATGCTAAATCAGGGATGTATTCATCAGAGGTGTCCTTCTCCCAGAGCCCAGCTCTCCTGCCTTCCCCAGAGCCTTGTTCTTTGTCCCAACCAGTGTCTTCATCCACAGTCAGATCTTGGTTAGAGCTGGGGAAACTGTTGACATCTCCCTTCCCTGGGCTCCCAGAAGAGACATTTCTACTAGAGCAAGCCCTGGCTGCTCTTCAAGGAAGGTTCCTCCTTTGGGAAGAAGCAGGAGAGTGATTCTTCACAATGGGGTTGACCACGGCAAGCCTGGCTCAGAGATCCCAGTGTCCCACTGACCCAAATAGCCTGTCCTGCCTCATGCTCAGTGCCTCTTAGACAATCTCAGTCAGATTCCCAGGAGACTTGTAGTTGGTAGAAAAATCCCATTAAGCCCCCTAATGCTTAATGATTTTCATCTCTGAGTTAATTGCTCTGTTACACTTTCCCCCACTCCATTAGCCCATAGCTGTACCCAGGCACTGCAGAAATAACAAATTTGGGAAGGGCTTCAGGTGTTGATGCACATTTGTTTTATCAGCTTTTCATAAGCACAAAAAAAGCACTGGCCGCCAAATGCCTCAACATCTGTGGTGGAAGCGGAGGCAGTGAAAGGCCCTGAGAGGTGATGCTGGAGCACCTGACCCTCCCAGCCCACCCAGGTCCCCACCAGTGTCCAACTAAGAGCCACACAAGTGATAACTAATGTGACTCCTTCTATCACCATCTCCTGACCACTCCTGGTTTCAAGCAGAAAACAAACAAACAAACTAACTAACTAAAATAATAAAAGTAGGAGACTGAGTCACCGTAAGCTGACCTAGAAATAGCAGAGCATTTCCTGGAGCCCCAGCTAGGTGGGCCTGGGCAGGGGTCCTGGCTGGTCCCAGGGAATCTGGGTTTCGCCTATGAAGCTGTAGAGGGACAACCTATTTGATATCATCAAAATTGAAAGTGAAGATATCTTATTTTTCCCTCTTTTATTAGAAGTGAAGTATTGCAAGGGTCAGTGTGTCTGAGAAGTTACGCAGGAGTCCAGGAAGAAGAGTTCTCAGGTCCTAGAGCTTGAGAAGGAGCATTTGAGGAAGAGCCTGGCCAAGATGCTTTTCCCTCCTGTAGCTGCTAATCCTGCTGCAATGGAGCAGAAGGGAGCAGACAGTGCCCATCAGGTGAGCAACACGAGGAAAAGTACAGGGAGCTGCTTCTTGAGTTGAAGTGCCACCAGCTCCTCCAGGCAGGGACTGGACCTACTTTTCTGTCAGACAGGTGATCAGCACAGTGCTGCCACTCTCTCTACTTCTACAGAGAAGTAATATAACTTATTGCTTGGAAATCTCCACTCTGGTATCGCAGGGAGAGCAGGAACGTTCTCAAAACCATGCTGGATCTCACCTGAGGGGTGCGCAGCTGAGTGGGTGGACATGTTAAATACCTCCATGAGGTGTTCAACACCCAGGGCTGCTACCTGAGTATCTTAGAGGTCTTGGGGCTAATGAAATAAGGGAAAGCATCTAATGAAGTAAAAGCAACTCTTAGCAGATTGTTGGATGGGGCTTTGAGCAACCTGGTCTAGGGAACGGTGTCCCTGTCCATGGCAGGGTGCTGTAACAAGATGATCTTTAAGGTCTCTTCCAAATAATTCTGTGATTCTAAAAATGGATGAAGAAGAGGGCTTCACCTAAAGTAGGTTTTTTGAACTCTATTCTGCAGGGCAGCACTGAAACAGCTTGCTTAGAAGCCCTAAGAGAAGGATAAGCATCTCTAGTTAAGAAGATTTTCTGTATGTGTGATATTGAAGTGGAAAGTGAAAAGTCATGTACCTTTCCTTGTCTGATGCAGCAGCTACCACCCCACAAATCAGCAAGAGCTGTATATGGTGTAGCGTGGTTGAGGGGAGAGAGTTTTCCTCTTCCAGTGTAGTGTTTTCCTTGTTTTTAGGAAGAAATGTGTTGAAATGTGTCAAAATGTGGATTTGCCAGTGGTCAGTGTAAAATGCCCCTGCATTTACATAAAATGCCAGCATTTATGTAAGCACAAACTAGGGGAGTTAAGATCCCTGTGGCTGGCTGGGAGAAAGCAGTCAGAGCTACTTCAGCTGAAATCTGTCTCTCCTCCAGGATTTTTGAGGCTAATGGCTCTCCAGCTGGTGTAAGATGATGTAACATGCCACCCACAGAAAGCAACATCAATTTATGGTGCGAATCTGGCCCAGAGCTGGCATTTTGTGGTTGTATACCAACTTCGATGAGAGTCTAAATATCAGGAGAGAAAACTGTTTGGCAAGCAAACAGGAAGGTATTCCAGATAGTCCCAACTGCTCCACTTTGAAGTGATTTTTGTTATCCTGGGCCCATGGATAGAGTCACACAGCAAAAGGGTAGCAGCAAAAGGCAATATTTTCATTATTCTGCCATGGTTTTATACATCGCTTTCATCCAAAATAGGACAGGTACATCCCTGGAGAGGTCCCAGTCCCCATCTCAGTCAGGGAAATTGGTGTCACTCAGTGCCTTCAAAAAAAAATGAAGGGGAAATAAAACCCCAGCAGATTTCCACACTTGTTTTCCAGTGCCCTGATTTCCCTGTGGAAGCATTCTGTTTGTTTTCATTTCCAAGCTGTTGTAGTGCATCAAAGGCAGTGCTTTTTATGTCCTGGCATGTGTCGTGCTGCTCCTTTGGGCTGACATGTGGCAGGATCACAACCCTACCAGGAGCAGAGGATTTATGGTTCTCAGTTCCCCATGGAGCGGAGATGAGGAGCCTTTGCCCAGCAGTTCGTCGCTGGTCTTGGGCTGCCTCCACATGGGGCTGACCCCTGTGTGTCTGACCCAGGGCAAAGCATGTGAAGATACTGACCTTGTCTGGGATCTGTGTTGGCTGAACCAGGACTGTGCAGGCAGAAAACATCCCACCTACAGAGAGGCAGAAAGGCTGAGGGGAGGCTGGTGAGGGCGTGGGCCAACAGAGCCACGGTAGGATTTCAGGCTCAAGGTGACACCAAAGGGATGTCACATTCCAGTTACTGCAGCAGTATATCAGCGAAACCCTGTCTCTTTGCAGACCCATTCCCCCATTTTCCCCAAAAAGAAACATCAACCATATCTTTGCACAAGGCAAAGGTGCCAGAAGCAAAGTTAAGTGTTTAAGCATCTCCAAACCAGCTTGTGTTGGGAAGACTGGATTTTCTGCTTTTCCTTGACAATGAAACACAGAGAAACATCATCTCCTCAGGGAAGGCTTAAGCTCAATTAGGGGCTGATGGATTTTCAGTGAAAATAGAAACCTTTGTGGAGCAGGGACTGAGCAAGTTCTTCCTTGCCTGGCTCAGAGATGGGTTCTCCACCCATCCCATGGGGAGCACCTCTGCCTGTGCTTCCTATTCCAGCCTTGAAACAGACTTATCTCAATTAATCTTCTCTTGGGGCAAGCCCTACAGTGGCTTTTGAAAATGCACATTTCTGAAGAATCTAGGCTTTTCTGTACCCAAATATTGATTTAGCAAATTTCTGCTGGTATGACCGAGATACATCCAGTGGCTCAGGCTTACTGAAGAAAACTAGTTGATGCTGAAAAGGGAGAGGAAAATAAAGTGTTTCTGACCCAGGTTGCCTTTTCCAGCAACAATGGTGCTTCAGTGCAATGAGAGCTTGTGCCTTGGCCCGGGTTTATTTCAGGGTTGTGATGGGCACTACTGACTTTCTCCACACAGGGCATCCTGAAAATCTAGCCCTGCTTGGCTGGGCACTGGTGGCATCATGGAAGTGCTTGGATTGAGGGGTTATAAATACCAGAGAGGGCATGCTCATGTCAAAATCCAGAGGTGCCCTGGCTTTATCTCTATCTTAGGCTGATTTTTCAGTCTTTAGAGAAAGCTGCTTTGGGCTCCCTAGTCCCAGGTGGAGGTTCAGGTTAGGGTTAGGGTTAGGGTTAAGATTGGAGTTACTTGTGCTAAACATTCAACACAGCTGGACTTCCTTGGCTCAGAGGACCTCTTGCAGTGCCCCAGACTTGCTGCCAGAAGGGATTTTCGAAGCCCAAGTGTGCAGACGTGAGGATGCATTTTGGGCCAGTTGCCGCTCAGATGCACAAAGATCAGCACAGTCATGACCTACTCCTACCTCTGGCCCCCATCACTGTGGTACCCAACCCACAGCAGCCTGGCAGGGAAAGGATGTGGCTCTCCCCATTGCACCAGTCAAGCAGTTAAATGAGCTGCCCAAGGTCACATGAGAGATGTGGGCTGCCCCTGCTGGTGTTCAGCACGCAGTTAATTGATACCCTTGGCATTGCAAAGGTTGGTGCTAAAAACCATCAGAGACGACAGTGCAGGAGGTGAAAGCATCACAGTGAGTGCAAATGGTTTTTAAATAGAAGCAAAGCCCCTGTTTCCTTCTAGAATGAGGTTGTAGGACTGGATTTCTCACTGCCAGGTTTCTTTATAGTCAGTGGAAGTAAAATAAGGTATGTGGCACATTTTGGGAGGTGGCATTATCATAAAGACAATGTGATGTCTCAGAGACCATAATAAATACTGCTAAATATTTAAGAGCTAATAAATGTTTTAAAAGAATCCCTGAGAAGTTATTGATGGAGTTTAATCTCGTGCTCAGGAAAACTTCTCACTTTGGGTCATGAAGAGGAGATGCTTGAGATGCAGGAAGCTAATGAAAAAGGCTGTGAAAAACGAGTCTGTATGGGGTGCAGTGACGGGAATGTGACATCTACTGATATATAACGGCCCCCAGAAGAACCATGGGTGCTGCAGTCCTGCCGGTGCCGCTTTGTCCTCCCAGCACAGCAGCCAAGAATCTGCAGTTTTTCAGTGTGTTTCGGGCAAGTGCGGGGCGTGGAGTTGTGTCGGTCACTCAGCCACCGCGGCACAGGGCTGGGCTGGCGGGAGTTGCTGTCGCTGCCACGGTGAGCCAGGGGCACTTGGCGCTAGGCACAACTTGCCCTCCTAGACCCCTCGCACCGAAGAAAGGTTTCGGCTGTTTGCTGTGATTTTAGCGGCTTGGATATCAGTGGAAGCTCCTCCGCTGTGTTACAGAGGGGTGAGCAGGGATGCCGCAGCTCCCCGTGTCAGATACACCACCCCGGGTATTTTAAGTGAGATCTGTCCTGGCTCTGCCCCGGTGAAGTCGTTCCCGCTGCGCTCTGCCAGTGCTGCTGAGCTCTAGTGCCGTGCGGAGCCAAGCCAGAGCTCAGTCAGCCTCTCCCTGTCCGTCATGTCCTCCCAGAGCCCCATTACACCTCCTACTCCATCGATCGATCCCTCCAGCTAATTGCGCATTCAGATTTCAGCCGGGGATGAAATGGAACCAGGAGGCAGCCTTGCAGCGACCCGCACTTCTTACTCATGTTGCAGACAGCAGAACAAAGTCTCTCTCAAGCTCCTGACGAGCTTTTGTTAGATGGAGGGGGAAGGAATTTTGCTTCTGGACATTTGCCGATGTATTCCCATTCAAGCAAAGGGGAAAGGGTGAGCTGTCATTCCACTCAGGCATTTCTCCCAGCTCTGTCCCAGGCAGCGACACTCTCATTAAACTGTTCCGCAGTTTAGTCATGTCAATCAAATAAGAAAAAGTGATTCTTGAAATTCAGGATATAAGAACAACCTGTCATTAACAAAAGCCTCAGCTCCTGCCTCTTCATCCCTCTTTACTTAGAAAACTCCATCCTTTCATCTCAAATCCCTTGCTATGGGATGCAGTAGCCCTCAGTGCTGCTCCTCTACAAGGACTGCAGTGGATAATCAAAGAGCAGCCTGCTGAGATTTTTAATTGCTCAAGTTTTCTTAAGAACTAAGCAAGAGAGTTTTATGTTTGATAGCAGGAGTCCATTTTCATTGTTTTCCACCAGAAATGGTTTTTACCCAGCTGTTGGTTGGGATATTAACTCTCTTCAATAACAGATGCACATAGGGTCTAAGGAAAATTTAATTAGACAAAAGGGAAGAATAGTGGGCATTTGCTGATTTTCAGGATTCAGGCTGTCAGGAAAAACAGGAGCACTGTTTTTCTGTGCAAGTCCAGGTCCTGGGCACTGTTTGACATGAGGTGGGTGGGGAAACTCCATGGCCAAACAGGTTTAAAATATCTGAAGTACCAGAACTCCCTATGAGAGGGCCACATCTGAATGACATCTCACAAATCTCTTCCTCCCAAAGAAAGTAGAAGTGGACCTGGAGCAAACCATCACCCATAAATCCACGTGCAGGAGAGGAGGCAGTCTGGATACAGGTGGATGATATAGATTTGATTAGGACCATCTATTTGACAGTACCCAAAAAATAGCTGTAAAAAGAGCCAAGTACCTGTGACTGAGTCAGACAAAGTCCTGTGTTTGGGGATGGGGGGGCGTGGGGGGGGTTACCCAACCTGCTGCCTCTGAGCCCCACTCTGAACATCCCCATGGACCCCAGACTCCACATTGCTGGACCTTTTGGGCGCCGTGCATCCAGAAGGGGGAAGGAAGGCTGAAATCTTCTTCTGCAAGAGCAGGAAGGCCCCAATGAAGCTCTGCTACTTGCAGGCTGATAAGCAGAGGGTGAAAGGGGAATTGAGGGGTCATCCAACCCTGGAGATTAAGCTGTTTGTAGAGCTGGGCAGAAATAAAACTGTGGCTGATGAGCAAGGCTTTGTGATTGAAGATAGAAGTTTGCACATGAAAAGAATGGATTGTGGAGAAATTCAGAACCTTAAAAAGGCAGGAAAAAAAGTGTCTAAAGTGCCAAAATAGGGGATGTGGGCAATTCCAGAGGGGTCTTTTCTTCTACAATTGAAGAAAAATTAATAAAAGAAAATAGAGAAAAAAAAATCAGTATCAAAATACAGCACATTAATCAACCAGATACCATTTTACCCCACCAAACCCCTCATTTCAGTTTGAAGAAATCATCAGAACAATCCTCTAATTCTCACATATCCACAGGACAGTACAAGCCATTTCCTCTGTAGAACCTACAAAGAAGCGAATCTCAGCACCTTCCTTTCAAATCCAGATATTTGTTGGCTCTGTCTCCAACTCTGAAACACCATGACAGAGAACCTGGAGCCTCTGACCTTGTCTGGTGATACCTTTAATCCCAGTATTTTATCCAAGACCATCTTCAAAATGAACTGTATTTTTTTGATTGAAAAAAATTGCTTTCTACCTTGCTCTACAGAGCTGCCTTTTGGTTTGCAAGCTCTGGACACAGTTGTATTAGGGCTCCCTGAGCTGGGGCCACACGGGGAAGTGATTTAATAGTCAAAGCAAGTAAAAGCTCATTGTCTGGTAGAGTGCCAGCATGGGCTTTGGCGTGTTAGCAAAGCTGCATGGATTAGGTTTTGTTTTTGACATTGGTGCCTTGGCTCTTGTCCTTTGGGTGGCATCGCTTGCATGGGAAGGAAGGAGGAGGGAAACTGTGAGGAGGCCAAGATGGAAGAGATGCACTTTAAGCAGCAGATCCCACTGCTGGGTGTCCATGCTGCTCAGTGTGTCCCAGCACTTCGCACTGACGTCCAAAGCCAGTGCGGGGATGTCTCAGAGGTTCCCCTCCTGAGCTGGCTGCAGGGCAGGAGGGTTAAACAGTGGCCCATGCTCAGTGCTCCTCTTAGTGGCAGTGGGAAATGAAAGTGGGCTGGTTGGAGTTTGGTGTGTGTTGGCCAAGGTGAGCAAGTGGGTTCTCTGCATTGAACAGCGGTGGGGATTTCATGTGGCTTTGACGCAGGACTTTGTTCTGAGTCTTATCTTTATTCAATTATTAAGATTTTTTGCATGGGCCCTGTTTTTTCTCCTCCATACCTCCTTAGGATATAAATGGAGTTTCATTTTGGGTTAAAGGCCACCAGTGCTTGTGTCAAACTTTAGAAACAACCTCTGCCCTCTCTATTCTTCTGTCTTTCCTCCCCTCCACAGTACCATCCCAAACTTTTTTTCATAGCCACATAAAGCTAGAAAATACAACTTAAATTTGTGACTCAGAGCACCTCTCAAAGTGCAGCTGATATTACAAATAACTCTGAGTGTTTTCAGGACTATGTGGGTGTTTGTCTCAACCCCTTGGTTGGGATGGCTGTACATCACTGTGTCTCACCTACTTTTTTGTTAAATGTTATATATCTTGGGCAAAGTATTAATTTATATGTATGATATTAAATTTGGATACACAGACACAATTCAGCCTCACTTGGGGAGCCCCAGTGATCCAGGATTTTAACTGGCAGATGAAGCAGGGAGCTCTGTTGCAGTAAGTGCAGCTCCTCACAAGGTTCAGCGGTGGGATGCAGTTGCAGATTTGGGGTTGTAAGAACAATCCCAGCTTTCTGGAATCCCAAGGATAATGTTGAGTCTTAAATCCATATGACTGATGGAAAGAATAACCCAATGGGAATCTTTCCCCCACTAGAAGAGACTTCCACATAATTAACTAATCTCCTATTCAGGCAAAAATCCTATGGGAAAAGGTTGGCTTTTGGTCTGAATAAAACATGGTAAAATCCACACTGGGAAAAATGATGGTTGACATACAGTGGTGTGTCTACAGTGACATATCCATGCAAATATTGTACTTCCTTTTGGCTTAATTAGTGCCATTTGTTAAAGAGATAAATTGTCTCTCTCTATGTTAAGCAAAAAATCCTGCTATTAGGTTCTCAAAGCACAAATATTTGTCTGAATGATGAAGACAGTATTTTTGCACGAATTCAGCTGTTTGAAATACATCATTTACAGGGTAGAGCACTGTTTTGGTTGGACTCTATAGCGCAGAGCTAGAAGAGTAACACAGATTTTGGTTGAGATTCCTATGGATTCACAGGATTATACTTTCAGACTTGGGGAGAAGTGTTCCTCAAACAAAAATGATCAGGAATTTAGAAGCTAAATTCTGTGTCCTTTCCTCATGGAAGTTTCATTTGTCACTATCAGTATCTCAATGTCCCTATCTCAAGTATTGTATTACAGGAGCTCTACAGGATGCATACATAGAAAATTTCCACATCAAGCCACCCTTTCTGAGCTAAAACCTGTCTTCCTGAAAGATGTCTGAGTGTTCATTTACTGCCTTCATGTGACAGAGAATCCATCAGGTAACCAGGCACTTTCTCCTATTACTTGATTACCTTCACTTGAACCCACACAACATATTTGTAGTTTGAAGTGGTGTGGGATCCACTCTTAGCATCTCACCAGTCCTTATTCTTCTGAATAAAGTTGCCCACTTTCATCACATATCACATATTCGTCCCCCAAGCAGATCAAGACACTCCTTAACATCTTTAAGGATGAGCTTAGACTGAGCCTCCCTAGTCTCCCGCCACAAAGCCTGGCTTCCGAAACTAATGTAATTCTTGTCACTGTTCCACAAAGAAGGGTTTTGCTAATGCTGTACATGAAAAGGATGCAACCTTTCTTCTTCTGCTTGATATTCCACTGCTCATATCTACAAGGATCACATTTGCTTCTTTATTTACAGCACCACACAGAGTTTGCATTCAGCAGGTTGTGCACAATCCCCCCTCAGTCCTTGACACTGCCGCTGTTTGGCAGAAGACATTTGCCTATTGTTTATATTTGACGTGCGTTCTTCCTCATTGGACATATGACTGACTTTGCCTTTGACTTCACTGTTGAACAAGCCCTTTTTATCAGACAACCTGAGTCAGGCAGCAAAAATGACTCATTACCGGCAGGAATTGCTATTCTGTCCACTTTGGGGTCATGGCCACTTTTTACTATCAGGGATTATATATTTTCTTTCACCTCTTTGGTAAAGATATTGAACAGTACTGAGCAAAAAGAAAATCTCATTGCGAGCCCATAAGAACACACAGTGCATACTAAAATGTCACTGATCCTTATTTTCTAAAATACATTTTGTTACTTGTTGTTAGTCCACTGAATAAGGGCCACACAGATATCTTTAGTATTACTTAATCAAAATAAGACTAAATGTGAATTACAGAAATCTTTTTCATCAATGGTTGTTTCCATCAACCTACTCCCTGTAATTTGATTTAATATTGTTTTTGTTTTTAAATAGTTCCTCTTGATCCTTGTTGGCAATTTCTTTTTGCTTAGGGAACAGGATTTTTTTTAAAATTTCAAGCATATTGGTGCCCAATTTTGCTGGCACTTATGAAATGGAGTAACAATGTGATCCTTTGCATCTAGAAAACCATCATTTTCTAACCTGATGCCCAACTCATTATGTTCTAGAAAAACAAGGTCTGATGCAGAAATACCCCAAGCTGATTTCAGTTATTTTTTTGTAGTTTATATACTTAGAAACTTATATACAGCTTTTAGAAACCCCAGGAATGCTTCTCCACTGGTAGCACAAGACCTTCTGTATCTGCTTCCAAGCCTTAATCTCCTATCAGACATAGAGGATGAATCCTGTCTCTGCACTCCAAGAAGGGATATTAGAAGAGCTGATCTTTGTACTCCCATTTTTTCAGTGGTCTGCAGTGGACACTTCACTCTCACAGGACTCCTCCCCACCCCAGTGAGCTGCTGTTTGCATAGGGATTTTGAGCTTTAACCAAACCATCAGTATTTATGGCATGTCAGACTGCCTTTGATGGAGACTGCCCTTTCTCCCTCCCTCCTTCTCTTCCTCCTTCCCTCCCTCTTGTCTTGCCTAAGCAGGCTGTAGCAGTAATTCTAGCATCCCCATCATTTGTATCATCAAAAGGATGCTCGGTAATATCCATTATCTCACACGAACATTTCCTGTTTCTTCGACCTAGTATCAATCTAATGGTTGGGTACTCCAGTATCTCCATTAAGTGCCTGCATTTTTGTTGACTTTTGTAGCTGGCTGTGGCTGCTTGGCTCTATCTCCTCCTTGGTCAGAGGAAATGGAAGTGCTGCAGCAGCTGCAGACTCGCAGACCCGAGGGCGAGTAGCAGCGGACAAACAGCGCCAGGACCGACGCCGGGGGCTGCGGGGGAGGGACAGTGAAAAGGTGAGTGCAGAGCGG
>NW_008238434.1:382197-392663 GCF_000691975.1 Corvus brachyrhynchos
CCCCGCGGGGTCGTACACGCGCTTGTGTGCGTGTACACTCATGTGCACACCCCATGGGCACACATCCATCCCCGCGGCAGGGAGAGGGGCACACGCCCCGGCACAGATGGGCACACGCCCCGGCACAGATGTGCCCACGCACACACACACAGATGGGCACACATCCGCATCCGCTCTATACACACACACACACACACATACACACAGAGGTGCAGCAGGGACACACTGGCATCTCCAGGACTGAGGAGATGTAATAAGAGGTTTAGCTTGCAGATGAGGAGGCTGAAAGGTGACCTTATCACACCCTACAACTCCCTGAAAGGAGGGTGAAAGCAGGTGTGTGGGGGGTCAGTATTTTCTCCCAGGCAACCAGCAACAAGACAAGGAGACAAAGTCTTAGGCTGACAGACATCAGGAGGAATTTCTTCACAGAAAGGGTGATCAGACACTGGAATGGGCTGCCCAGAGAGGCAGTGGAGTCACAGTACCACAGGAGGTGTTTAACGAAAGACTGGACGTGGCACTTAGTGCCATAACGTAGTTGATGAGGTGGTTATCAGTCATAGATTGAACTTGATGACCTCAGAGGTCTTTTCCAGCCTAACTGATTCTGTGATCTGCACAACTCGGGGCTCATGAGCAGCTATGTGTGTTCCCCCTGTCCTGCTCAGGTCTTCCCAGCCTGGGACCTGCATAGGCCTCCCAGCTGCTCCAGTCCCAGCACAACATTGCTGCAGCACCCTTTTCTGGGCTTCTATGGGGAAAACAACTTGGGGGGCTTCAGCCTCACCCAACACATGCATTTCATTGCCCGAAAGAGACCAACATCAAATAGATGCTATGCATTCACCAAAAAACAGTCTTTACGGCAAGGTAAACTAGTCCTAGACTATCCAACAGTCTAATTCTCTAAAATTGTCATTTTTAGGACTGCAGCATTGCTGTTCTCCACTAAAGAAGCTCCTTGCCCTGAGCAAGGGTCAGCAGAGCTCTCTCTGCTTACAGCCACTGAAGGAGAGCTGCAGGCAGCTGCCTTCAGCCGCTTCCCGAAGGCTGTCCTGGCCTTATCTCTGGCTCCTACACACAGATTTTCCTCTCAGCAGTGAGTTATTTGCCACCAACAGGTCTCCCTTTCTACCTTCATCTGTCTTCCTCCTCCTTAAGAAGACACTCCCCAGACACTCATTTCTGCCTTCTCATCGCAGAGGCTTCTAGCCCTATGCACAGCAGTGGGCTGTGCTTCTCCTTGTCCTGTTAAGAATAATTATTCCCAGTCCTTTGCTTGGAAACTTTTTCCCTCCCAGCTCAACCAGGTACTGGGATACTCATCACCCTGAATGACATGAAGGAGCACGACCACAAGGGGATGAACCCAAGATGATGCTGAATCTGTTTGTTAAATCTTTGTTGTGGAGGCCCTGGCTGCACTCACACTCTCAGAAGCACACATTGATAACAAGGGGGGGTTTCTCACTGCACAGGGGTGTGGTAACACCTCTGGGGTTATATTTTTATCCTGATTTTTAATTCAGACTAAGCTGGTGTTGAGGGAGAGAGATGCTGAGACAGCTGGTGTGTTCTGCCTCTTGTTCCCTGTTTTTCCACTTCGACTTCATCCTGATCCCCAGGGAGATGTGGGATATATTAGCAGGGTGATCCTTTTTGGGATCAAGCTGGCTCAAAACCCACTGGTGTTTCACAGAATCATGGAATCATCAAATGGTTTGGATTGGAAGAGACCTGAAAGATCACCTCATTCCAGCCCTGTGTCATGGACAGGGACACCTTTGCTCCAAGCCCCATCCAACCTGGCCTTGGACACTTCCAGGGAGAGTTTGAGAGCTGATAGCCCCCTTTGAATAAGCTTTGCAGGTTGGGGATAAGTAAGGAAGCAGACAGAGATGCCAGAATTTAAACAAGCCATTAAAAACTCCACACATATAGCGCATGCAGTGTGGAATGGAGAAAGCAATTTACAAGATTGGCCAGAGGTTCTCATAGGAAAAGAAATAACAATAAAAATACTAGGAAAATATTCTCAAGTAGGAGAAAACAAATGTTGTTAAGGGTGTAAATGTCTGTCTACAGGCAAAAATCCTTCAAGGAATCTTGTTTTCTTACCAGCAGAAGGTCAGGTGGGGAGCTTGCTGCTGCAAACAGAAAATTCTTAGGTTCTTAGAGTTTTGCTCTCAACTCCCATGCCAGTGGGCTAGTAGGTGGCACAGATGTGGCAGAACTGCTGGAAGATGGGGGGATGAGGTGTCCTAAAAGCATCAGTGTCACCTTTGCTTGTTGGGCTCAGCTGCAAGAAAGGCCATGGGAGGCACATTCATCCCTTTCATTGGCTGCATGGGGAAAGGGTAATAAATAAATGAAGAAAACCCATCAAGTCAGTAAGGGGACAGTGTTCCACCTTCTGACTATATCTGTATGGACATATAATCCCATTCAACGGGATTAGATTTTGGGGTTGTGTTGGGATTTTTCCGGTGCTGCTCCTCCAAGCTTACCCTGAAAAGGAGAGACTCGTGACCTTAGGAAAAGAAGTGTCTCTGCAGTTTACCACTGGTGGTGTGCTCAGCATAACTCTGCCTTTAAAACCACAGGTCTTGTCAGCCGGGAAAAGAGTGCTCCTCTCCTGCATGTACCGAGCAAGGATGGTGTCCTACCCCCTTCCCTTGGGGATAGTACAACTGCACTGATATGAAATATTGGGGGGGGTGCCCTTTATGAGAAGTTTCTTCACTGATTCCTTTTATATAGAAGAGGCTGAAGCTGAAGTGAGACAGTTGCATTTTTTGTTAATCCTAACTCCATTCCCTGCTAATTTTGCATAGCAAATTTTGCAGGGGAGCATGTTTTCCCTTCTGTAGCTTATACAATCTGCAGCTGTAGGAGCATAAAATGCTGCTGTTGCAGAAGGCAAAAATGGACAAAACTGCCTGTGGCCAAGTTCTCCCACTGCCTGGTGATGCCAAACACATCCCACTGGTCCTGACAGCTCCTGCCATGCATCTGAATCTCTCTGCCTGCTTCCATTTCACATGGGGGTTTGACCTTAAACACCACTGAAAGGTCAAGATCACCTGCCCACACGTGGGTTATGCACTTCCTGGCCATGGTGGGGACAAGGTCTGGCCAGCACCACCTGGCCGTGGTGAGGATGAGGTCTGGGCAGCCCTGTTGGTAGCTCTTCTGCTTTCCTGCTGCCTGCCGGGTGGTGAGTGATGTAGTAAATCAGCTGTCACTTAGCAACGCTGCCGGCTGGGGAGCAGCGGCAGATTTTGGTGGGGGAGCGACGCCTGCAAGGCAGTGCAGTGGTTATTTCACCTTTTTCCCCCCTCAATGTTTTCCAACCCAGCATGTATTTTCTTTTTCTTGCTGCTTTCCCTGAACACGTGGGTACAGATTTCCCACGGCTGAAGACAACAGCCCCTGCCGCAGGAGCCAGATGTTCCCTGCCAGCCCTCCCTGTGATTGTAGTGCAGCGCTAGAGCACCCCGAGACCCCCAGCGGATTTGGACTCCAACCCAGCCCACGGTGGCAAGCGGCCATCTGCCATCTGCAGAGCTGGTACAGCAGGAACAGAGAGGGCAGAAGGATGATTAGCTGGGGTTTACTCTCTGAGGAAGAAAACAGCATGGAGAAACACAAGGACCTGCCTACATGGGGAGCTCATATCAGCGCTGCAAAATCATTGCCTGTGGGACTTGAGACCTGTTAAGCACACCTGAAAGATGGCCTGTGGCTCACACCAAGGGTATTCTGTACATGGATTTGTCCAGCCCTTCACTGTCTGCACAGCCAGGCCCCAAGATCAGAGGGCCATGCAGAAGGCAGGAAGATCATGGCTGTGTTCACTGGGGTGTGGGATGGGGACCCCTCAGTTCTCACAGTACCTTGTCCCTTGTCTTGGGCTCGGGGGGAGGGAGGGAAACCTTCCAGTTTAGGGCTTTTAAACTGACAGTCTGCAAACTCTTCAAAAGAACCCAAATATATCAGAGAAAAGGACAATTAGAGGGGCTTAAACCATCTGTGAACCCATCCTGGCACATCCTGGCACACATCCAAAGGCATTTTGGAGCCTTTTCTGACCAGGGCTAAGAAGCAGATTCAGTTCTGCTCCCCACATGCCAGCCCTGTGACTTGAAGAATTTTTTGTGATGCAACAATGCACTTCAAAAGAAAAAAAAAAAAAAAGAAAAAGAAAAAAAAAAAGAAAAAGGCTTTTCATTGAGAATTAAGGAGCAAAAGATCTTGAATAAGGGAGTTGCTCACTTGGTGGCCCAGTTGGAATAAAACCCCTGGTTCCCACAAAAGGTTTTTAATTTACACCCACTTTTGAGATATAATCTGAATGTATCTAGCCAAAACTCAGGCTTGCAAACCCAGCCCATGGGAGGGAAAGGATTTGCAAATATAAGGAAGCGAGACTGAACTGGCAGATATGGCCAGGCTGGACAGGCCAAGCTGAACCAGTGGCTCACGGAACATTGGCACAGGACAGTAAATCAAAGCACTCGGGGGTAGCTGCTATGGTGGGAGCCTGGTTGAGATGAAGGGAGCTGCCAAACCCATGGTGACCAGGTCTGAGGCCACATGTGATGGGACAGCCTGGCCCAAAGGGTAAAACCTTCCATTTTGGAAGACCCATGGTAGAAGTAGACATTCAAACAAGGAAGGAGTAAGCAAGGCTGAAGAGCAGTCAGTGAAAGACATGACTTAAAACTGAGGTCTGAAAATTTATGAGTAGCACGAGGAGCTCTTCTCAGGGCTTGGTTCATCATACACTGGAAGAAAATGCCAAAAGGTGCCATGAGATAAAGCTTCCAGAGATCTATCGAGGTTGAGGACCTAACACCCTGGTTGTGGCCTCTGCAAACTGACTCCAAGTGCTGTGCAGTGTTTCTGGGATGCTGGACTGACATTTGAGGGTATCTCCTGGGGAAGGTCAGCCTGGGAACTGATTTCCCTCTTGCCCACATTCAGCAACACCAGCTGAACACTGGCCACAGATGCAATTAGCTTGGCAGTCCTTTTAATGTCTCTGTTTCTGAGGTTACAGCTTGGATCAATCTGCACAGGTGGGATCGGAGCTGGGTTCTTGGGATGGGGAGTGAGGCCAAGGCACTCAGCATGGATGCCTGGGTATGGCTGCTTGCTCTCTCCCTTCCAAATGTGAGTTAGCTTTTAGTTAGTGTGAAAGGGTACTTCTGCCCAGAACGTGCAGCACTTATTCTTGAAAAATTAAAAGGAAATCTGTTACTTTACGAATTATAAGGATTGGAAGGAATTTCTCTAAGAACTACGGCCTATTTTAAAATTTTTTCTCTCTTCTGGGTGATCTGTGCAAGAGAATAATGAAGGCTTAACAAATCTCTACACAGCTGAAATTCCTGAAGTTTTGCATACAGACTATATTTGGGGGAAAAGAGGTTATTATTAGGGTAAGATGAGGCTTTTGTGACTAACAATTCAAGATCTAAGTAGGATAATCTGGGATGATAGCAAATACATTTTAATCATGGTAAGATAATTACTGATCAGGAAGAAGAGAGGACAAAATTAGGGTTGTTTAGGTATCTTCATGCTTTGTTTCTTCCTTCAGATGCTGTCGAGTGCTAATTTCCCACATTCACAACATTTAGATTGAAACAATCACCAAACCTGCAAAGAATTTGATGTTTCATTATTCAGCTGTTGAGCTGTACACTCATCTTTCCTTGGTCCCAGATTTTCATCCCGAGCAGCAGGAGAATGTGATGTCTCAAAGACATAAAAGCCAACGTTTGGCTCAGAGACAGAGGGCTGTCCAGTGTGACATCTGTGCGTGAAAACAGGGGCAGAATATCCACACACAAAGGGAAGACCTTGGATTCAGTAAGCCTCACAGGATATCCCTGGACAATTAAAGATGTTAGCGTTAATGAAGAAAGATGGAAGCAGGCTCCACGTGGTCCACCTCTCCATTGTTGTCTTAAATGACCTTGAAGAAATCTCTTCTGTTCCCCTGACTATCTGTTAAGGGGGGATGGTCCTTGCTTTCCTCTTGGATGTGCTAAATCAGTGGTTTGAGAATAACCACATACAAGGTCTGTGAAATGCTGAGCTCGTATGGTGACAGATGCAGTCGAAGGATGTAAAATGGATTCACATCTGGGATTACACGACTTTCCCTCTGGAGAGCAGAGCAGCTTCACTCCTGGGTATTTTGGCTGCATTGTGGCTGAGGGCTGGGGTTATTCAATGGGTTCACAGGGTCTCTGGTCTACCCTCCTTCGCTGAGGACCAAATCCTTTCCCATGCTGTGATATTAATAAAATGGTAGGCTAGTTATTGACCCATAAAAAGCAAAGAAGATAATACAAGTTGACCTCTATGAGAAATCTGCTTATTTTATCACAAATCTCTTGGAACAAAACTAAGGGGAGATTGACTAGGGGGTCCCCCGTAAATAGAAGGAAATTACCCCGTTGCTGTGTGCAGCAAAAGGTTTGCATTAGAATTTCGTAAGAAATAGAGCAAAGCAATCAGCAGCAATGTCAAGCCCTCAAAAATGTTATGTGGGACAATCTGATGACAAATCTAGAGTTGTGAAAGAGCCTTCTGAGAGTCAAGAAGAGAAGGTGTGGGAGAGAAACTCTTGTATGGGCTGTCCTAATGGACAGATCTATTTCAACAGTGCAGAAATTCAGAGGGAAGAAAAAGATCTCCCAATTCAGAGGAAAAGCCCGGAAAATCAAGGAAAAGCCTGCAAAGATTGTGACTTTTTTTGCATCTTCGACTGGTAGATATTAAAGAGGAGCGAGAAAAGGAGAACGGAGACCTTGTGATGGGGCAGGTTGTTCTGATGGACCACAGGTTTCCTCATGCAGCTGCCCTTAGGTGTGGCTCTGCTTGGCAATTTATACTGGTATTAAGCAGGTTAAATAAAACTGCCAGGGACACCCAACAGATTCTCTTGAAAATACCCAGGGCTGCCTATTCCTTACTGCCCAAGACTTAGAAGTCAGTTCTGCCCCATGGGAACCTCTCTGGTCTTTCAGGATGGCTCTGGAAGTGGTTTGTACTCAGACAAGACTAAACAAGACAGTCTCTGAGTTGATGCTGCCTCTCCTTGTGTCTGATGCAGTGCAAGTGTGATGCCTCCAGGGAGCACTTTGTGGTCTCCTGGATGAGAACTGTGCTCATCAAGAAAGGATACAGGAACTGGGATTGTTCACCTGGAGAAGAGAAGGCTTAGGGGTGTTCTAATTGTGACCTCCCAGTACCTGAAGGGAACGGACTGGAAAGATGGAGAGGGACTTTGGACAGGGGCCTGGAGTGACAGGACAAGAGGGGATGCCTTTATTTATACTGACAGAGGGCAGGGTTAGATGGGATATTGGGAAGAAATTCTTTCCTGTGAGGGTGGTGAGGCCCTGGCCCAGAGAAGCTGTGGCTGCCCCATCCCTGGAAGTGTTCCAGGCCACACTGGATGGGGCTTAGAGCAACCTGGGATAGTGGAAGGTCTCCCTGCCCATGGCAGAGGGGGTGGAATGAGGTGAGCTCTAGCAGATTGAAGCCATTCCCCTTTGTCCTGTCACTCCAGGCCCTTGTCCAAAGCCCCTCTCCATCTTTCTTGTTGGCCCCTTCAGGTACTGGAAGGCCACAATCAGGTGCAGGATGCCCTGAGCATGCTGCCTCAGGAGTAGAAGGATAAGGCTCCCAATCACGTAGACAGTGTGAAGGGTCCAGGGAGAGTCCTGGAC
The DNA here is from genome assembly GCF_000691975.1 of Corvus brachyrhynchos. Taxonomy (NCBI): domain Eukaryota; kingdom Metazoa; phylum Chordata; class Aves; order Passeriformes; family Corvidae; genus Corvus; species Corvus brachyrhynchos. Next base: position 389,949 of record NW_008238434.1, read on the forward strand.
AATGTGCCCTGAGAGATGCAGCTTCTAAGAGCTGCATTTGTGCATTGATCCAGGAGATAAAATCTCAGAGTACAAACTCAGCCTGGTTTATCACAGGACAGGCTCCAGGCAGGCAGGAGCAGCCCCAGTTTGCCCAGCGCTGAACCAGTTTGCTCCTGCTCTGCAGCCGAGAGGTTGGAGGGATGGAGCCAAGCCCCAGGCCCTGCTGCAGTGCCTGCCTGAGGTGCTGCACAGGATTCCATGGGAGGTTTGGCCACAGCTCACCCAGCCCTGGTTACACTGAAACCAGGAAAACCATTCTGCAGCCTTGCAAGGGTCCTCTTTGAACATGTGGGGCCCTGAAAATCATTTCCTTAAAAAAGTTCTTTTTCCAACCTGAAAAAATGTGGGGGATTTATTTTAGAAACCTGATCTTTCATTTTGTCCTCAGGGTCACTTACAGGCTCAAATAACACAGCTTGCATTAGCCAGCCACCTTGTGCTCATCTGATCCCAAATTGTCCTCTGCTTCACTTCTTCAGGCTGGCCCATGTGCTCAAATGGACACTGAACTCAGTGGGATTTTTCCTGCCATAAAAAGACAAGTTGGAGCACAAAACAAAACACCAAGTCAGCATGGGAGGTGGGACCATATGGTATAAATAGTAGGAAAATTGTAAAAATTGAACTGTGACAGAATGTTGTACCCAGGTGCAAGGTTACTGCCTGATGTACCCATGTCCTGGCTCTGTGCTGAGATGACCCTCTGGAGCACTATGTCCAGCTCCAGAGTCCCCAGCACAGGAAGGACATGGAGCTGTTGGAGAGAGTCCAGACAAGGCTACCAAGATGATCAGAAGGATGGAGCAGCTTTGTTAAGAGGAAAGGCTGAGAGAATTGGGGTCATTCAGCCTGGAGAAAAGAAGCTTCAATGTGACCTAACTGTGGCTTTGCAGTACCTGAGGGAAGCCTACAGCAAAGATGGAGAGAGACAGTTTAAAAGGGATGGAGTGACAGGACAAGGGAGAATGGTTTCCCACTGCCAGAGGGCAGGGTTGGATGGGATGTTGAGCAGAAATTCCTCCCTGTGAGGTGGTGAGGCCCTGGCACAGGTTGCCCAGAGCAGCTGTGGCTGCCCCATCCTTGGAAGTATTCCAGGCCAGGTTGCACAGGGCTCAGAGCAACCTGGTTGAGTGGAAGGTGTCCCTGCCCATGTCAGGAGGGTTAGAATGAAGTGATCTTCAATGTCTGTTCCCACCCAAACCATGCTGGGATTCTATGTGCCAACTCCTCAGCCATGGGCCATATCCCTGGGCCATAGCCCTGGTGCGGAACCCATCCCATGCCTGACCTTGCTGCCTCCCAGGCAGTGGGGCTGGTAGCATCAGGGGCTTTGGGTAATTTAGATTAGTCACACTTGGGACATTTTGGAGTGATCCTTCGGGCCAGACATCCAAGCTGCCAAACCCTGGAAATCCCCCGTGTGGCAAGTAGGCAGGGAACAGGAGGTCTGGTTTGTGACTCCCTCTTATCTTCCTATCTTGCCCAGGGAGGTGATGGAGGCACCATCTCTGGAGGTGTTCAAGAGGCATCTGGATGTGGCACTGGGTGACGTGTTTAGTGGTTTAGGAGTTACCATGGCAGTATGGCAGTGCTGGGTTGATGGTTGGACTTGATCCTAAAGGTCTCTTCCAACCTTCACGATTCTATTCTATAATTGCAAAATGGGTGTGATTCCTATTCGTGCATTTTATTCCTTACTGACATATTTTTGCCCTCAGTCTCTTTCCAATGTTAACTTCAGCTTGTAAATTATGAAGAATAAGAGTCAGTGAGTGATAATGGCCTCAATAAAAATAAGTTTCCTTTTTCCCCTTCATTTGGTGTGTGCCTCAGCAACAATGTTGATGGCTGGACTTGATGACCTTAAAGGTCTCTTCCAAGACTGATAGAGCTACGATTCTCTGTGGGAAGTCCAAGCCTACATGTGCTGTTCCCGCTGAAACTTTTCTTGTCACAAAAGTGTAAGGCCACTACCACCTTTGTGCTGAGGGTCTGAGCGAGCAGTGTTCCCTTGTGGCCAAGAAGGCCAACACAACCCTGGGATGCATCAGGAAGAGCATTCCCAGTGGTCAGGGAGGTGATCCTACCCCTCTGCTGAGCCCTAGTGAGGCACATCTGGAGTGCTGTGTCCAGGTCTGGGCTCCTCAGGACAGGAGAGACCTGGAGCTCCTGGAGCAGGTCCCGCGGAGGCTGCAGAGATGAGGAAGGGCATGGAGCAGCTCTCTCACAAGGACAGGCTGAGGGACCTGGGGCTGTTCAGCCTTGAGGAGACCCAGCTGAGAGGGGACCTCATCCCTGTCTGTCCCTGTCTGCAGGGAAGGCTCAGAACAAGGATCAGACTCTGCGTCCTGGGACCCAGCACTGGGACAAGAGACCACGGGTAGAAATGGATGTCCAGGAAGTTCCACCTGAACACAAGGAAGAATTTCTTTCCTGTGCAGTGACCAAGCACTGGAACAGACACCAGAGAGGGTGTGGAGTCTCCCTCACTGGGGATATTCCAGACCTGTCTGGACACAGTCCTGTGCCATGTGCTCTCCGATGACCTTACTTGAGCAGGGAGGTGGGACCGGATGACCCCCTGTGGTCTCTTCCAACCTGCCCCGTTCTCTGTTTCTATGATTCTGCGATTGCGGCTCCCGCCAGCGCCATGGGCCTCTCGGCAAGCCCCCC
>NW_008238434.1:393433-393788 GCF_000691975.1 Corvus brachyrhynchos
TTCCCAAGGAGGTGGCGGGGTAACCCGCCGTTACGGAGCGACCGCGAAGTTTGACCCCGGCGGTGGAGCGGGACCAGTGCTCGCAGCCCTGGGAGGTGCTCTGGGAGAACGGGAGTAGCAGGAGTAGTGTCTCAGCCCTCGCCATCGGCTGGAAGCTCTCCGTCACGGCTGACACAGCCGGTCGGTGCTGGGGACGGTCAGCTGAGCGGTTGGGAGAGGAGTGAGGCTGCCAGGGCTGTGCTTTGAAACAGAACCGTTCCCGAGTCCCTCAAGTCGACAGAACGAGATACCTCACGTTGATACGTTCACTCTTCATTGAACTTTGATAGGCTTTGGGGTGAACTTATGCTCAGAT
>NW_008238434.1:393818-405562 GCF_000691975.1 Corvus brachyrhynchos
GTCGTGTGCTACAAATGGCTTTTCAGTAGCTGTAAAGTACTAAATGTCCGGTTGATCGTGTTGTGTCACCCCTGACCCTTCCAGAACACCTCACGGAAAAGGAGCAGGTATGCCAAAAGGGCATGCACATTCCTTCTGAGGAGTTGAGGGCTTGGGAAGGATTTAGAAGGAGTGAATTCGATGAGGATTTTACATTTTGAAAGCATTTTCTGTCCAAAGTTCTGGAACACTTCAGCGGCCTCTCCTTGCTGGTTCTCAAAATCCTTCCCTTCCTCCTCATCTTGTCTTTTATCTCTGCTTCCTTCTGTTAGTCCAGATCCTACCTCAAATTTATTTATTCAAAAAAGAAAAAAAACGTAATCTTTTTATCTAATAGTGAGTTTATGAACCTTTTTTTCTTCCAGGTGAGTACACCTATGCTGTCACAAAACTTCTTCATTCTTTCTTTCCTCTTACATTATGAAAATGCTCTTAAATGCCTTATTATTAGCAATCTTCTACCAGTAAAAGTCTTGCTTTTTTATTGTAAGATGTGTCTTAATAGTATTGTAACCTCTGGCTCCCTGTTCCTTCCTGTGACTGCACGTGTCCTTTGGCTGCTTTGTGTTTTGGGAGGCCCTACCACTGAAGTCACACATGTCCCTGCCCCTGTCGCCTTCCTGAACCACCAGGCTCTTCCTTAGCGTTCTGCTGCGCCAAGCTGGAGATCCTACCTGCAAGCTGTGGGCAGGAATCACCTGTTTCTCCTCTCTTTGTTCCTCCCACACTTCAGCCTCATCCTGGGTTGTTCTTGCTTTTTCCTGACTGCTTTGTTTGTATTGTGCCAAAGCAACAGCACTGAAGCATGTGGGCACTAATGTGTTACAGGCAGTGACTCTGTCATCAAGAATCTTATCTCTTCCTAAAACAACAGGACAGTCCCCCTTCCAAACTTTTCAAGCACTCTGTAGTCCATCACCTTCCTTCTGCCTCTAAAGACCACTGGGGTTTGTTCTCTGTGTAGAAGGTATGCTTGGGGAGGTTTCCTTCAAAAGCTGTGAAATGCTTCTTACATCCACAGAGTGTACATTTAAATTGTTTGGTTTGCATAGGGCAGAAATGCAGCTGCAGATTACTGCAGCCCAAGCTCATAAAGGGAACTGGGAATAGAGCCTCAGACACTCGGAGCCAGGTCTGTTAGTCCCCTGTCTTAAAGAGGAGGACATCCTCCTTTTTACTGTGGCAGGACAGGCTCAGTCCAACTGTAATGAAGAAGGAATAGACCAAAGTGTAACAATGGGAGAGGGCAGCTTAACAAATCATTGTGCCAAATGAAGACATGGAGCAATTAGTCTCTGCTGTCTTCGTTGTCTTAACACTAAGGAGGGACAGAAAAGTTTCTGTTAGAAATCATTCTTCTGTGTATTTGAATTTTAGACAGAAGTGAGCCAGATTTCTAAGGTGAAAATATAATGGTTGAATAACTAGTGAACTAATGACTCTGCAAGAATCGAGCTGCTGAAAAGATGAGCAGGGAAGAAAGGGACTTCTAGCTGGATTACCTTAACTCTTCCACTTCTAGTTTCTTGCTTTCTGCATGTGTGTGAATCAGCTGTCCTTTAAAATGCTGTTCTTGAAGGGATTGTGCCCCTTCAGTCAACCTGTGAGAACTGAGGAACACATGAGCCTCCTACAGAAGTCTTCCAGGAAGAGCAAATAAGGTTACATGTACTGAGTCTTTTGAAAAGTTGCAGGAGAGTCTGTTTTTAAGTCATCTTCCTATGTTGCAACAGATTTTTGGGATTTTTGCTTTCCCAGTCTTATCCTTTTCAAGGTCACCTGTCAAGAATATTGGAGTGTGTTCTCTCCCATCTAGTTTCCTACATACTTCTCTGGAGTCATTCTTTGACTTGCTTCACAAAGATTTGCATTGCATCTGGTAAGGTGAGTAGACCTTTCAGAGGGTTCTTTTAGGAGATAAGAACCTAAAAGATATTTTAGGAAGCGTGCACAGTTCAAGTCTCCCTGTTCAGGTGAACTTGTTCATCTCATCTGACTGAAAATTTGTATCCATGCTATTTGTTCTGCTTGGGGAATCTACAAGTACTCCCCATAAATCAAATTAATCTCGTGCGGCACTTGTCTTACAGTAAATGTTTCATGTATCCTGCTAGATGTAAAATAAGTCACTTTTAAGCAAAACATCACTGATAGGATTTCTGACACAATAGCACAGAAACTTCCGAGCACATCCATTTTATAAGCCAGTGTTGAGCTTTAGTCCGTGTTTGTTCACTTTAGAGAAATGATCTTCAATGCCAGTTTTATATGTTAATGTTCAAAATGGGGTTAGCTAGGATTCAGAAGTTTAGCAGTTTGATAGATGACTGTCTCAATTGCATTTTAAAAAGATGTGAGCTCAGTTACCAGTTAAATTTGGCATTGCCCTGGTAAATTGTGGCTTTTAGCACAAGCACAAATGTAGAATAAAAAGTGCTTGAATTACAGGGCTTGAACACTGCTTAGAAATTCCAGTGCTGATGAACCAGTAGGTAGTTTTCCTGTAGCCTTATGATGAGGCTATAACCAACTTCATTAAAGGTTTTACTGCTTTAATAATTCAAATTGTGGGTCTCTTTTCAAAGACTCATCAGTAGCTCCATTAACTTCTGCATCTGTTGTGTCTTCATGGTTGCTCCTTTGCTGTCTGCTGGCCCAAGATGCACCTCTTGCAGTGTTTCTTCACTGTTGAAGGAGGAGGGTAGAGCAGAGGTAATTGCAGTCTTTGTGTGAGCATGTTCTGGTACTGATTCCTGGTCAGGATGATGTAGAGGTGATGCTTGTCTGTCCTGGAAAGGCACCAACCAGAATACTGTTTGAATGAGTCTCAGCAAGACGAAGCCAGTTATTTAATTATCTTGAGAGTATATGAAGGAAAAAATTAGTAAATTTAACCTCTTAATAGAGAACCCTGTGTCCCTGCAACGGGCTTCCTGAAGTTGGCAGGATCACAAGGTGACTTGGGCTGGAGGAGACCTCAGGAGGTCCCTGTCCAGCCTCCTGCTCACAGCAGGGACAGCTCTGGGGTCAGACCAAGTGCCCAGAGCTTGAAAACCTCCAGGGATGGAGACATCTTAGCCTTTTGGGGCAGCCCATGCTACTGCTTGAATGTTCTCGTGGTGGAAAAGATTTTCTGTACATCCAGTCTGAACCTCTCCTTTTTTAACTTTTGCCCATTCTCTTGTCCTCCCACCACACGAAGAACCTGGATTCATCTTCTCAATCCCCTCCCTGGAGGCATGTGGTAGCTGTGGGTGCCCTGGAGCCTTCCCTACCTCAGGCTGACCAAACCTGGCTCCCACAGCCTCTCCTCCAGTCCCAAATGCAAGTGCTCCAGCCCTGACTGCCCTGGAAGCCTTGCTCCAGCTGTTCCACGGCTTTCTTGATTTGTCTTGGTATCCAAACAAAACCAGTCAGTCTTGGAAAGTATTCCCTCCAGCTTTTTTGTTTTCTGAAATGATTAATGCTACTTTCATACACTGTTTATTCCCGAATTTTAGACAGGGGAGGTGTAGTGGGGCCAGCTTTGGCACCTCATAACACGATGTTTTCTTTGGGGGAACCTTTGGAACCTCATAACATGATATTTTCTTTGGGGGAACATAAAGTCTCCTGTGTAGTTTTGTCTCTTGTTTTCTCTATACAAGATGTCTCATTTGATAACTAGAATTTCTGCCAATATTTGATATGAGCAACACTTCTTATTCTTCTTTGAGGGTGAGGGTAATGATTTAAAAAGGCAAAGATTGATGATGGCTGCTATTTACTTAGGATCAACCAGCTTTTTGTGATGACCTATGAAGTAAAAAGACTCACAATAAAAAAAGTGTCAAGCAATTCCCCACTGAGCTTTCTGCTGAAGGAGATCATTCTTGCTGAGAGCCCCAAGACATACACCATACTCCTAAGGTATCTGGGCAGCTATTACTTGCTCCCTTTTTCCTATCATGGGCATCCGAATTATTGAGCGTCCTCCTGCCACCCGGGGTCAATCTGTGCCGAAGTCTGGGTGTACCTGTGATAATTTTTTGTTTTTCAAACCTAAATTCTTAAGGAAACAAGGCTTGTTCAAATGTGCTGAAGTTGGTTGATGCCATTATAACTTCGTGAAAGTTAGCTGGTACGGTGATCATGTTTGGGTGATCCAAATGAGTGTGCCTGTTGCAAGAGAAGCAGGCAGTGCCCTGCTGGGGTAAAGCAGCACTTCCAGAACTTTCTCTCAGCTGTGGTGTGCTTGTTTCTGTGCTGGGGTTTGAGCGTGCTCCTCTGTAGGGAGGTAACAGCAGGGATGGGAGTGCCTGTGCAGGTTAGCAGGTGCTGGGCACGTTTTCCTGCTGGAGGGAAGGTGAATGTGTGCCAGAGAGAAGAGGGCTGCAGTAACCAGAGAACCTGGCTTGCTTAGCACTTGGCAAAAGCTTGGCCATACAGACCAAGGGTGGGTTTTAAACTTGAACAGGTCTTGATGGAAGTTTCTCACTCTCCCTCACCCTCAGCTCTGATTTGATGGCATAAGTTTATAACCAAGTGTAAAGTAAGCTGAACTGGGGAACCACACTAAGTTAAAACTGCTTTAGTTTTGTTTTCTACCCACGGGGTTTGGTCCGAGTTGGTTTCTTGATCCCATTCATCGTGTTAGTACAGATGTGCTGACAAAAAGGGTGAAGTGGTGTGCAACAGAATTGGAGTGCTAATGGTTAAGAGCAGGGTGGGACTGCTGCTTGGAGTGATAGTGCTCGTTATCATTAAAGTGCTCACTGACCCAGAGCCCTAGTAAATAGTGTCCTGTTTCCTAGAATATGGCTGTAGCTATATGTAGAATATCATCCTCATAGAATGTACCTGGTATCACTGTCAACAAACTGTACCCCTCTTTCCAGTCTGCCTGAGAGTCTCACCTTGCTGCAGAACACAGCTTATTGTGGATGCTGTTACTGCACTTTCTTTGTGCTCTGGTATGAGGTTACTTGCACAACAGTGTTCCAGTGACCTAGAAGTGCAGGTTAGTGTAAGTAAAGTTACAGCTGTATTTATTTATTTATTTATTTATTTATTTTTGATGGCAGGGATGATTCCTGTAGCAATTAGTTTTTGTTCTAACCTGCATATTCCTATGTAGTTTGATCTTTATCGGAAAAGAGAAAGTTCTGTTGTGGCAGTAAAACCAGATGATGCTTGTCTGAAGTGTTGTTGAGGGAGTGCACCAAAGCATTTTGAGAAGGCTGCCCCCATCCCTGAGTATAGGGGGTTGGAGGGTTTTTTGTCCTCAGTTTCTTCATTTTAGTGCATGGTATGAAGGTACATTTTCTTGGTGAATTAGGTCCTTTTATTTAAGTATTCAGTGTTAAGTATACTGTGATATCCTGGCTACTTGTAAAATCTGCTTCTTCTGTCCTAGGAAGTCCTAACACGTAACCATAGCTTGATCCAGTGAGATGATTTTTGTCTCTAAATAAACTGATCTGGGCAGTGAATTCTATCACAAACTTTTAACTTAAGCAATTTAAAGCTCTGTTTAAATCAATCTATATGGAAACTGAAGCTGCCCTGCTTTTTAGTTTGCCACACTGACTGTTGTGGGCATTTTAAGATATCTTGGTGCTTCCTACTGGAGAAAGAAAGGTTGGGTTGATGGGAGAAGACAGTGACTTGATGGATAAATGCCTTGGCATCTTCCCTGCCCTGCTCAACCAGGAAAAATGAGTATAGAAGAGGAGTAATTGCAGTTCAAGTGCATGGTGGCTGGGGACGGAAGAGAGGATAATTTGCTGTAGGATTTGATTTTGTTGGATGAAGAGCTGCTGGGGGTTGTAGAGGTTTAAGGGCTCTTCATCACTGCTGTTAGATCTTCACAACAGCAGCAGAGATGCACTCGGAGGAATGGGCTGGTAGAAGAGCAGTTAAAGAGTGCAGCTATAATTTGTAAGGAGCATATGTGGGAGGACATTAGTTGTTGCTTTCATTACTTTGAACTTGAGGATTGTCCTCATCTTACTGGAAAAACTGCACAGCTGCTGTCAGGCAGGAGGGGAATAAACGCACAGATTTTTTTCTTGATATCATTAGCAGAGATGCATACTTTGGTCCTGTACTTTTTAATGTATTAAGAGGGAGGTCATAGATTTCAGTGGTGTTTGGGAAAACATAGGTTATCCTGTGCTCAGGGAGGGATATGGTATCTTATTGTTCCATCTTACTGCTGTGGACCGAATAGAGGAATAACGAATTGTTTGTTGTGAAGTGACATGAGGACTCTGGGCCATCATTTCTTGTGATTCCATACAAGATGGAGGACTGGTGGCTTTGTTTGTGTGTGCCTGCTGAGCACTTGTGTTGTTACACTGGACAAGGTATTGCAGGAAGCATTACAGCTGTACTGGAGTCATCACCAGCTGCCACTTGTGCAGCCCTGCTCCGAGTCCTGCCTTTGGGCCATGTTTCTAGACTTGTCTGCCCACTGCTGCTCTTCCCATTTGAATGTAAGACGAATTTTTGATTGTAAACTTGGGGACTTCCCAGGTGACCAAATGAGGGAGAAATGGCTTAAACAGTGTTCTGAAGCTGAGTATTTAAAGTCCTCTGAGTTAAATCAGCACTTGTTCAGATCAATGTAATGTTGTCAGTTGGGGTGGAATAAACTTTTTTGAGTAACATTAGGCCTTCTTTCTCTCCTTCCTGTATTCCAGTAGGACTTTTCTTGGATTATTCACATTGTCATCTACACTCAAGGGATTATCATAAGGAACCAGAAGGCTGAGGAGTCTCTGAATCTCTTGGGATTGTTACAGAGCTGAATGTCGCTGATGGGACTCAAATCAGAGATACCCTTGAGGTACTTAGGAGTCCTGCTAGAGTTAATATTCTCTTCCACCTTCAGGGAAAAGGAAGATAGTGTTTCTAAAAGTACTTATGATGTCCATAATACATCAGCAGTCTATTTCTCATCTTTTAATTTCATTGGTTTTGGTGCTGAAAGTGTCCTCTAGTGCTCAGCCTGATTGAACAGTTCTCTGCTTCGTCTAATGGTGGTATGCATAAAGCTGATTTTTATTTTATTTCCTCCTGTCCTCTCCTCTGAAGCATTATCTGTTTTGAGTCTGTGGGCCCTGCTTGTGGTACAGCTGAATTATCTCAGAGCTACTCTCTATCTGTTAGAAAATGAGAAATTAATTCTGAGTGTGGAACCTTTAAGACTGATTCTGCCAAAGTAGTGTGGGGAATATTTCTTGAACTACGTAAAGGAACCTCCGGCAGGGATTAGACTTTTTGTTTGTAAAACTGTAAAACAGACCTTTTGGGCATCAAACGTCTTTATTTCAGACTGCGGTGTTTCATGATGCCTTGATTTAATGAGGCCTTGAGAGTAGTTTGTATTTGATCAGGCTACAGCAAAGGACAGTTTGTTGGAGCCAGCCTGTTCTGGGCCTCCTGGACCCCCTGATAGTCTGTGCTGTGTTATTTACCACATCTTAACTTCTCTACACGTGAAGAATAAATGAATTTTTGATAAATCTGTTGGGAAGACCATTTTCTCCCTTTGTTTTATGATAGTCCTGTAAATTGTGCTACTGTCTGTTGCCGTGAAATTCTGGTATTTGATTTGCCGTATCCTGTGTTGGTCTCGCCATGATGTGAAGAAAGCATGTGGATATTGCTGTGTGTCAAACAGCTGTGACTGTGATAATCTTTTTTTAGCCCAAACAACCTTTGACAGCTTTGGTTCCTGGCAATACTGGTTTTGGCAGGGCCTTTAGGTATTTGTGCTCTTAATTCAAGGTACACTTGAGCTGTTACGAGGGGTCTTTAGGGCAGATTTTCCAAACTAGCCTAAAATGACTGAAAGTGGAAATTGTAATCCTCTGTACCTATGGAGAGGGAGAGAAGGAAGGATGGGACGAGACTTCTGGCTGTTGAAGTTGTCTGTCTTGAAGTAGTGCAAATACTTGTCGATGACAATGCCATGACCAAACTTCTGAGCAGAGAGACTTGATCGAGCCAGATATTCCCAGGAAAAAGCCAATCTATTGGTAAGAATAGTGTCCAAAGGATTTAAGCCACATTTATAAGTATTAAAGAAAGATCCAGACCCACCAAAAGTGTATAAAACCGTGAAAACTGTAGCAGCTCTTTAGAGCTCAAACATGCTGCTTCAGCTACTAGTAAAAGAAAGGAAATATTATTTCAATTTTAAGAAAAAGGTGAGATTTCTAAATTAATGATTGTAAATTAAATTATTAAAATATGCAGAGTAAACTTGCAATAAAAATCTAGATTGTGTTTCAGTTTGTCTTAATACAGATAGGTGTAATGTTGAACATATATGTGAAATCTTTAACTAGAAAAAAAGTGATAAAATCCTTAATATGCGTTGTCAACATGCATTTGAATTATTGCAGCAGGCCTTAATTTAGGAGCATATCACATAGATTATGCCAAGGCATGAACATCTGGCAGGTTTTCCACCCAGCTTGAACACACCCTGATTATTTAGAGATTTATTTTGTTTTGAGGTAAACGGTAGGAGATAAATGGGGCTCGGGGCAAAGACAGCTGTAGGGGTTGAGGCTTGCTCTGACTTCAGCTGAAGTGCTCGTTTTCTGGTTTTGATATCAAAGACTAAAATAATCTCTAACTCTTGAAAGTACCAAGAAAAATATTTCCAGTGTGTTTCTAATGAAGATATCAAGTGCTTGGTGATGCTGCTTGTGCAACTACAGACAATTTTGGTAGCTTCCATCATAGGTGGCCAGTCAGAAGTCAGTACTAAAAAAAGTGCTGGGTCTGCCTGTAACATTGCATTACGTGGTCAGAATTTGGGGATACTTATTCAAGATCAGTTAAAATTCTGTACTTTTTGATTGAAGATGGTTACAAAAATGTATCTTCTGTCCTGTATAACAGATTCAGGTAATAATTCTTTGAGAACTGCTATGCTGGAGCATTAGGTGATGTGGGTCAAGAGTGTTTTGTCTTCAGGAAGGACAGATCCAAAAGATAAGAAGATCTTTGGGCCTTTAGGGACTCAGCTGCAGGAGACTTTTTGTGTATAATTGGAAATGCCGTTGAACATACGGATTTCAGATTTCGGTATTAAAGCAGCACGATTCACCTGGTTTCCCTGCTTTATTGTCAAATGCTGAAGCACAGTGCCAAAATTACTCTATTTTCAAACTTCTTTGGGACACGCTGGTATACTACACGAAACAAGTGACGATGAAGTCCAATCTATAGTGGTTGCAAAGTGGAATGCCGGGGCTGTGTTGGCTTGTGCAGCCTGAGTAACACACAAGCGTTGAGTTAATAACTGGTAACTGTGTAGTCACATGGCATATCTTTTGATGGCATTGTCTCTTCTTGCATAATATGCCTCAAAGATTCAGAAAATGTCTTCTCTGAGTGAGGACAGTCCCTACCCTTCCCCACCTTCCAAAAGAAGCAGTGAGTTGAGCAAGGCTGCTGGTGTTTGCTGCGGGATTTGGTAGGAAGAAGGAGCTGGATTGGGTGAACCCAAGGCACATGGCAATTCCCAAAGGTAAGACATAATGCCATGTGGGAATGGTTTAGCAGAGTGTCTGGGATGTTGCTTTGGGCTATGGAGGTTGATGCCTTAGGTTTTAACTTTTATATTTTTCAAATCCTGTATTGCCTAGTGTGTAACTGAAGTTTCATGTGGCCTGTTAACTACTGTTCTCTCATGCTGGTTAGACAGAACAAAGCCTCTCTAGGTTTGCTTTTCAAGGACACCTTGTGTAAACTAAAGTGGGAGGGGGGAAGGGGGGGGCAAACTTGGGGTAATTACATAATTAACTGAAATTATAATTGGAGAATTAACCCTGATGTGCGAATGGACCAAACTTAAAAAAGTGTGAAGAACCCGTGACCCAGTGTCCATCTTGGGTGTAGCCTTTTGACTGCCCGGAGCATACCTTTGAAGGTCCTTCAAATAAATACCTCCTTTTATTCTCTTTTTTTTTTTGTCTAGCCTCTATTTTTAGATGCCTTGATGCCTTGGCCACCCCAAGGCATCAAGGTGACTTAGTTGGACTTCAAAAACAAGCAACTAAATGTTTGTCAGCAATAACATCAGGCTGATGGAATGGGCTACATAACCTTTTGAGGTCCTTTCTAGCCTTACGATTTGATCTTCAGGTGGGATGTGTTAATCCGTTGCTACGGAACCTTGTCCTCAGCCATTCCAGAAGGTAGTGAGGGTGTAATGAGGTCTGGTCTGACTGCTGAAAGGGAGACTGCGGTCTAGAAAACTGCATTCACATTATTCTTTTCTACAGTTTATGTTTAGTAAAGGTCTGCTAAATCCCCAAATTTTTCCATGTATGATTCAAGCAGACACTGATTTGTAGTCAGCTGAACATCGTGTACTTTTCTGACACAGAACTAGAAAGGACTCTGTCTTTAGATACTGAGATTGAAATTTGAAATCAAATTGGTTTTTTGTTTTTATAAAAATATTTAGGCCTCACAAGCAGATTTAACCTTGGAAGTTACAAATTTGCTCAGATGCTTCCTCCTAACCAATCTATTATTTTTTAAAACGGGAAGGGAGGTTACTGGTTAACTGGGAGTACCTGGGAGTGCTCAGTGGGACAATGGTGGCAGTGGATCTGTTCAGAGGCAGTTTGGGCCTGCTGGAACAGAGCTACACAGGTCAGCTGGACTTGGGCCAGGAAGCTGCATCTCTTCAGCCAGGCTGGATTTCCTCCAAAACCGTTGGTGTTTGACGGGGCTCAAAAGCTTCAAGCTGTACCTTTCCCAGAGAGGACAGTTTCTGCAGCAGTGTATCCATCTGCTTCCCTTCTTCTGTACTAATAACATTTTCTAGATCTGGGCTGGTTGGATTGGTCATAGGTTTCTCCTTCCCCTGAACACAGAACAGAGTAACTTCCCATATTCCAGGAGTACCATGTGTTTTGGTGGTGGACTCAGGTATTGTAGCTAACAGCCCATCTGGATGAGCCACTCCTGAACTGAGGAGAACCAACAGCAGAGGACTGCAGGAGAGTTGTGTGTTGCTAAGCCAGAAATTATTAGAATATTCTCTAGTTGAAAAGTAAGTTTATCTCAGAACGGCATTGCCTGTGTGTTTCTGATAGAGAATGGGGAGCAGCTAATAAGACTTCTGTAAACGATTGGCAGTGATGCACTGAGTACCCATTTAATTATCATAAATTGAGGATATAATTCTCCCTGACTGGTATTCAGCCTTCTGCTGATACTGTGCTTTCAGTGTGTGGTTTGCATTTAATTTCAAGATGGAGAATTGAAAATAATTTCTAAGATGCAGCTTGCAATTAGGATCATACCCAGCTGTAATCTGAGTGTTTTTATCAAAGCTTGTCTGTACCATGTGGTGTCCTTTCAAACCTCTTAATTATCTGTCTTGGTTTGAAAGACAGGTGTCTGCTAAGGAAGGCAGAGGCTCCCTTGGAATGGCAGATGCAACCCCCCTTCCCTCCGAGTTATTATAATTTTGAAATCAAGGGACTTTTAGGCAAAGATGTGGGAAACAGGAGTAACAGTTCTTTACTATTATATATCTGTATGTGTATAAACAGTCAAACAAACAACAGTAACTATGGCAGTAACAGCAAACAATCACAAACTCAGTCCCAGCCTTCTCGGCTGTCAGGCCCTTTCCCCTCGGGTGCAGTTCCGCTCGCAGCCGGCAGGGGCGCTGGCGGCTCCCGGTG
>NW_008238434.1:405739-418252 GCF_000691975.1 Corvus brachyrhynchos
AGCCACAGCCCGGCTCCTAGCGGGGCAGGGAAGGCGGGCTTTGGGATCTCGGGATTTCTCTGGCAGAAGGAAAAACAGCCGAAGAAGCAGCCTCCCTCTCTGTCCAAATGCAGGAGAACGACTGCCCACACACCCAGGTGAAACAAAAGGGTAGCCAGATGCATCCCTCCCCTAGTGGCTAGGTCTTTGTTTTTCTTAACTAACCAGCAATTTGTCCCCCTGGCAACATGTATGGGGAAAATTCCTTTAACAGAAAAAAAACCCAGGAGAACTCCTAAAACCCCAACATTATGAAAAGCTGTTTAAAACTTTTGGGTATGTCATGTTTGTGCATAGATGTGTGTGTGATGTTGACATCATTGGGAGTTTATAAAACGAATGGGATTGGCAAAAACCAGTTTACAATTACTGAATGACCACAATAATTTAAATATCGATAATTTTGCTTTAAGGCTTATGTTTTGGAAGGCCTTGGCTGTCTGGGCATAGATCTTAGTATTAGGACTTGGAGAGCACATGTTGAAAATGCTGAACTCCACTGTATCTGTCATAACTTGCTACAAAAACGGTATGAGGGATTACTTGTGCTTTATTTCTGCCACCTCTGATGGTACCATACCGTCTAATGGATTTGCTCTTTATCCAGCTGCTGCTTAGCAATGAAGATGGTATCTCAAAATCCCAGTAACTGACTCTTCTTTAATGATCATTTCCTCTGTGTCAGTCATTCCACCCTTACTGAGCATAAAGCTCAGCATTTGCCACTGTGTAAGGGGTAGTTTGAGGCAGGGATTGAGAGGAAGGGGTTCTGTAGGGAACACCAAAAATGAGCAAAATATCTGAGTTTTATATCCCATATATTAGTGGAGGTTGGAGACAGCAGGAAACTTGTAGAGCTGAAAGTCAGAGTTTAGATGCCGCAGTTGTTGCCCTCTTGATGCAAAGTGGAGTGGCCTTTCCAGAGGGAAATGTGTGTCACTGTTCTCCTGCTCTGTGGGCAGGCAAGAGGGCACATTTTATATGCATTGCAAGTGTGGCACTGGACTGATTGTAATTTCCTTCCTTTGAATTGGATTTTCTACGCTTGTCTGGGAGATCCCATGCAGCATCCAGGGAGGGCTGGTATCTGCTGCCTGACCTGATCGGGCTTCTGCAGGGCTGGCTTGAAGAGCAGAACTTTCTGAAACTGATTTGATGATACCCATCTGAAGCTAATCTCAATGCTTAGATTTTTGCGTTTTCCATAATTCTGGAAATGGTTTTCATAGTGCAAAAGCTGTTAAGTAAAATAATGTTCACTTATTTTAACATGTATTGTCTTCAGTTTCCAGCCCATTAACACAAGTGAAGGTTTTACCAAGTCAGGAACTGTAATATAGCAAATTACTGCTGGTGTTACTATACATTTATCACCACTGAGACCTGATAGTGTGCACTCTCATCAGGGTGGATTTGAAAGAGAAAAAAGGGCATAGTTCAGGGGGGTTTTGTTGTTGTTCAGAAAATAATTCTGTTGCTTCTCCTTGCTCAGTCTCAGAACGTTGTGGGAATTACTGTGGCAAGTTCAGTTGCAAACCTGTCACATCCTTCTTAGGGCCATAGTCCTAAGAACTGGTAACCCTTCTGTGTGCTTCCCCAAAGTTCCTTTTTGTGGGTAGTGAGGGAGCAGAGCTCTATGTTTTGGTGTCTTTCTTTAAGGGAGAGGGCTGTCAGTGGCTAAGAGGATTGGAGGGCAATCTTGGAGTTTTTGTGCACTTGTGCCTTTAAGATTGCCTTAGTTTTGAAAAATCTGCTTGTCTGAGGGATGGTATAAAGATTGGAGGAGATACACAGGTGGATGATGCATTTGATCTTAAATGTTTTTCCCTTTCACTTGTTCTCAGATCAGCTGCAAAGCTGACATATTGTCAGCCAGCGCAGTAAATGCGGTACTGTATGGATGTGCCAGGGTGTTCCATAGAAGTACTACTTTTTTTACTGTTTGTTATTGAATCTTGAAACGCCACACATATTAAGTATCCATTTATTATTTCCTAAGCATGCCTTTTTTATAGCTAATACTTATTACTATTACTAAACCAGATTTTTTTATACTGAAAATAGTGTCAGGGTTATCTATGGAGCTGCATTGTCAGCTCCTGGAAGGTAAACAAGGTAAAGATGACTGGAGTTTTTGTGCTTTTCTTTGTTGGGCAGCATCCATTTAGTCTGTTGTCTTTAGTAAAATTCCAGATAACTAGTAGGTCAAGATGACGAGTTAAAGAACAGCACAGTCAGTATTTTTAAAAAATGACTATGGAAAACACAGCTGAGCTTTCCTGAGCTAGTCCCAATGCTGTGTATTTATTGCCAGCTATTCTTGCTTGAATTGGAAAATATAGGTTGTTGGGTACATAGTTTTCAGGTTACTCTCTTGGCTTAAATTTTGGAGTTCTATGGCACAGATCCAGGCATATTGCTGATCCTGAACGACTGGACCCCATTTCTGAGGCATTTAGCTCATGTTCTGACTCCAGGTTGTTAAGGAGAGGGAGAGTGGAGACTGGTGGAGGCAGTGGAATGCCGGAAGCCTGAGCAGTGTAGGAGATTTGTACTTCCCTCTCTGTAGATTAAATCAGACATTAAGAACATAAGAACATAAAAACTTCCCTTAGGAGAGCTTTTACCTTTGGGGCACATAGTTTCAAAATTTTGGGACAAAGAAACTGACCTCCATGGAACTGGAGGAAGAAAATGAGTTTGAATGAAGCTGACTGCAAGGGTACTTCTACCCTTATCCAAGGAGGAGGATTGTCAGCTCTGATCAAACTTGGAAAGAGTTGCTTTTGGTAGTTACATTTTGAGGATGATTATTATGACTTGCTTCTAATAGAGGAGAAGGAGGGAAGATGGGATTAATAAGAACTCTGTTCTGTGTCCCCATTTCTCAACATCCTTCTTGGCTAAGGTGAGAACAGAAAAGGAATAGAGCAGGATTCCTTGTGGAGGGCATTCATATTCAGGTGGTGACTGCTTTGCTTTAATACCTACTTGCAGAAGTGTCGTTTGGTTAGGTTTTTTTTTTTACTGGTGATGAAATACTTGTTTCTATGGCTTTGATCTACAGCTGTAATCTGATTAAACTGCAGGTCAAGGAAATTAGCTTGACTTCAGCTGCCTGTGAGAGGAATAATAAGATTTAAATTAGCACATAAAATTGACAATAAGATGGTTCTGTTAAAGGTGTTTTTCATTGGCATGTGTGAGGAGTGTCCTTTCAAGGCACATGGAACATTTAATTCCATGACCCACAGCCTGAAGATCTCTTGCTACCTTGGTAAGAGTTGACATCACCCGATGACTGCCGGTACCCAATGCAAGCAATTCCAAAATTTTGTGCAAACTATAGTCATTTAAATTAGGTGGCAACACTTGAAATTTTGGAAAATTAAGAACTTGTTCTGTAGAGGTAAAGCTGTTAAAGTTGTTAAACAGTACATGTCTGATGCATGAGTAGGTAGAGTCTATACACTAATTAGTAAGTAAAATCTTCATTGGATGCGATACACCCCTGCAAAATCCTGATTCCATCCATTTGTCCTTTCAGGAAAAGGTGTGTGAGGCTGTTAACTGGAGCTGTTGTCTGAAGCCTGTTGTATTCAGGTGATGTTGAATTAATGGGTGAAGGAAAAATCAAAGATGAAGTTTATACACAAATTCCCTACTACTGTTATTCAGGCATAACCATCTGGGTTTATGCACAATCGTAAGATTGCTATAAAAATATTTCCCTTTGACAGGTCATAGAGATACAGTTATGGTCTACAAAACAGTTCAGGGAAGTCAGAGTTATCTTTCAGAACCCAACCTTTAGCTGTAAAGGATTAGTAGCCAGAGAGTCTCTAAACTCCCTAAACAGCCAATTTCCCCTAAAAATGCTGTGGAATATTCAGTGTCCATGCTGTTAGTGTTTCCAACTGCTTCCAGGTGCCCTGAATCAGCATGGGTATGCTTAAATACAGGCAAATAAAGGAAAAAACCCACAGAGTATTAAAACCATTATAAATTTTTGTTGAAGATAACTGTTACTTTGAGGAGAATCTAATATAGTTGCAGGGTGTTGCGTTGAAGCTCTGTCTGGGTCTGAGACTTGCCAAATATTGAAATTATGAAATTAAAATATTAATTTAAGTGTGCTTGACTTTTAATATGCTAGCGTAGAAAATTTACCTTTTCTATCCAAAATGTAATATTTCCCACATTTATTCTGTATATTCTCTGTATTTTTCTATTCCCTTTCAGAAGAATGAAAACTTTCTGGCAGTGCCCTGAATGAGCCTTGGGATCAGTCACCTCCTGCTAAGGCACATTAGGCTTCAGGTGCTTTTCATTGTGGTACAGTTTATGCACACACCTCCAGGAAAGAGAACTGCATGAGTATGAATTCCTGCTTGGAGTGAAACTCCTGACCATTTAATGTTTTTTATTATGTAGAATCACAGAACATATGATTGGATTCTGATGGCTTTTATAAGCCCAGTTGCCTGGATTCATTGCCCATTTTAGTCCTGTAAATAATGGGGGGGGGGGGGGTTGTGTTACGGAGATTTGATGAGGGAACTGATACAGCTGCTGATGCTTAGGGCTGCCAGGGGAAAACCGTGTGGAGTTCCCCTTCAGGCAGGGTGAAAGCAAAGTGTTGTGTTCCATGTTGGCTTTGTGAGGTCTGGGGTTTTCCATGGTTTTTGTAGAACTTGTCATGCCATAGCAGATCATGCCTGGTGCATCCTCACTGTGAAAATGAGAGAGGTGTGGTGTGAGGCTTGACTTTGCCCTCTTGGACTTTCAGAAATAGAGGATGGTAGCTGGATAACACAAAACTGCTGCTTTGAGAACTTGGACTTGATTTTATTTGCTTACCTGTGCTTGATAATGAAGCTTGTTAGCAAACCCCTGCTTCTGTGGAATGGATATAGCCCTATTAGAGATGCGGGGCGGTGTATGCAGAACTGAAAATTTGTGATTGAGTGCTTTGAATTATAGCAGAACTGAAGATTGATGTTGGAACAGAAATGGGTTCCAGTGGGGACAATGGCAAGATAGATCCATTTGTTTAATGATACACAAATGGAGTTGGAAGTCAGATGGCAACAAGAGGAAAACTTGAATAGAATAGTTAACCGAAGAAGTTGTATGATTTATTCTTATGAATTTAACATTAATTTAAGCAAACTTGCTCTAGTGTTAAAGAGTAAGTGGACTACATGATCTTTGATGTACCTGTCGGTGTGATGGGTTAAGCACTTCAAAATATGTATGGGAGAGACATCCCAATATTTGTGGGATTTTCTTTCTGTAGTGTTTAACTGCTTAAGGGAAACAACTTGTTTTCTTTTTCTGCTTTGGGAAAACTTAATTGATCAAGAATGGTAAAAACTTGGAAGAGGGAAAATGAAATGTGTCTTTCTTGTCTTCCTGTGCTAAGTCCAATGGTTCATTCCAGACTAAATGTAGCCTCTGAGTTCCAGCAAAACAGAATTTTATATACTCTCAGGTTCTTAAGAGAAGGAAAGTTTATTTTGTCTTCTGTGGGGACCTAAATTTTTATATATCTTATACCTGTAGAGCCTCAAGAGATGGTCCTGACTACTGTGTTTTAAAGTTTTGAAGCTTTTCAATTTTACGAATAAAATGAAAATTCCTTTAGCTATTAAACTTTTTTACTGAATTGGATGGGACACTGTTTTATTTCAGTTTAAAGTTTGGCTAAAGCACAGAGATGAATCTACATATTTGGTTAGGAGATTATGAAGAGTAGCTATTATGATATATCAATATCAAGGCAGTATGTGGAAATAATTGAAATATAATTTTTGAATTATGGTTTGTCCTTATTTGGTTTTGGAGCAAAAAAAACTTAGGGAAGCTTGACTTGACTGAACTGCTGAGTCCAGCTGGGCAAGGAGGTACTTGAGAATATTCTTGAAATGATACAGTGTGTAAACAAGCCCTACCAGGTTTTCTAGCAGGCAACCTTTTTTGCCCCAGAATGAGTCAGTCTAATGTAAATTCAGTATGAGGTGGCACAATAAAATATATGGCCAAAAAAAGCTTGTTAAAAATGGGTGCTAGAAGGTGCCATTGGCACTGTGAGAAACTCTTTATCAGTCGTTACCAGTGAACTCCATTCGGTGCCCACTAGGAGTCCCTGAGCACCAGCAAGGGCTCATTGTGAAGTTTGTTTAAGTAAAGGGCAGTGCATCTTCTCTCTCTCGATGCTACTATTTTGCCACTGATGCAGAACAAATTTTGTACCCCTCTCAGCAGAGGCTGCCCCCTCTTATCCTGGCTTAGAATGCAGCTATTTGAAATAAATTGTTTCTAGGTGGAAATGAGAAGCAGCATGCTAATGTTAGACCTACTCTCCTAATTCCTTTGGCCTCTAGGAAGTATTGAAATAATTTCTATACATTTTATTAAATTAATTTTATTAAAAATTACAGCAACAATCCCTTCAGTGTAGCTTGCTGCAGTTTTATAAAATATAAAAGGCAGTCTGTGTTATGGCTGGTGAAGGGCTTGGTGCTAAAGTCTCTTGTTCTGTCAGCCCATGAATCTTCTCGTCCAAAAAAAAGTGTTTTAAATAAGTCTTTTTGGTAGAAGCACAGGTCTAGCCATATTATTAGGTCTGTGCATTTACAGAGAATCTGTCAGCAGTCACACTGATGTAGAGACTGAGGCTCTCTTCATCTGAATTCTCTAGGCAACAGTGAGGGCAAGCTTTTGGGGGGAAAAAAGCACCTTTATATTTCCCCTTTTAAAGATTATACTTAGTGAAAGGTAGTTCTGTACAAGTAATTTCCAGAGGAGTAGTTCTTGGCTTTTAAAGGGAAGAGGCTTTCTTTGTGCCTGGAGGAGAATTCTGGGCTTGTGTTTGTGGGCGCAGTGCTGTGTGTCCTGCTGGGGCTGAACCTCTCAGCATTCTTGGCTTTGGCAGCACAGATCATGTTCTCAGCTCAGAGTTCACAGCACTGGAAGATGTTTGAAGCATGAGCCAGACTGTAGGAACTTGGTGGCTGTTCAAAAAAGTGAGATCCCAGCACCTGAGCAAGTCAGCTTTTCCTTGGGAGCAGTGGCATTGCTGGCTGCCAAGTCCCAGCACCAGGGATTTGGCTCAGCTCTGTGCCTGACTGGATTTGCAGGTGAGCAGCGCACGGGCTGCCAAGGCACAGCATGCAGAGGAGATTCCTGTCCCTCCTCGCCTCTTCTTGGTTCCGTGGGGGACAGGATCTGCTCATTCCCATCCTGCTTGCTGCAGCCACAGAGAGCCACCACTTAGGTGCCGTTTGCTACCTCTGTGTGGATGAGGAAGAAATGTTTCTTAGGCTATCAGCTTTCTCATGATACAATAGCTGAAATTTGCATTGCTTGTCTCCGGTATCTCTTCTTCCAGTGTTCCCTGCTTTTCGGAGTTAAAAAACCATATTCACACCTTCTTGAAATAAGTAAACTGAAAGAAGTTGTCTTAAAGGCATTAAATTTGGATCAGGTGAGGAACATACAGATTCACTTTTGATACCAGTTAGATGTTCTTGCCTTTTGTCTTTGACTTTTGTTCTTGACAATTAAAGCTCTTGGGGCATCCCATTGCTTCTTGGATGGTACACTGTGGTGGCTATGGTGAGCTGCTATAGATAATGCTTGCATTTAATAAATAAATTTTGTGAGGGGACTTACCAATATACATCTTCCTAGTGATGTATATCCTATTCTGATACCTTTTTAATTCTCATGTGGACCTCAAAACCTTCCCTATAATTTGTGGCCCATAGGTAGATCCCAGAACAAACTGAAAAACTGTTTACAGTCACTACAACTTCACATTGCCAAGAGAAAGTATATGCTGGTTTCTGCAGCCTCTGTAGGGATTAGGTGGTGCTTTCTGCTCTCCATTCTTTTCCAAGCTGGCATCTGATATTCATGTTAGGCACAGCATGTCTTCCATCTTTTTTTTTTTTGGTTTGGTTTGGTTTGGTTTTTTTTTGCTGAGGCAGGTGAAGGGAGCATTTCATATGCTGGGAGGATTCCATGTCTGGTGTGGAAAGCTTGCATGATCCAAATCTATGTCACCACTTGAGTGTAGCGAGAGCAGAGGGAAATGTCCCACCCAAACCCAGCCAAACCAGGCAGTCTTGTCTTCCCTCTGCCAGCCCTGGGTTGTGTCCGTCAGGCCAGCAGTGCTGCTCCTTGAAGCTTTATGTATTGCTGACAGTATTTAACTGTAGTACCTCCGTTTCCTGCTCCTGCTGGACACTGACCATTCAGAAATATTTATTTATTGAAGGCTGCCCCAGTGTTCCTCTTTTTGGGAAGCTATTTGCCAACCTCCACGAGCAGTGGGGATTTGCAGTGGATGCTCAGTGCAGGAGTTGCAGATAGTCACTGTCATTCTTTCTGTGTGTACTGTGTGGTTTTTTTCCTTGAAAACCTGATCAAAGCATTACTTCAGGGAAGCAGTTCGAGGAAGAGAGGTAATTGGGGAAGTCTTTATCCCTTCTCCCAACGAAAACTTGTGCAGCATGGGGGGCAGGAGGGCTGTGCCAGTGTGCTGACAGACACTGACAGGAGTTTGTGTTGCTCTGACTGTTGGCTCCTGCATTTCACGTGTGACAACTAAGAGTTGATATCAAATTCCCAGGTAAGCGGTATCACTAATGTTGGCAGGACACTGCAGCCACGTAAAGCTTAAAATGTAAACCATAATGCAAGCGTTTTTAGTTTGTAATTGTTCAGAAAGAGGCATAAGCAGGGAAAAGTGAACAGTTGACTGCTGTTATGGGATGAGCTAAAAGCAGTCATGCTGTTGAACAACAGTAATTCAAATCCTGCATGGGATGAACTAGAGCAGAGTGAGTTGTAAGCAGATTCACCATTTCATGAATGTGCTTTGGCATAATTCAATTATTTTGATCTGTTTCTAATTTGTCTTACTGATTTCTTACAGGCAGGCAGAAGTCCTGAAGGCTGACATGACAGGTAATTGCCTTTATTATACAGTTGATCTAGCTTATTAATAATATTTGATTCCTGGTTTTGTTTTCCTTTTGTGGTCCTTTTGCTTATCATTCCTAAGAATTTTCTGGAAAGTGTGTGACCTTATGTTAAAGGCTTGTCCTCTGTATATAAATTAATAAATAGTATTTTAACTACTGTGCCCCTTTTGCCTGTACCTAATACATATTTTTGAAGTTGACTTTGGATGTTCTAAGCATTTGGAGATGAAGGTCGTATCTCTGCTTCTCTCGGAGACTCCTGCCCAAACTAGCACAGAAACTGCTGTACTTTGGATTAGCCAGGAAAAAAAAACTGGGTGGTTTCAAGGACGGAGGTGATGGAAATGCTGATCTGAGCACTACCATGTGATGTGAAAGTGCAGCCCTGGATGCAGTGAAATGCTATGAGCTGTGATTTAAGCTGTACGTATTAGTGGGAAAAGGGAATGGTTTATATTAATGCATCCAGCCCTGCAGTACTAGCTTCCCTCATGAACCTTTGTTCAGCTGTGCTTGCCACCTTGTTGTAGTGAAAGTAGCAGGCTGCTGTAGTCCCCATAGGAATATTAAAACCACCTGGATCCACCTAAGCCAGCAGGAGTGGCTCCACCATCAGCATCAGGATTGTTTCCCTGGGGTGAGGCCCAAAGGTGATTGTAGAAGCCATGGGAAATTGGACTGTGTAACTCAATAGCAGGGAGCAGTGTTTGCACTCACCGTCTGGAATGGAGAACAGATGGCTACTGAAGAATTAGAAAATGGCAAGCATGCAGCAGTACTTGCCCACGGTGTTCTGTAAATACCAACAGCGTGTGTCCGTGCACTGTTGTATTTAGCATCCCTCCATGGATTTATTGTCTGCTAATTATTTTCAGGCTGCACTGGAAATTTTTCTAAATTCATCCAGTAGCAAGAAATTCTGCAGTTTAATAACTTACGGAGAACCACGTCCTCCTATTGGTTTTGCTTTTTAACTTGCCAGCTGCTAACTTTGTTCACATCTAGTTCTAATGTTGTAGGAGTAATCAGTTGTAATCAGTGAGCACTCAACCTTCAACCCATTTGTAGTTCTTGTATTTGACTACTCTGAGGAAATTGATAAAAGCAGGTGTTTGGTGGTGTGTATCTTACACTGAGCTCTATTCTTTCATTTGGTAAATGAGTGAAAAATCAGAGTAACTCCATAAATTTGTGTGTTACAAAAACCGTTGTGTCTTTGGTTTTTTTTCTTTCTTGTCCAGATTCGAAGCTGGGTCCAGCAGAAGTCTGGACATCCAGACAGGCTCTACAGGACTTATATCAAAAAATGCTAGTGACTGATTTGGAATATGCTTTAGATAAAAAAGTGGAGCAGGACCTGTAAGTACCTCACTGAATTTGTGTGTATGTATGTAATCTGGGTTGGGGAGCAGGAAACCTTGAGACTTCCAGAAAAGCAATTGTATCCTATGGAATGGTTGTCTTACTTCCTTTAAAATCGGAACTGTGCTGTGGGTGAAGCATGAGAATACACTGCAGAGCTGATGCAGAGTATTCAGTAGGTGGTTAGTGTTTTACCTCTGGCAATTCAGAAGCAGCCATGTCATACAGGATTGGGTTTTGGAGGGCCAGATGGACGTGGAGAAGCTAAGGAGCACCAGTCTGCTCTGCTGTCAGGGAAGGGCTGAAGTCTGCATTTTCCAGAAAGGAGGAAATTTGCCTGATGTAATCACTTGGAGCTTTGAGCAAAGTCTAACAGGAGCTGAGTAGTTGCTGAAGAGCCACCTTTTAAGCCCTGTGAGGTAGAGCTGGGCAGAGGGAGGGGAATAATCAGGGGAGAACTTCATGGGTTGCTAATGACACCTTAAGAATCAGGGGAAGATCCAGCTGGGTTTTCTCCATGCCCCGAATCCATTCCCTGTTATTTAAGGTGCAGACATGGGTTGTAATAAGTTTAGTTAACAGAAGCATGCGGTTCTTTCAGCACTGAGGAAAGCCAGATGAGTAGGCTGGCTGAGTTGTCCTGTCCATGCTTCCAGTTACTGAATGGTTTTTAACCCTCATTTCTGTACCAGACATCTTGTTTTAGGGAGGGACTTCTATGCTGCCTAAAAAAGAATAATTGCAAGCAAATATTAATGATGTTAGTGTTAGTCATATACATATATATACATGTATATGTTAGCTATATATATCAGGATCTGTTTCCCTAGATACGAGAGGTGAGGAAAGGTGGTTATTCCATGTGTAACATTTGTTCTCATCTGAATGTCGCCTGAATTTGAATATTCTTCATGTCTGATGCTATGTAATTAAACAGTTCTTTCCTGTTACTTATACCATCTGCATAAGACACTTCCAAAGTAAAAAGGTAAATGCTTCTTTTATTTTCAGTTGGAATCATGCCTTTAAAAATCAGAAGTTCAGGCAAACCTTTCTCTCTTTTTAGAGGCAGCTAGTGGCTTCTACACACAGGTGAGTTGCACAAAGTAGAGGATGGGTGGAGGATCAGTTTTAAGTGGGTAAAATCTGTTCTTTGCCCTTAGCTTAGGAAACTGCTGCTGTATTGGATTGAGCAGTGCACCTTGCTAACCCTGGTGCTCTAAGCAGGAGATACCTGCAGAGCTGGTGATGGGTTTTCTTTTGATCAGTCTTGAGCTGAAACTTCTGTGCATCTGGTTGTTGTTTTGGTGCAATTTAAGTTCCTTTCTAATAGAATCTGTTTTAAAGTCTAAACCCCACTGTTTTGGGTCAAATGTCCATTTCTTACTGTGTTCTGCTTTGACTGCTCAGAGCAATTATAAAGCAGCAAGAAAGGGTAGAATGATACTTCTTTGTGCTGTTTCTTGCTTTATGGCTGTGCATCTGTTGCCTTCTTGAACTACTTCCTGTGTGAATCCTCTAACTATTAGGTCTAGTGTTTACTGGCTCTCCAGTCCCCTCTTAAAGTCCTTTACTCTGTCTCCGCAGTGACCTGTGGTGTCTTTTAATTGTAATGTCTTACAGAAATGATGACACAAAAAACCTCGAGCCCAGCAGATGAGTTAGTTGATGATTTCATTGTACTCTTGGTTCTTTTTTTCTGCCATTTCTGTAATAATTCCCATTTGGCTTCTCATTCCAGTGTATGTGTTTGTGGACCATTGCCTTAATTCCTTTTCATTCGCTGTATAGGGAAGGATAAGCAAGGATAGTCAGTTTGTTCTTGGATTAAGTTACTCAGGAACAGAAATATGTGCAGAAAACGCAGATGTACAGGATGCGTGCGATGGCATAATCTTTTGTTCTTTGCCCCTTCCTTGTGACTCCTAACACTGATGATAAGCACTGAAGCGTAAGTCTTTATTTTCAACAACAATTAGAACAATTAATTCACTTCTAGGAACTTTTCTTCCCCTAAAGTAAAACTATATTGTTGACTGCTCTTGGGCTAAGAATCTTTTGCAAGGTTTTCAGTTAGTTGCCAAAGGAGTGTGATATGTATTCATATACTTATTTCTTA
>NW_008238434.1:418285-428541 GCF_000691975.1 Corvus brachyrhynchos
TAAATTATGGAGAATAAGACTGTGTATGATAATGCCCTTAACAAAGAAAACTTGCCTTTCTTTCCTTTTTTGCCCTCATTTGGTGTCTGCTTCAACAGCATTGTGGTTGCTGAATCCTCTCACAGTGTTCAGAGTAAACTTCGTCATGACTAATTTACAGTGTCTTCATCTTACAGTACTCACAGTTGTACTGAGTAGTATATTTGTGCTGTATCAATTCCTAGTTGGATTCCAGACATCTGCAAGGCCAGCCCCAGGCTGCCCATGTGGCTATCCTTTTTTCCACTTCAGCATTGCTTTTTGGAAAGCTGCTTATTGGAAGCAGCCAGTTTGACAGGCTGTCATGGTTGCCAAGGGCTTTCTACCATCTACATTGTTTGTCTTGCAAAAGCCTTGTTCTTTCCTACAGTGGATCAGGGAGTTTTTCTGAGTTTGACACTGATGTTAATCACATTTTCAGTCTAAAGCCTTCGCTGAGCCAGGGTACCTGTTCTCTAGCTGTGAGGCCTCCACAAGTGACATCTTTGAAAGAGAGTATGAATTTTCTTAATTTGGTGTCTTTGAAGATGTCAAGTTGCTCTCTTTTATCCAGATTTCATCTGTGAGATCCTCTTATTTGGGGATTTTTGTTTACTGTATAAAGACAGAGCCAAAGGGGAGGGAGATGTAACACAAACCTCTTTCTGCAGCAAACAAAAGCATCGCGTCACATGTTTAGCTGTTGACAGACTGTGTGTCTCTGTCAGCCATGGGGTTTCTCTGTGCCTTTATGTGGAAGTGCAACCCTGCTGCAGGTCTGTTTTATTTGGAGACTGAGCATGTTTCCAGGTGGGAGAAAGTCTGTCATTTCTTACCTGCATTTTTAACCCTTTAACTCTGTCCAACAAACACTCTTCACTCTGGTTACTGTTACTTTGCAGAGTCTGTTAGGAGTCTGTTGGAGTCTGTTAGGAAAAACTTCAAAAGCACTGAGTAGGATGACAGAGTTGAGGTTTTCCTTCAATCAGCTTTTGAAATATTTGATCAAGTAGCTGATGCCTTGTTCCTTGAAAGAGTCTCCCTGTTGGCTTAGCACAAATATTTATTGACAGCTCAACCACTGAACATTTGTACTGCCTTGCGTTGCTTACAAACTTGGTTATGTTTCAGCTTCTTTCTAAAGTTTAAGTTGGGATAGTGCAGTTGGAAGTTGGAACAAGCTGCTTTGGAGGGAGAGGGATATTCCTTTCTATTATTTTCAGAGAACAGTGTCACTTCAAGGTATAAAACCCACTGTGTTCCTCTTCAGTGTCCCACTGAAAAAACAAAACAAACAAAAAGAGAAAGCAAAACCATAAAACCCAACAATATCTGTAGACTTCCCATAGTCAATCTCCACTGATAAATCCTTGGTGATTTAAATATCATGAGGATTGAATTGCTTACTGGTTTGGGATGCAGAGCTTTTTCTTACTGGGCAGATGAACACAGTGGACACAATGGAACTCAGTGAATTCCATATGGAGAATGTATTTTAAAGTCTCATTTTCAATAACTTGAGCTTGTTCACCTCAAATATATTTGGGTCATCTGTGGTGAGCTCACCTCCGAGTGGTGCTCTGTTAGTTTTGTGACTTGTTTTGATGCCTTTCCAATGCTTGTCTTGAGCTGCTACTGACCCAGCCCTGTTTTTGCAGCTATTACAGGAACTGTGCACAGTTTTTAACGTAGACCTGCCGTGCCGTGTGAAGTCTTCCCAGCTGGGGATCATTAGCAATAAACAGACGCACACCAGCACTATTGTGAAGCCACAGTCCAGCTCCTGCTCCTACATCTGCCAGCACTGCCTTGTCCACCTGGGAGATATCGGTGAGTTTCAGAAGGAAAAGGCTGGGACATGGAGTTCTGTCTGTGTTTGGCTTCCAGAGAGGGATCTGCACACACCGTGGCAACTGCTGGAGCAAGTGTGCTCCACTTTAGTTGCTAGTTGCTGATTGTGCCTTTGGTGGTTGCTGCAGGGGGAAAGATCTGGGAAGAAATGCTGTTCAGACTTTTCTAGTGTATGTTACACGTTAAAACATGGAGACAGTTAATCACTGGCTTTCTAGTGATCTGCTAGAGTCTTGTCTTGTAGCATTCTAATCATGTTCTAGCTGGTAGGCACAGGGAAATGCTGAAACTGGTAACTATTACAAAAGCTTTTTGCAGCGGGCTAGCACACTTCTCCATCCCAGAACACTTAACATCCAGTGTACAACGGCACCAGTTAGAAATCCAGCCTTTCATAAATGGGGTTTCTTTTTTACATTAAGTTCACAGGTTTATTTCTTTCTTGATCTGAGTAAAACTTTGTGTTGTAGAAAGTTCTCTTTTCACAAGAATCTGCAGTTGCTTTTGGAGCAACCTAAAAATAGATCTAGTTGGTGATCATGCAAAGAGGGATGAAAAATACTTTTAGTTCTCTGTATGTGGTGTTCTTGGCACTGTTGTCCCTAAGACAGTCTTAGGTCCGAGACAAAACAGCCACCGCAGAATTGATTGTGTCAAATCTGGGTGCTGTTTGGTGTAACTGTACATTCTTCTGATGCGTATTTCTGAAATACTAATGAAATACTCTTCGGGTAAGTTGCATTTTGTGAAAGTAACTGCAGGGGAGTGGAATTTTGTGCCTCAACTTGGGTTTTTTTGCTGTTTTCTTAGCTCGCTATAGGAATCAGACCAGCCAGGCAGAGTCTTACTATAGACATGCAGCTCAGCTTGTCCCTTCTAATGGTGAGTCTGGGATAACTTTTCAGTTCATATTCCAAAGGAAGATTTGGGATATTGTTTTCTTCTGTGGCAGTCAAAAACTTGGGCTTTTACATAAATACCCCTCCCCAAATTCTCCGAACAAGCATACAACAAAGCCTGACCCATCAGTAAATCATTTAGATAATGGTTATTTGCATGATCTGTGTTGCTTCCTTTTTGTGCAGATGTAGAAACAAGGAAGGTAATTCACAGCTTTACTCCAAGGCTTCGCTACTACTGTACTCTGTTACATTCATACGTTATAAAGTACAATTAATGAAAACTTGCTTTACACCAGCACTGTTTTTTTCTTTTATTATTTATGCCCTTGTCAATTTATAAAGTTTAGTAGCTAAAATTGTATTTTTCAAGTTGCTGATGTGAGTTGGTTCAGGGATCTAGCTTTTTAGCTATTGTCTTCCAGTGGCCCAAAATGTAGGGATAGTGAGAGAAGGGTAAATTGCTTTTGAGCTAGGCTGCTGAAACCAGTAATTCAATTTTTTTAACCAGTTGCATTCTAACTGCAGAATTCTCTGTATTTTAAACTCCCTAGGCAAAAAAATATGAAATGTTGAAAAGGAAGTAAAACTGGGCTAGCTTTTGTCCAATAGACGAAGATAAATCATTGGTGATGAAAGCTTGGTTCTGACAGTATTTTATTATTTAGACAAAATACAACCAAACAAAAACTCAAACCCCAGAAACGAACAAGCAAATAAAACCAAACAGAAACCCCCATACCCAATCCTTCCCCATACAAAGTAAAAAAAACCCCAAAAACCCAAAAAACAAAACAAAAAAGAAAATCCAAACAGCTGCTGCACCACAAATTCAGAAGCTCAGAAGCTTTTTGACTGAAGTGGTACAGATCTGAGGCTGGGGCAAAAGGGTCAGCAGATGGATCTGAGCCTTGTCTGTTGAAGAACTGAGAACTTTATGCTCCCTTTCCAAGTGACCACATGGACTCTGAAATCTAGCATATTTCCCTCCAGGACAACTTGTCTTTTTCTCCCTTAGGTCAGCCTTATAATCAGTTGGCTATCCTAGCTTCTTCCAAAGGAGACCACTTGACCACAATTTTCTACTACTGCAGAAGCATTGCTGTGAAATTTCCTTTCCCAGCTGCCTCCACTAACCTACAAAAAGCACTTTCTAAAGCACTGGAAAGGTGAGACTAAGAGTAAATTATTGCCACTCAGATAAGCTGGAAGAGACTTCTTCTAAAAGTACCTGCCTTGCCAGAAGTTATTCATATTTGACAGTGGAAACAGAAATCCCTCAACCGTTGGCCAGTCAGAGCATCCTCACAGGTGTATGCAACAAAGAATAGTTTGTGAGGCTCCTGACTGTGATTAGTGAATACAGGAAATAAGCATATTGTGCCAACATGAAAAATAGCTTTGCATGGACATTCCTCCTTCATTTTGGAATAATTCTGTAATGTTATGTGCAGCTGTGTGTAATTCCAAAGACTGAATCAGGTATTTCTATTCTAAATGCAGTCGTGATGAGGTGAAGACTCGATGGAGCGTGTCTGACTTCATCAAGGCATTTATTAAATTTCATGGCCATGTGTACCTGAGTAAGAGCTTGGAGAAGCTGAGCCCTCTTCGAGAAAAGCTGGAAGAACAGTTCAAGGTTAGTCCTAACAACATATTAATTAGTATATTGAGGAAAATATTTTTAGCAGCTGAGTTCTGAAATTACAGTCCAGTAATAATTCTTTCACATGATAAAATACAGGAAACTCAAGTATCTAGTTAGGGAAGGTTTGCATTGCAGCTAACACTGGATAGTTCTAGTAACTTCTGCCAAGATTAGGGCTTTTTCCCATTTTGCATGCGGTCCATTGTTGGTGGAGATACAGGAGAAATCAGTGACCACTCTTGATTCTCTGCTCTTTAACCTGGATGATTCTTGGATACCTGTGAAAAGCTCTTGATTCATCTGTAAAGTCTTGGCTTGGTGGCCTGAGGAATTTTGAGAGCTTCATTTTTTGGATGGCTTTCATTCACTCCCAGTGGTTATTAAGGCTGCTTTTAATCTGCCTCAGAAAACTTGCCTCTCCTGTTAGCAATTTGCCCTTAAAAAGTGTCCCATACAACCTTAGTGTGTGCAGACTAGAACTATGTGGAACACGTTTCCCATGGAAAATCCAGGAGTCCCATTGATTACATACTCAGCTCATTATGTTGGACAATACAGCAATGATTGAAACAAAAGAATTTTGGAAGGTATTTATGCAAAGTAGTAGCATTTCAGAGAGGACATTGTGTTAACTGGTAAATGCCTTTTGGAAACTGATCTGCCTCAACTTCCTAATTTGTGGAAAAGAAGCAGGGAGGATGGATATGTTCAGCAGAAGAGTGGATGCTTTTCAAAAATAGGAAAGGGGAACATGGTCTGAGCAATATAAAAATATCACAAATATTCTTCACAGTGTCCTTTTCCATATTTTTGTCTTGAATTGTGCTGCTACAGCC
Source organism: Corvus brachyrhynchos (assembly GCF_000691975.1). NCBI lineage: Eukaryota > Metazoa > Chordata > Aves > Passeriformes > Corvidae > Corvus > Corvus brachyrhynchos. The sequence goes on from NW_008238434.1 coordinate 423,538, forward strand.
AGGTTCACACTGTCTTTAAAATAAATTTATAAAACCACAGAATTTGCTGTGAATTAACTTGCAATGTGGGCTACTCCCACCCTGGCAGGTAATGTTGTTTCAAAATGTAGTAATTGTATCTCTCCGTGTGTGTTGCTGGCTGTTGAGCAAGTACTGCTTTTCCCACTGTGCTTATAATCAATAATTATGAGCATTGCTCAGGCATGTGGAACATTCTTCACTTTCTGAACTGATACAGGGTGTTAAAGCAGCTAATTGAGCCCAGATTTGTTGCTTAGATTACCTTTCTTGGTTTATATTATGCAACATAAGGCCTAATTTATGAGAGATCAACTCTTTTGGCCTCAACGAGTTGAATGTGGATGTGAAGTTGGCTGTATGGTAGTGAATCAGTTTAACTTTGTGGCTGATCTTAACTCTGAGGAGAGCAGTTGCAGGGTTGGGAGTGTTCAGTCAGGCCCTGGGTGCTGCTGCTGGCAGGTCTGCCAATCTCAGTTGTCAGCTGTACGGTGCTTCTTCATGCCCTAGTTGAGGGAGTCAAGGGTGAATGTGGAGCTTAAACCTTTAACACTAATTAATCTACCTGCTTCCCTGATTGTTGTGTCTGAAGATACGTTGGCTGAGATTTAGGATACCTCCTTTTTTTTCCCCACAAAAAGCCTTGAAGTCTCTTTTCCTGTCCTGAGAAAGGTGTATTTTCCAGCATAGTTACTGAAAGGCATCTGTAAATAGCTCTCGCTGTTTTAGTCTGCCAAGGCATTCCGTGACCCATGAAGTCAGGTGTGGAATTAGTCTTTAATGCATAACCATGCAATAGTTAAATTTTCCTGGGGTGCTTTTTTAAAATGTCACCTTCTCCATGCTGGTTCTTTGACAGGCAGACAAACCCAGTGGGTCTATGGGCCTTTGCAGTGCTGTTACTGTGCATTCAAAATTGCACTTGCTCTGGAAGGGAACCGTATGCAAAGGGGATGTTGATTTGTTGGGTGTCTGAGCTGGTGTACAAGCAAAAACCTTGTGCTTAACAGTGGGCACCTGCCCAAGTCCTCCTGGGAAGCCCAGTGCTGTGCTGGGAGGGATGACCTGAAAATAAATCCAGAATGAATGTTGCCTAAGGGCAGAAGCATTAGTCGAGCAGTGAAGGAGCAACTACAATCCTTTCAAGCACGTGCTTTGCCATCTAAAAATGCATATACCCTGTGTCTTTGTTGCAGAGGTTGTTGTTCCAGAAGGCCTTCAACTCTCAGCAGTTAGTCCATATTACTGTGATCAACCTGTTCCAACTGCACCACCTGCGAGACTTCAGCAATGAAACGGAGCAGCACAACTACAGCCAGGATGAGCAGCTCTGCTGGACACAGCTCCTGGCTCTCTTCAGTAAGTGTGGGAGCTAATTGGTTTTTGTAGTTCTCTTGATTTTAACGTGGAATCCATTAGTAATTTCCTCTCAGGATCTAGCTTAATGGCTGTGTGAGGTAAGTGCCAAGAATAGACATTAGGGAGAAAGTTGAAAGAGATGATGGTCACACAGGATCATTTATGTCAGCAGTGCTGACTTAACACTGGATTTCTGTGTCCGGACTTACTCTGTTTGAAGCTTTACAGAACTCTGCATCATTTTCCTGGTTCTGAAAGAACATTTTAACTTGGGTGCAAAACGGGATCCAACTTGGTGGTGAGTAGTACCCCTCTTGGGGGGCTGCTCCCCAGTTGGCTGCATACAGTTGGAGTTGCTTTGAATGAAACTGGTTCTGATTCAACAGGACTGAAGTTGAGTCAACTAGGACCTCAGCTACTTCTGTGCCTTTGGTAATATCAACCAGGAGATAACTGGGAGTGCAGAGCATTGTAGACTCTAGCCACATAATGCTGATTTGCTTAACGTGATTGAGCCTGTTGTCAGCTTGGCCTTGTTAGTCAACACCTAAATTTCTGAATAGCTGGATTTCTCCAAATTCCAGCCTGGAGTTGATTCTGAAGGCAGCATGGTCACACTGGTGTGGTTACTCTTTCTCAGCTTGTGTGCCCTAAAGGGTCTGGGCTGGGTGCCTGCCTGCAGAGTTCCAGTGCATTTGTGTGCCTGCTGATTGAAGTGAATAAAGTGCAGGTAGGTAGTTGAGTTGATAATTTCTAATAAATAGGTGAGTGAATATTTCTGCACCGGGCTTGTCTCATCTGTTTTTTTTAACTTACCAAAATGACTTGCCATGACAGTTGAAGGGATATAAGATGCCAAGATTCTGCTGCATAGTACAAAGCTATTAAAAAGCCCTATGTTGTGATCTGTTGGTGGATTGTTTAATATGAGGTAGTTGGGCTGCCTTGTTCTAAAGAACTAGCTCTTAGAATAGGGGTTTATGGGGCGGGGATATGTTTGATTAGGTTATTTGGTCAACTTTGAAGTGTCATTCCCACATCATGGAGTGTTTTTCTTTTACTTTTTCCTCTTACTCTGTTTCTAGTGTCGTTTCTTGGAGTTCTGTGCAAGTGTCCTTTACAAAACGACTACCAGGAGGACTCTGGGGCTGCATATCCTCTTCCAGCTGTGAAGGTTTCGATGGACTGGCTGAAACTTAGGCCCAGTGTTTTCCAGGAGGCAGTGGTTGACGAAAGACGGTAGTGAGTGTTAATCTTTCTCGATACATTTTGTTGCATGAAGGTCCTAATTACTGTTGATCCACAAATTAGTCATGTGAAAAGTGATCATATAACTCATCATTACAGATACCGAAATGATAGAAGGTGTATGTGCTAAAAAGTTCATAAAGCAAAACATGAGACTTGTTGGTTACATGAGCAAATTGACTCATTTAATTTGCTTTAGGTTTGTTGTCACTTTTGCTTTAGGTTTGTTGTCACTTTTTTAAGATCGGGGGATCTATTTTATAATGTCCAGTTTGAGCATAACTAGTGAGTGTTCCCGTAGCCTAATCTAGTATAACAATTTCTCAGATTACTGAGGAAATGGCAGGAGAATACTTGCCTTAATTTCGTGCACTAAACCATCACTTGGGCAGTGCTGGTAGTCACCCAGGAATTAAATTCAATTTAGTAAAGGGGCTCTTTAAATGTCAGTGCATGCATAACTTCTGCACTGTTGCTCTGATTTTTCACTTCTGCCACTAATCTCATAAATTAAGACTTAAATTTTTCAAAACTCACCAATTTTTTTAATAGTCTGTTAACTTTTCATGAATTACCACGATTCAATAAAGTGTTTCTGTAAGGTGATTCTTAGGATCAGAGTGACTGTTACTGACACAGGTGGATGAGTATTGTTCCCAAGATGGGCACTCCAGGGAAAGCAGTGTGATGTGTGGGGAACAGGGGGCCTATAACTTCGGTTTGTTGAGGAAAACATAAAAAATCCCAAAAAACCCCTCGGAGTTTTGGGAGCTTAAACCACAGAATTCCTAAAGACAAGATTAAGGAAAAGGGCTCAGAAATGGTTTTAAGATGGTGGTAACTATTGCCCTGTGCACATCCTAAAGGAAGACTTATGCCTGTATTTTAATAGGCAAGATACCTAATTGATAGCAAGTAGTCCCTGCAGAGAGGACATCCAGGTAGTAATTCATGTAGTAAATGGCTTTAGGCTGAAAAGGGCATATTTAGATTGGATGCTAGAAAGAAATCCTTCGCTGTGAGGGTGGGAGGCCCTGGCACAGGCTGCCCAGAGAAGATGTGGCTGCCCCATCCCTAAAAGTGTCCAAGGCCAGATTGGACAGAGCTTGGAGCAACCTGGGGTAGTGGAAGGTGTCCCTGCCCATGGCACAGAGTGTGGAATGTCCCTTCCAGCCCAAACCATTCTGGGATTCTCTGAAGGAACGCATTTTCTGGACAACATATTACTGACTTTACTTGCCTCATTGAAGACCTCTGGGGTGTTTTTTCCTTCTTTTGTCCCTTGTCAGTCATGGGATGGAGCTGTTGCTTAGTATAGTGTAGAGAATAATCATGAAGATCATGCTGCCAGTGCCCGCAGCTGTGCAGGAAAGCAGCTGAGGGTGTACAGTGCTGTTGGGGACATGGTGCGTTCTCCAGGCCACACACTGGATGATGGCTGAAAGCCTTGCTGAGGAGGACACATTCATTTCTCCAACGCTGAGCACAGTGGGCATCCTGAAATAGTTTTCTCTTGATTCCGTGGTACCCATCAGTAAAGAAGAAGGATTTTTGGACTTTTAAGTGGGAGCTTTTAACAAACAGGAGGAAGCAGCCTGGTGGTAGCAGTTACGTGTTAACCACCTCTGCAGTGATCAGTGTGGTTTTAAAATTATTTGCTCCAGGACCTTTGGAAAGAATTGACAGTCATTTCTTGCACTGGTATTGTGAGGGCAAGGCAGGGGACTGCAAGTTCACCTCTAGTTTAATGGTCTTACTTGGTGTAACCCTTACTTAGAGTCTCTTCCCTTGATGGTGAATGCTCCAGCACTACAGTACAGTGTTCTTGTTCACAGAGCAGAAGTACTTCTGCACAGCTGTCTTGACAAATTACTTTGCTGTCTAAACTGATTCATTGACTGTGCCTTGGGAGCCATCACCTGTGGACTGGAAAGCATGAGTTGCAGACAGGTGCTCACAGCACTTGCTCATGCTGTAGGTTTATCTGGTTAAATTCACAGTGAGCTCTCTGGCCTGCTGGATAATGAACACTGTGCTGCGAGAGCCTGGGTTCCTTGGGAATTTTAGGTTGGCTTTTTAGTAATAGTTATTTTTTCAAGAAAGTGGTCTTTTCACTGACACTTTGCGAGAAACTTTTCTTGGGAATCAGAGGATTAATGTAAACTGTGATGGTAACAGCATTCAGTGGTTTTTTGGTAAAGCAAACGCATCCCATGTTTTGCAGTTTTCACTTAGGGTTTGCCTGTTTTCTAATTTGTAGCATATGGCCCTGGCTGATCTCTCTTCTAAATAGTTTCCAGCCTCATGAAGAAGATCTATCCAGTAATAATGGTAAGGACACTTGTAGTCTGTGCTGTAAAGAACTGGGAAAAACAATGT
>NW_008238434.1:428572-456066 GCF_000691975.1 Corvus brachyrhynchos
ATGTGTTTCGTGCTGATGTGGGGAAATACAGTTGAAGAGCAAATAAGGAAGCAAGTTGTCTTCTTGTATTAGTTCATGTGAGTACTTTGCAAATGTTGCTTTCTTGTGCTGAGCAGACTTTGCTCTATCATTCCTGAATTCCTCAGATTGCGGGGTGGACCAGTCAATAGAAGGCTTTAGTATGTGTAGAGACCATGCTGAGGTATCTGCTGTGATACTGTGCTCAGTGCTTTCATGCTTTCCTTATGCTTTTTACTGTCTGTTTGTCAGCAACCCCCCTTCCAGAAGAATTTGAGTTGCAAGGATTCCTGGCTCTGAGGCCCTCGTTCAGGTGGGTGACAGCTGAAGGATCTTGCACCCTTGCTGACGTCACGACTTTGACAGACATTGGCCCGTTCCCTACAATATCTTATTTATGAATATTTACTGCTGTATAGATTGATGTCGGTCTCTTCAAAACAACTGCAATGGACAGTGTAGCCCTGAGAAATTCTTGAGGTTATAATACTACTCATGACCCCACTGAACCTCTTTAATGTAGGTGCATCTTACCAGATGAGAATTACATCTGTAAATCAGATATCTCTTAAGAGCCACGTTTTGAATAATATCTGGTGAAAGTTCACAGGTTTTAGTAGAGCAATGCTGACACGTTGTATTGCTAGAGAAATAGGATATTGCAGAGGGTAATTGTGTAATTAATACTCGCTCTTCTGTGTCAATACTAGGAACTTGGATTTTTCCAAAGGCCACCAGGCAATTACAGGGGATAAAGAAGGGCAGCAATGTCGGATACGGCAGCAGCGCCTGATCTTCACAGGCAAATGGATTGCTGATAACCAGCCAAGGTAATTGCAGGTACTTTGTGTATCCCATGCTGCTGGAAGCTGAGGTGACACAGGTGCCAGTGTAGAATGTTATTTTTCTCTCTGTTCAACACAACAATTAGCTGTAATGTGAGCACAAGATGCTGACAGCACTAATAACATGTTCTGTGGGTCAGCAAGCCATTCCTTCACAAACTGATTATAAGTAATGTAGTTTATGTACTTGTTTTTCAATTCTTTCCTGTCTTTTTCAGGTTGATTCAATGTGAGAATGAGGTAGGAAAGCTGTTGTTTGTGACGGAAATCCCGGAGCTCCTACTGGAGGACCCTAGTGAAGCCAAAGAGAGTCTCGCCTTACAGGAGACATCCATGGCAGAGCCGCTGTGTGCTGATGGGAGCCCTGGACTCAAATCAGTGCTGTCCTCTGGCAGAAGTCTGAACAACAGCTGTGATGCAGGAGAAAAACCGATGGTCACCTTCAAAGAGAACATCAAGCCCCGGGAGATGAACAGAGAACAAGGGCGCATCTACCCCCCAAAGGACTTAGCGAGGGAGAGACGGGACTTTAGCAAAGGAATAGTAGCAAATAAGAATGATGGGAAGAAAGAAAACAATAAAAGAAAGAATGAGACTAAGAAATGTGGCTTGGATAAGATGCAGGAAGCAGGAAAGCAGAATGTGGCAGTTCAGGTAAGCCTTTAGCTCAGAGGGACACTCTGTCTGAGACTGTGCCATGTTGTGTCAGGGCAGTCACTGCTTGTGTAGAGTGTGGCAGAGCTGAGGTCTCACTGTGGGCCCTACAGCTAATGCTCAAAAATATAAAACAATTCTACCTCAAAGACCAGGCGATGGTGATCTTTGGATCTCTTTGCTTTTCCTTGATGCTATCCCAAAAAGAGAGAGAGGGGGAAAAGAGAGTGTAATGAAAGGTGATTTTGCTGTAACTGTCTTAAAAAACAGATCTCTACCAATTTCACAAATTATTCAGGCCACCAAGGCAGTTGATGTGGCCAGGTCGTAGTCATGCTCTCTCCATTCTGGGGTCTGTTGTGAAAGAACTCTGCATTTTCAGTTCAGTTGACTCGTGCACATTCAACAAACTGAACATGTCACAAAAGTATCAGATTGTATATATGTGGAGTAAGATCCTCTGTACTGTGGGTGCAGTCAGGCGTCTCTTTGTAAAGGAAGGAAAGCCACTCTGCTCTTAAATCGTTGATATGTGTTCAGGCACTTGCTCAAAATGGTTTGTTTTCACATCAGCTTCTCTTTTACTGGTTTTATTTTTTAGGGGCATGCTTTTTTATCTATTTCTTTGAGCATTATGTACAAAATATATCAAGTAAACAATGAATTTGCTGGTCTGACTTCCACTGAGTCATAGTAAATGAGGGGTAGAGTTTCAGGGCTGATCTGATCTGTACCTAGACAATCTCAGTTCTTCCCCGATGATGACTGGAACCGTTCAATGATAGTGATGGAGATTTCTATTATTTCCCTAGAGAAAGTGTGTTAGTTCTTCACTGGTCTTGCAAGTGGAAATTATTTCCTAATACACTCTGTGTCCCTTGCCTCTGTATAAGCCCATTACTGCTGCCCAGGACAGGTCTGCAGAATAACTCTTCCTCTTTGCAGCTGTTCCAAAGGCCTGTGCAATTGAGGTCCTTTCCTTAGGCTAGACTAACTATCTCTTTCAGTCTTTCCAGCTTGTGTTATTTAGGAGCCTTGGATTATTCTCCTTGTTTTCTTCCTGATGACTTGTTGTTAAACATCATGGTTATGAAATGGAATGTCTGAACTGGTAGCATTATTCAGTTGGTTTTGCAGGGGAGCCATACCATGGGATACAAAGGGTTTCTGTAAAGGCTACAGAAACCAGGGGACAATCATTTCTGAATTGTAGAACACGATTCTGGTATCTGAAAACCAGCATAGGTGAGTTAGAATAGTAAGTTTTATTTATTTATCAAATACATCTGGAACGCGGTTGCGGGTCTGAGCATAACTGAGCATTTGATCTTTGTGCCCCTGTCTTGCAAAATAAGGACTTCAGGTGGATAAAAACCTAGCAGATCTCAGTATTATGTGTAGCTTTTTGAATAGGGATGATAGCTTATTTATCAGAAATTTGCTTGACTTAGTCTTAAGATGCAACAAACCCAGCTGTAGCAGAATCTTCTCTGATGATGTTGGTCATTGTTTGTCTCTTCTTGAATAGAAATTAATTTTGACTTTTTAACTCTATCAGCTGTATTTATGGCAACAAGTCCAGTGAAATGCCTTTTGTTTTGTATAATTTGGTGGACTTGCTTATCCAGACCTGCTCCAGAATAGAGGGAGTGCTTGCTTCCCCCCACACTGAGAAACCAGTGTAGGTTTCATAGAAGTTGGTGGACTGTGTTCTGCTTTGGCACTCCTGGCAGTTTCAGGCTTTATCTCCTACATAGTTCATTGCCTTCAAAAGCTTAAATACTGTAGTTCCTACTTGACAAAAATGTGAAGAATGTGGTAAAGAAGTGATAAGTCCTGCTTTGCATGGGAAACTTGCATGCTCAGGCAGGATGTGATCTGGGTTGAAGCTCTGCTCTCCAGGGAAGATAATGTTAGGTGCCAAGGAAGTTCAATGAAGACTCATTCAAAGTGTAGCATACTCTTACAAGGTCCCTGTGATAAAATGGTGCGTCTCTCAAGTAGTGTGTAGGAACACTTAGGGCTGTTGTGGAGGTAAATATTTGGTAGCATTGACACTTCTGAGGTGATATCAAGTAGAAGCAAGGAAGAAACTGAAATTTGTCTTGATTAATCAGTTTCAGTGATTTAGGTTTTTACAAAGTTAACTGTAAAACATGCAGGGTGCCTTTGGAAGCCGTCCTCTGGAAATGTGTTATAGCATCCTTGAGTTTTTGGTGAACAGAGCTCGAGTTTTAAAATACCGTGGCAGGAAGAGTGTCTTTCAATCCTCCAGAATTTCTGTAAAAGAATGCATAGTTCTTGATATGGGTTATAAAAATGTTTGGCTTATTGTGGAGGAAAAAGGGACAGCACAATGTAAGTTAAATATGCTGAATGTGATGGAGGGCAAAAAGATGTGGCATGAGCAAGGGCCCGCATTATTCGTGGTGTTTAGCATCAGCCAGAACCTTAAGGTGGAGTTCCCTCCAGACTTTTTCTAGTGGGAAATGAAAAATCCGCCCAAACCTCCCAGTTTACAAATGCAGAAAGAGCCCTACCGTCCCATAATTTCTAAATGGGGAAATTCAATTTGAAAAAGAACTTAAGAAAGGATTTGAATGCATCTATCCCTTTACTATTGTAATTTGGCAGAAAACAACTGTAACTCCTTTCAACTCAGCAGCACTAAATGTCTAAATAAACCCCCCACTGTTTTGGTTTGTTTGGTTTGGATTTTTTTTTTTAATTTGGTCCCTAATACAACCCTTTCTTTCACTCACCTTTGAGGCTTGGTGTCAGGTCTGCTCCTAGGCCCTTTCTGTATTGCCCAGGTTCCTTGCTTGCTGTCTTTTTCCTGCCTGCTCCATCTTGCATTCCAGGCAGTTCTGCCGAGCTGAACAGAAAGGGAAAGTAGTCTTCCCCTCTGTCTTCCTCCCCAGGAAGACCCAGACCGCGGCAGACTCAGAATCAGGTAAACATTACATTACATTCTTCTCTCTGCCTTTAACTGGTGCAGCTCTTTTAACAGAACACCTCGCAGTTACACAGTAAACTGAATGAGGTGAAGCACTTCTGCTGTTTGTCTTATATGCTCTGGGTCAAAAGAATTCCCTAGTGTGGAGGAGTTTGTGCATATACATCACCATATGGATTAGGCTGAGAGAACTCCCCAGGAAGAATGTGGCAGTGTTTGATTTTAAGGTGGTGCAGGTAAGTAGCATGACTTAGGTTGAAGCAGTGCCCTAGGAGAAGCATAGTAGCATCTGCACTTTCCGTTTTTAAACACTGCAGGTGAGCGGCATGGTAAGTTCCTTGAATGGTGAGATACTATGTCTGCTTCTCACTCTCATGCTAGAGAAGGAGCTTCTTGCATCTCTGAGTAAATATCCTTGAGTGCTTTTGTGAGGCGAGAAGTGCCTGAGGACATGCAGGGTAACCTGCCTGAGGTCACTGAGGAGGGTTCCTGTGTTCCAAACTTCTCCCAGTTACTTAGGGAAAAGAAAATAACCACTCAGACAATCTGAGAGCTTAATTTTTGGCTTGAGACATGATATGGTTAATGTGGAAATTTAGGAAAAGTTATTTAATTTCTTCATACTTTCTTTTGCATCAGGTGAAATCCCAGACGGAGATGAGGAAGACTCCGGTGTCAGAAGCCAGGAAAACACCTGTAACTCAGACTCCAAGTCAGGCCAGCAGTTCCCAGTTCATCCCTATTCATCACCCAGGAGCTTTCCCTCCCCTTCCTAGCCGGCCAGGTAATTTGCATCGTTCATTTGAAGTGTCATTTATTGTTGACTGTGAAGAAAATCCTGTAATAGTGGTTGGTGCAGCCTCTGAAGGCAGGGGCTCCGTTAATGAACATGGATTTTCCTGTTGAACATATTATCAAGTAGTAAAGAAGGGACATAGCAGAAGTGAAACGAGATAAGTAAGATTCCTTATGCTTTGGAATTGAGGTCTGTCATGAAATCTGCCACCTGCCTTCTGGTTTAGTGGTTGTGAGATCAAGGAACTTCACACTAGGCTCTTCCTGTAGGTAGTCTGAACATAACAAAGCTTTCTGCTAGCACTGCTTCTGAAGCATTCCCGGTGCTTCAGACTCCATTGCAAAAGATCAATCCCAATGCTTGCTTTAAAACTCACTTTTTGTAGTGGTGCTCATGTTTGAAGCTGTAATTTGTGTGGTCTTACTTGCTTCTGTTGCTGCACTGCATGTCCCATTTTGCTGTGGAGTCTGCCTGTCATACCTTGCTATCCATGTTTGCTCATGGAATAACTGGAAGCTGGTATCTTCCCTGCACCTGTTACATGGAGCTCTCAATATAAGACAGAGGGGCATCTTCCCTGTCTCAAAGTCAGCATAAAATCTGGCCTGTGAGACACAGAATTAAAGCTTGCCTTCCAAACCTGGCTTGTCGGTGTGAATTACAGGGAAGGAATTGATCTTACGGATATGAGGATTTGTTTGGTTACCATCTGTCTCTCTCTAAATTGATCCAGAGACTGGTGGTCCTCTGGGAGGAGGCAGTAGACTTACTGTATTGATTGCTTCTGTTTGTTCTTGCAGAAGTTCAGTCCCTGAAAATGTGTTTGAAGGGGAGGAAACTTTGGGGGTAAAGCATCAAAAACCCCAGAGCAAGGAAGGAAGAAGGTAGTGGGGGTCAAAAAAAGCAGGGAGATTGGGGGACAGGGGACACAGGGACGTGGAAACATATGACCCTCAGATACTGCCATGGCTGACCACTATCAGTGCCTGGAATATTGCAAGAAAACTCCAGATTCAGAACAAACTCTGAATCCCTGTGTGATCACAGCCATGCACATGCCAAGGTGAGGAAGGACATTATGGTGCATGTGTGCAAACTGGTGCCTCCTTTCTAAATGAACAGCATAGGAAGAGAAACCCCACTGTAAGTTTTCTGGAGGGAGCTATCTGCTCTGCCAAACTGTGATTAAAGGTGAATTTTTTATCTTTTCCAGGATTTCCTCCTCCAACCTATGTTGTCCCCCCTCCTGTGGCTTTCTCCATGAGCACGGGGTATACCTTCCCGGGTGGTGTTTCTGTCCCAGGAACCTTCCTCCAGCCCACAGCTCACTCGCCTGCAGGAAACCAGGTGCAAGGTGGGAAACAGTCCCACATTCCTTACAGCCAGCAGCGGCCCTCTGGACCAGGGCCAATGACCCAGGGACCTCAGCAAACACCACCTCCTTCCCAGCAACCCCTCTCATCTTTACCAGCTCAGGCAACAGCACAGTCCACAAGCCAGTTACAGGTCCAAGCTCTGGCCCAGCAGCAGCAGCACCAGTCCCCCACGAAAGCTGTGCAAGGCCTGGGGAAGAGCCCGCCACACCACTCCGGATTCCAGCAGGTAAACTTGGCCTGTGCTACATGCTGGGCTTTATTTAAAAATAAATGGCCAACATTCAAGACTGTCTTCCTGGGTTACCTTTCAAAATTGTCGTTAAAGACTTTATTTTTTGATTGTGAACTTCTGGGCAAATTTGAAAATGAGCTGAAGTTTGGTGGGTGTGAACATATGATGCTGTAACTGAAAGGAAGGTATGTACTGGAATGGAATGTCTTTTCTGTCATCTGTTTGCTGTGTGTTTCTGATACAGACAAGGTATGGAGTTGGTATGTCTGTCTCAGGCCTTTCCAGTTTTCTTGTGTGAGTGATGAGGACTGAGTGTGAACCTCCACCTGCACTCTCCTTTTGGCTAACTGGTTGCAGTGTCAGTTCCCTTATGTCTCTTAGTTCTTTGATCACCTTGTGCTGGAGAAAATCTCCCTTCTGGCAAATCTGGACCCAATAGTGAGACCTTCCTTGTGTTCTGGGCGGCAAAATGCTGGCTCAGTACCTTACTAAAGGTTTAGTTTGTAGGCTTTTGGGTTGTAAGGTACTGGATTAGAGTAAGGATTATACTTGGCTGTTGGTTTAAAGCTTGACTAAAGAGTATTAGATGCCTATGGAAATTGCTTTTGTCACTAACACGGACATTCCACAAACATTCAGATTTGCTGTCACCCATGAGCCAGGCTGACAGCTTGGATGGAGTTAGGCATTCAGGTAACATGAATTGTTCCTCCCCACTGGTGAAGTCCTGTGTCTCTGCCTCAGTATCCACAGACAGACTCATCGAAGCAGCTCTGGAACCCCCCTCAAGTCCAAGGCTCCCTGGGGAAGATCATGCCTGTAAAGCAGCCCTATTACCTGCAGGCCCAGGACCCTCTCAAACTCTTTGAACAGTCATTACAGCCTCCTGTGATGCAACAGCAACCGCTGGAGAAAAAAATGAAGCCTTTCCCAATGGAGCCATATAACCAGAACCCCTCAGAAGTCAAGGTGCCAGAATATTACTGGGACTCTTCCTACGGCATGACTGACAACAGGGTGATGACCCAGCAGTCAAACATGGACCGCAGGGGGAAGCGGCAGGGAGTCTTCTGCTCTGAGCAGGATGCTGTCTCCAGGATGACCTTTGAGGTAAGATCTATGCTGCAAGTGGGGAAAACCAAAGCTCTGGTATTCCCAGCAACTCTTGGTGTTTCCCTGTTTCAAGAATGCCCTGTGGTCCCAAGTAGGTCAATGTGAGCTTGTTTAGAAGAGACCTGAGTGTCAGTACCTGGGGTTCCAGCACAAAGGGATGAATCCCCCATTTCAGTAGGCTGTGTGTGGGATCAGTCTCGAAGATTTGGTTTCAAGTAGATGTACGTCTTGTTCAGTGTGGATGTGACATCCATCTCTGCACTGTGTCTGCCAGGTCAAGAAACGTGGCAGCTGATAGTTTTGGAGAAAATTCTTGTCTGGCAACTGATGAAAACCATAAAAGCCACCCAAATAATTGCAGTTGAATTATTACGCTTTAGGTGAACTCCTAACACTGCTATAGTGAATTCAATGGCTGAGGCTGCAATAGGTTGAGCAATCAAGGATGGTAGCAGCAGTCTTGTCTTGGATTTTTTGTTTGTTTGTTCTTCCTGAAAATCCCATGACGCTGAGGGAGCTCCCAGTTGCAGTAATGGAATACTTTACTTCTATTCATGCGGTCGTGCTTCATGTTGCTGTTTATAAACCCACCAACATCTGCTATTTATTAACAGCCCTGGAGTTGTTTGTGAGTGCTTTCGGTGATGTTTATAAGGAGGCTTAAACAGAGGCCTTTTAAACCTTTGGTGGGGTGTGCCTCTGTAAATGCACTCAGGACATGGTGATGGTCAGCTGAGGTCACTTGGCTCATCCTTCCGAGAGAAAAGCCAGGCAATGTACAGGAGTCTGCCCCTACCCTGATGTCAGGTTGTGGTTTTTAGATGGAGACAGGGTCAAAGCCTCATCCTCATTCCTAAAATGGAAACCTTGCCGAAGTGCCAGCACATTGAGCTACAGAGAGAAGCTGTGCCCTGTGATGCTTGTGCTTTAAGCATCCCTCACGTAAGTCAAGATGCCCAGTCTGACAAGCACTTTGCAGATTTTACTGGCCCAGGGGGCTGGTAAGCTGTGCATTGGCATAGCAGCCATCACCAGTGGAAATAAGTCTCATGGGATTGAAACTCCACAAGTAGGAAAAAGAAGAAGATGCAAACATAATTCTACTTGAAACCTAAATTACTCAGAGATCAGCTGTAGAAGAATGATTGTTTGTTGTTCTTGCACGTGGAAACAGGTTCAGTATGTAGCATGGATGCAAGGGGAAGCATACGCTCCACTTATTAAAGCTCTCTGCTGTCACTTTGATGCGTGCTGCTCTCCCTGTGCGCATTTGGCCATGTGGCTGGTGGTCGTTTCTGCTCAGAGTTCTCTTTGTGTGTCTCAGCACCATTCTCACCTCACCCTCTGCATGCTGCCTTCTGCCTTCCTCTTGCTGTTCTCCTGCTCTGGCTTAGCCTCACTGTCTCTGGCTGTTCTTTCTGCCTTCTGTTGTCTCACTGTGCTCATTTCTGTCACTAGGACCCCAAGAGCTCCCCTCTGCTTCCTCCGGACCTGTTAAAGAGTCTGGCTGCCTTGGAGGAGGAGGAAGAGCTGATTTTCTCTAATCCTCCTGATCTTTACCCAGCTCTGCTGGGGCCTCTCGCCTCTCTTCCTGGACGAAGCCTCTTTGTATGTATTTGATGTAATACTGCTGCTTCTCACTCTTAACTGGCATCTCTTTCTTCTGTGAAATTATAAGAAATGTGAAATTCCTTTCTCTCCCCCATCCCTCCTGTCCACTTCCCTGCCTCACCTTTGAGCTAGTTTTCACTGAGGCCTATGATATGACTTGCCTCATCCAAGCTTGCTAATTTGTTCAGGAATCAGAAGAACTGGGATTTTTGTAAGTACAGTCCACAGGAGAGGTGTTGATGCATCATGATGCATCATTTTAATGCACTAGCTCTTCTGCAGTTTTATGGGCTTAGTACTAAAGGGCAGAGGGTGCACTGATTGGGCTGTGGGGGTCATCAAAACAAGGGTGTAGTGACAGGACAAGGGGGAATGGCTTCAAACTGACAGAGAATAGGTTTAGATGAGATACTAGGAAGAAATTCTTCCCTGTGAGGATGGTGAGAAACTGTGGCTGCCCCATCCCTGGGAAGTGTCCAAGGCCAGGTTGAATCGAGCTTGGAGCAACCTGGGATAGTGGAAGGTGTCCGTGGGCAGTGGGGTGGAATGAGATGAGTTTTAATATCCCTTCCAACCTAGGCTATTCCACAGTTCTGTGACATGATTCTGTGATTATAATCTGCATATAAAAATTCCATAGAGACAGGGGGATGCTCCCCTATTCAATGTAGAAGAGATTGAAAAAAGAGAAAGATGGCTTTGGAAGAAAATAGCAATTAACTGGATAAATACACAGTAACTCATACAGAAATATAGTCATTTTTGACAGAGGGGTTTTTTTTCCTATATTTTTTATATTAAAACTGTCCTAGTTCACTAGCTGGGGGGGGTCTCAGAGCTGTTGAATTTTTAAATTGCCTCTGAAAGTGCGCGTGCCTTTCTATTATGGCTACAAACACAGTCATTAAATCATACTCATTCAGATTAGTAGCCGTAACAAAGAATTATTTGTGACTACTCAAAATCTCTGATTAAGTCTCTTCCTCAGTTATTTTACCTGCCATTCCAAGGAGCCAGTTGCAAAATAGACACTCACTTCTCTCTCATTAGATAACTTTGCTAAGAAATTAATTGCTGCTTCAGCAGCTTCCTTTGAAGCTCCTACTGTTGTGTCTGCTGACAAATGGAAGGAGATCCTTTGCTGTGCGAGCCGTGTAAATATGCAGAGTGGGAATTTTGTCTGTGTTTTAAAACATGCTTTCAAAGTAATGAGCTGTCACTTTGAAAATCTAACAAGCTAGGGACCACTTGCCAAGAAAATAAGGCTGTTTGTCTTAAGTTTACAGGATGAAAGCAGAGATACTCCAGATAATGTGACTGTGTTAAAAACAGAGGGATGCTAGTTCAGGTTTTTCTTGTTTGAAAAATAAATTTTAAAACACCTGACATGCTGAGCTGGTGAGAGTGCAAGAAGGGGTTTATTTGTAACAAGACTACAGCTTTTATTTTGGTTCGCACACGTTTTTACTTATGGTTTTACTAATTCTATGGCTTGGTGATCCACATCCTAAATTTGGTGATGGACATTGTCTACCAGCCAAGCTTGATATTTTTTCTTTGGTTTCTGTGTCAGTGTTAGCTATTTCTTCTCTGAAAAGGCTCGTTTCAGAGACAGTTTTTCACTCCTTAATCATAGTAAGAACCGAACAGAAAGACAAGAAATATTTCATGCTGGAAATAACAGCTGTGTGAGAGGGAGGTGGCATAGGTGATGGAAAAAAGGTCATGGTCCATAATATCTTTACATGGAAGTAAAAAGTCATGGGGAGTTTTGAAAGCTTTCTTTTAAGCGTTTGGGTTGGGGTTTTTTTCCTTCCTCTCTACAAGTAATTTATAATGGAAGCGAGAGAGTGCTAAATGACGTTTGGACTATTACACCTAATTTAAAAAGCACTTAGCTGCTCTTGCTGTCTAAGAGCATCTCTACAGCAGGGATGCTCTCAGAACTGAAAAAATATTCTGTCAGAAGCCACATACAAGAGTCTAACCTTGTCTGAAGGAGTCTTCTGGTCACTGGGAGGGATCCTGTCTCACTTGTACAAGCTTTTCTCACTTGTACGAGGTTTTACACAACCGTAAGGTATTTTTGGCAGGAGTCTCCCCTTTAGATGTATCAGAATATTAGACTTTGCATTTGAAAACCTGTTCTGGCAGTGGGGTTTGTCTCGAGACTCTCAGCTGTCATGTTTGCTGATTTATAGGTTATTAATTACAGGTAGTAGGAAAACTACTGATTTTTTGCACTTGTTAGCTTGCCTCTCCTGTCCTCCAAGATGCTGGAGCTAAAATGCAAGACAAGTTGTAAATGTGACCAAAACCTCTTTGGCAGTTTCTGTTAACATACTTTTCCTTATGGTCCCTACACTGAGCACTAATTGCTCTTTTCCCCTTTTTGGTTTCTGAAGAAGTCCCTGCTGGAAAAACCATCAGAATTGATGTCTCAGTCATCATCTTTCCTGTCCCTCAGTGGCTTTTCTCTAAATCAGGTAAGTGAGAACCAGAGTCCAATACCTTTTGCTGTTTCAGCTTGTTGTGGTTAAGCCAGTAGAAAACCTGAAAGAAATCCACATGGATGCATAATTTCAGTCTGTATCAACCTTAATCTTTGCCTTTATCAATTTTCTTCCCAAATTAATCTTGGCTGTATCACTACAGATGTACTCTTGAGTCTTGCTGCATTAACAGGCCCTTTGCTCTCAGTGAATTCATGGAATTGACTGAAAAGGTGCATCTCAGGGTACTGTGGTGTGTCGGTTTTTATTTCCAGAGCAATGAATTACCTGTTCTCTTCCAGAGAATTGAGCAGGGTCTTTATACAACTTTTCTGAGTACTGTGAATCTGAAGATTTTGTGAAAACTCTGCAGTCCAGCCGGGAGAAATCTGTCCTGATTCAGAATGTGATGGACTTAATGTTAAATGGTCAGAAAAGATGGGGCAGGGAAGTGAAAAAGGAATAAGAAAATATTTTGAACTACAGTTGTTTCCTTTGTACAGTCTCAGTGTTTGAAATAAATCTAACACCTAAGCTCTTATATTGTTTGGTTTCTTTCAGGAAAGATACCCGAACAACAGCATGTTCAATGAGGTATATGGAAAAAACATGAATACCAGCACAAAAACAGAAGTCACCCCTTCAGCTGCCCATCAGGAGACTTCACTCTATTCTCTCTTTGAAGGGACTCCGTGGTCTCCATCCCTTCCAGCCAGCTCAGGTAATCCTGGTATGGCATTTCTTGTATCTAGTGATGTAAGAGGTTTTGAGTTAATTCTAAACCAACTGCAAGTTGTATGTAACTGGAAATTAAATAAAACCCCCAAACTTGCTTGACAAGGTCTCTGAAGGTTTCTGTTTTACTTTATATATCCTCAGAAATACGAGGGGATTCTGTAATTAATATATTGTAAGAACCTGGATTTTAATTTAAGTAGTTGAGCAGGATAAATATTGTAAGAGGTGTTAAATCCTGAAATCTCTTTAACTCGGTTTCCTGGACAGCCATTTGGGAGTAGTGCTTTAACTCAGATGTCCGTATACTTTGCGTGTTGCTTTTTTTGGAAAAAGCAGGAGGAGCTGGACTTTATAATGTAAATATTTGAAAAAGAAACTGTGTGAGTGAAGAGTGGAGGAAAATACAACAGTAGTGGGTTTTGTTGGGTTTGGTTTTTTACTGTTAAGCAGCCCATAAGGCAAACCAGCTTCTTCGTTAGTAATTATCTTAAAGGCATAAACCATAATTGTTATGTCATGATTTTAATTTCACTAAAAATCCAGAAGAGTGTGAGAGAGGAATTAGTTGAGAAATTAGTGGATTTGAAGTAATATCTGGGCTGGATGAGATGTTTGGTAGAACTTCTGCAACCAGCCAGGAAAAGCTGTTGTGGGTGAAATGGAGGGAGTTGCAAAGTGCTTTTATTCTAGCAGGATTTTTGGCTCACATGGCTTCAATTTCCTCTCCCTTCACCTCATCATTTGTTTCGTCCTACCTGTGGACAGGCTGCTTCATGCTCCCTCTCCTCTTTTGCTCACTCTTGGGTTCTGGTCTGAATTGCTTTAAGACTCACATAAGTGTGAAACATTCCCAGACTTGGGAATTGAAGTTGTAAACTTGCAAACTCCTCAAGGTCTAATCTAGTTTTTCAATTGGTTTGTCAAGCTTCAAGATGATTACTCATTTAGTTTGAGACAAGTTCTTCAAGAGACATGGGGAAAACTGGCTTTGCCTAGCCAGCCCTCATGAGGTTTCCTGGTTTTTGTTTTTCTGGTAAGCATTAAACACAGTCATTCTGTTCTTGTAAATTTTTCGCTCAGAATTTAGGCATTCACATTACACTCATGTAATGGAGGGAATAAAAACTGACCTTCAGCATTGTAGCAAACTGGGTGATGGCAGAATTCACAGCAGCACTAAGAAATTCAAAACTGGGAGGCTCCTGCTGTCTCTGCTGACCTTTTTTCCCTCTTGCCTTGTAATCCCTAGATCATTCAACACCAGCCAGCCAGTCTCCTCACTCCTCCAACCCCAGCAGCTTGCCAAGCTCCCCTCCAACCCATAACCACAATTCTGTTCCTTTCTCCAACTTTGGACCCATTGGGACTCCAGACAGCAGAGACCGGAGAGTCACAGACCGCTGGAAAACAGATAAGCCAGGCAAGTGCTGGGCTCCAGGTTAGCACGGAGGTGTCAGACACCATCATCTGATGATGTTTGTTTTGCACTGGTTTTGCCATGTTGCTTTGAACTTGTCTTTCTGCCATTTTAGCAATGGGAGGGTTTGGTCTGGACTATCTCCCAGCAACGTCGTCCTCTTCGGAGAGCAGCTGGCACCAGTCCAGCGCTCCTAGTGGTACCTGGACAGCCCAAGGCCCTCCTGCCATGGAGGACTCCTCAGCTGTGCTTATGGAGAGCCTGAAGGTGGGTTTGGCTGGGGCTGTGCTCAGGGACGAGTCTGCAGGCTGGATGATCAACTGATGGGTGTTAGCTTGTTGGAAGTGTCAGAGTTCAGTGCCAGAAGCCCAAAGTTTTTCCTGCAGATTCACTTACACAGGCAGTGTGGGAGGTGTCACCAGTGCAGGAAGATGTCACAAATGTCCAGTTCTTGCTGGTTTTGAGTATTTTGTGGAACAAGCCCAGGCTGGCAGAACTGGAAGAAATTCTAGCATTAGCTTTGACTAGTCTAAAATTAGTAATAGTTAATGTGGTATGAATTTTTGTAGTAATGAAGGTTCTGGAGGAGGATAAGTTTCTTCCAGGGAGTCTCTTTTTAGAAGGTCTTCTTTGAAGCCTGGTTAACTTTTGTGATAAGCCAGGTATGAGTGATAAAGAGGGAGAATATTAGAACATGGTGTCGCTTTCCCATCTGGCAGAGGGGCTGTGTAGTGCAAAGAGGTGCTAATGTTGGCTGTTTGTTTTTAGTCCATCTGGTCCAGTTCTATGATGCACCCTGGCCCCTCGGCCCTGGAGCAGCTGTTGATGCAGCAGAAGCAGAAGCAGCAGCGCGGACAAGGCACCATGAACCCGCCGCATTGAGACAGAGGAAGCAACCCTTACTACGACGGCTCCATAAACCATGGCATGTTGGGTCTGCGGGACTGGCACACACAGTCCTGTGCAGGTGGCAGCCCTCTTTTCTGTTCCTTGCTGTCAGGAGGGCGTAAGAGCTCCACCAACCCACTGAGTGTGCACAAAACGTCTGCAGTGCAAGCAAACAACATCAGGAACTCTCCTATCCCCGGGCCCTTTGGAGGGAGAGAGGAACTGCTGTTTGGCTCACTCAGTAACCCGATATCACCGCCTCTCACCTTCTCCATCGTGCATGTCCCCAGCCACATGGGAAGTAAAAGCTGAGAGCAAAGGGCAGATGGGAGAAGCCAATGAGAACTTCTCAATCCTTTTCCTCTCTTTGGGGAGATACAATAGGAATCCATTAATGATTGCTTCGCTGACTGAGAATGTAGTTGAAATTACTCCTAAACATCTTTATTACTGTCTCAGTAGTAAGATCACACTGAATTCTTCCATACACAGATGTGCTTCATAGTCAGTGTGTAGCAATGAGAGCCCCAGTTGCTGCTCTAGTCACAGTGGGTGGTGGCGAGGTGGGGCTCTTGTGTCCTGGACTAGCAAAGGAGCTTCATGAAAGAGAGTCTGGCACTTAGCACCACTTCACCCAGAGGGTGGACTAGAGACTCCAGCATGAAATGCCCTTCTCTCCGTAGGTGTTTGAGCTGTAAGGGGTGATATGGGGCATCGCAGCACTGCTGAAAAGCAAGTTAACTGCTATGGGGTTTTAAATTAACGTGTGATTCCTGTACATTTTACTGTAGCATAGTGGCTAGCCCCACAAAGGGCAGGCTAGTCTGTGCATTCACAGCCTGACTCATTTTAATAGGTAGGTAGAAAGCTTTCAATGGGGTTATTTTTTTTGTTTTGCTTTTGGTTTTCTTTCCATCTTCCCATCTTCGCTGAACGCTCGTAGTTTCATTACCATGGCAGAAAATAATCAGGGGTCCAGCAGGGCTGGGTGAATCCGACAGCCAGCCTGGACAGCGTGGGGCATCCGCATGCCCAGTGAGGCACAGGTCAGCTCTGCAGAAACCTGTCCCAGCTGCAGCCCCAGGCTTTCAGTGCCAGAAACAAATCTAAGGCACCCATGGACACACAGAAACAGCACAGTGCTGTTTATAGATGAAAAGGTGCAGAAGGGAAAAGGAAAAAACGTTTTATTTGCTATTTATTAGGGGGATTGAAGACTGGAAGCTTTGTTAAAGAAAAGGACAGCGTTTTTGTTAGGTTTCCCAGGGAAGTTACAGAAGCAGTCTCAATGTCCATTTGCTGTTTTTAGCAGTAGGGGTTTGTGTGATGATTCAGGATCTCTGGGCTGGAATTCAGCTGCAGAGCAAAGCACATGCAGGAGCCGAAGTGACACTGGAGTCTGGGCAGACCCAGAGAATACAAAAAGGGAAGGTGGAGGAGACCCAGTACCCTCAGGGGTACGAGCAGCTCCCCACAAGCTCCACCTTAGCAACATCACTGTTCTGTGTTGCATTTCTAAGCTGTATTTCCTTTAACAAGTCCAAAAAGTGAAGTTCTCATCTGATGGTAATCCAGCCCACCCTGTGTGTCCCCTCCAGCCCTCCTGGTGTGTGTCCAAGCTGTGCGCCCAGGCAGCTGCGACATTCCCGTGTTTGCGCCGTCACTGACTCTTGCACCCCCGACGAGCTAACCAGGAACACCATCTCACTCCCGGCTGTGCCAGGTCCCAGCTGCACCGTTCCACTTGTGCATGAGCGCCCGGCCTCGGGAATGCATCTGACCCCACCTGCCCTCCAGCACCTGGGGGGAGCAGGGGAAGGGGCCCCCAACAGAAACTGGTTTGTGTTGTAAGCTTTTTTTGTGTTTTCTGTCTGTCCGTGCAAGAACTGCAGCTGCTGAAAACAGCTTTGCCTTTAATTAAACCATGTTCTCTCCATCCGTGTCTGTGTTTAGCATTTATTTCCTGTGTGACTTGGCTTCATGCAGTTAAAAATGCATTACTTTTCTGTAGAAGCCAGAAAAAGGTTTGAAGTTGGTTTTTTTTCCCCTTTTTTTTTTTTTTTTTTTTTATGGAAGAGACCTAAATAAATCACAGTGGTTCTGGCTTGGGCTTGGTATGGATAATTCAGTTGTGGTTTTGTACTGCCTGTGTAGTGTGTTTTACATACTGAACTAAAAATGTAGGATGGGAGCAGCTTGAAAAGCTCCTCCCTAGTTGCAGAATCATCCTGGTCCAGCATGCGCAGGGGGAGGAGGACAGAGAGCCTTCTGCCAATGACCTGCCTGCAGATGAGGATGTTCACTGTTTCCATGCTTCCAGGTTTGTCACAGAACACTCCAGAGATGTTCTGGTTTTGAAATGACACGTGTTTATTGTCTCCAGAATAAGTTCCTTTAAAAATAAATGTCCTTAGCACCTTTGGAGCAAAGCTCTGGGATTCCAGGCTGTGTCTTTCTAAGGTACTGTCTTAGAATTCTGACTGATCAGGAACAGCTTTGAAGTACGGCTCCCAACGCTGAAGAAAATGTAAAATGTGTCTGCTTTTATTGGTGGGAATTTTAAAGTCCCTGCGAATTTGAATTGTGAGTTGGAGCAGGGTGAGGCTGTGTGGTTGCTCTTAAGATCTTGGGGTTGGCAGTAATGCTTTGAGGAAGCAAATGCTTTCCTGGTCTGTAGCTTCCTGAACTCACTTCCCCTTCGGGATCTGCCGGCAGGGCTGTAAATGCAGGTTGCACCACCCTCTTGTGGGTGTTCCCAGCTGCTGGCATATCTGTATAAAAGCTTTTTTAAGGATAGGGGAACAGGGCAAGTCTCTTGGCAAGCACAGGATTTAGGAATGAATGTATTCCTAACAGGAATTAGCAACTTCTTAACAAGTTCCTGTTTTAGAGAACAATGCAAAAGGTAAAATATAAAGTTTTTAATACAAGTAGCAATAACATTTAAATTTCATTTCAGATGCAGGGATTAATATGCAGACTACATAATGGCAACAGTTGAATTCTTAATTTCTCTCCACAACTTCAAGCTCTTCCGAAATCACTTTTCTGGGTGTTCAGTGTTGGGCTGTTGAATGAATGCAGATGGGAAGATGCCAGTCCTCCCCTTGCACTGGCCTTCGAACCAGTCTTCATTCACTGGAAGGGAAAACACAGTTCTTGTGACCCTAGGGATGCACAGGAGCATCATGTGCTGCAGACAGGCCTGAGATCACCATTTTAAGGTGTGTCTGCTGATAACCCTTTGAGCAGTGCTAGACCCAGCAGGGAGTGGAATGTGGAGGAAAGGGAGGAATGAGGAAGAGAGGAAAGTGGTAAGGTAAGAAGGAATGTCAAATGGGGGTGGGAAATTGGATCAAAATAGAGACCAGGGGGCTTGGAAACTGCCTTGAGTGGAAACAAAGTGAGTGTAGAGAGCGATGAAATCATCTGAGACCTTGGTCTGTCCTCTTCAGGATACATCTGAAGTATACTGTCACCTGTTTCCCATGTTCATCTAAAAACCCTAAAACAAACTGCTAAAACCTCTAGTACCTTGGGTTAAGTAAAGCCTACGAGCTCTGACAGTTTTGCTGTGGGGGAACCAAATGAGGCAAGAACCAGCTTTGAATTGGGAAATACTTAGCTCAGCAATGAAGGGGAAGGTAGGATTTTGGGGTGGAGGGGGTCATCAGTATTGCATGGTGCAAAAACTAACCAGTCAAAGGTTGGGGGGGGGGACCGATGGTGTACTGCTACTAAAGCCTGCCAGCCACCACAGATTAGTGACAGAACTACAGATAGCAAAATATAAGGGGGTTTTTGCCTTTAAAACCTATTCCTGATGTCTTGATTTCACTCAGAGGCTCAAGTGAGGAGGGGAACGTGCCCTGTGTATATAGTTCCTCATTGATCTTCCTGAGATTTAGTCTGTATTTAAGCCTCAATTCCCACAGAAACACTAAGGACTAATATTGACGACTAATGGAAGATTGTACCATTAACAACAAAATAGATGAAAAAAGGTTCCAGGTGAAAGGAATGGGAGAGAGAGCGTGCTCCCATTGTGGGGATGGCAGCTAAAATGAGGTGTCTCCTTGGAAGAATCCACTGTGATCAGTAAGCTTAAACACAGCCCTAGTGTAACTCCTGTCTTAAATGTTTGGGAGGGGTGCGGTGGAAGTGGGAGTGATGAAAACATGTTGGAAGAAGTGTGTGTAACAGGGACATGTGGATGGGAATCCCGTGGCAGAGCTGGAGGGGCTCTGCTGCTGCCACACCACCCTCCCTCTCACCAGAGCTGAGGGGTCCCTCCCCTCCCCTCTCCTGTCCCAGGAGGAGCACAATTACCTTTGGATAAAACAAGGATCATGTCTCCTGCCTGAAACTCCAGGTCTTCAGGTTGGGTGGCTTCATAACTGTACTGAGCTACAACATGGGTTGGTCCTGTTTCCCCTGGCATTGCCTCCTGCAGTGACTCCTCTGGTTTGCTGTCTGGTACAAACCCCTCTCCCTAGGGCAGGAAACAAGCTGGTGAGGGCATGACCTCTTGGCTTCCTTCTCTGTACTAGGGCAAGAGAGACGAGCTCTGCTTCTCCTCTCCACCCACTCTTTGCTCCCATCCTTTCATGAGGTCGCTGGCCACAAATCTGTGCTTGTGGCAAGGAGAGCAAAGGCAGGAGGGAAGAGAAGGTGGCTGCCCCCTGTAGCTGTCACTGACCTCTGTGCCATTGCACCAGACTGTCAGGCAGTTGTCCTTGCTCTGGCTCCAGGCTGCCTCCACATTCTCTGCACTCAGAGTCACCAGCTCCTGGCCCTCCACAGGCTTGTACCTGGTGTGTGCAGGGGATGCAGGTGAGGAGCCCTGGAACATGGCCCTGGCTTGCTGGGGCCGGCAGTGCCTCACCTCAGCTCCGTGTGCTCAGGCTGCAGCTCCAGCTTCTTGCAAACCAGCTCCAGGAGTTCCCTGTAGGAGAGGCCTCGATCGACTCTCAGGGCAACTGTGAATTTGTAATGCACCTTGACGATGTCGGGGCTGGAGACAGTTGGTTCAGCCTCCTGCGGGTAGGAAACGGGATGTCACCGTGTGTGGCTTGGCAAGCACAGGGATGTGGAAACTGTGGTTGCTTGAGTTAGATTGTGCCTCCCAAGCTGTGCTTGGACATTGGCTGGTCGGCAGCCCCAGGCCTATCCCAGGAGAGAGCCCAGTAATAGGTTAGGGACTTAGCACCAAATTGTGGCTTTAGGGTGATCAAATTAGAGCTGTGTCCACCCTCCAAGCCCCTCATTCTTTTTTTTTTTTTGCGTTGGAATTGCTGTATTTTCCCATCTCTCTTCTCAGTGCGACCTTCTGACACGCTGACCATTCCCAGGAGCATGTGCATTCCAGCCAAGCTCTCTCCCTTCTCAAGTGCCTCAGGTTGACTGAGAGTCATACAGTGGCTCTGGTCACTGCCCTGGGTCCATCTGGGGCCTGGAGGAGAACTCCCAAAAAGCAGCCTTAAGTCACCTGGTAAATGCAGATTTGTAGGACCTCAAGGTCTGCGCTCGCAGGACATTACCTTTGCTGTGTCTCTTGGCTGCGAAAAAAAAAAGGAATGTAGTCTGGGGAGGAGGAAAAAGGTGGCTTAGCAGGTGGGATGGGGTAAACATCTAAACATATAGCCAGACCTCCTGCAGTCCATCATGATCTCCAGCAACACCAACCAACCCTGGGGCCAGCGGTGGTCCCTCGAATGGATACAGCATCTGCCAGAGGTTCATCTGTAAGATCTATATACAACCACTGAGCAGAGGTTTTCACTCTGTGCCTTCCCTCTTGCAGGGATGGGAACATGAGGGGTGGGATGTCTTTCGTGGGTAGATTCAAAAAAGATAAACATGTAGCTGCTGGTTTTAGTGTCTTTGCTCTTCTGATCTCCCTACGTCCACCTGAAAACCAAAGGCAATCCCTGTCCTTCAATGGGGCTGTAAAGCTAAACTCAGGCTTTCAGGCAGGGTGATTTCACACAGGTTTGTGGAAGCCTTTTCATGAGAATCTGATTTACATTTTGGCAGTGCTTTGGCACAACTGTGCTCATTCCAGGAAGATCCCGAGCTACAGTGTTGAACATGGTCCCACTAATAGATCCAAGATGGCTTTTGATGCTATAAAGATGGTCACTGGGGTTGCTGTGTCCATAAGGTGTTTGTCCTTAATTCCATAAGCCAGAGCCAGCTCTACCCCTGGACGCATATGAGGCTGCCCTGACAGGGACACGAGCCCTCCCTGTCCTGCTGTTCATCATCTTTTGGTCCGCCTTTCCCCACCACCTGGCTCAGGCCCTCCCCAGAGTGGGGGTAGGCAATTGGTTCTCACACAACAGATCAGGTTAGAAGGGACCACAGTGGGTCATCGGGTCCCACCTCCCTGCTCAAGCAAGGTCATCAGAGAGCACAAGGCCCAGGACTGTGTCCAGATGGGTCTGGAGTATCCCCAGTGAGAGAGACTCCACACCCTCTCTGGTGTCTGTTCCAGTGCTTGGTCACTGCACAGGAAAGAAATTCTTTGTCATGTTCAGGTAGAACTTCCTGGGCATCCATTTCTGCCCATGGTCTCTTGTCCCATTGCTGGGCCCCAGGGAGCAGAGCCTGGTCCTTGTTCTGAGCCTTCCCTGCAGACAGGGACAGACAGGGATGAGGGCCCCTCTCAGCCATGTCTTTTCCACATACTCCTTTTTTTTTGCACGTTGGTCATTGATAGCCAGACTAGACTGCAGCACATCAACACCTGGGCAGTACTGTCTCTGCACAGTGATATTTTCTACCCCAAAAGGTTTTTTCTGCAGCAGCGTGGATACCATTGGCAGAGCCCTGTTTCAGCTTCCCAGCATCCTGAACCATCTGTGCTGGGGGTAGTGTGGTGGCCCTGGTGTCACCATCTCTGCCCCAGGCCTGGGATGTGGGACACTGGGTAGCACCAGCCAGGAATCCCCTTTATACAGCTCCTTCAAGCCTAGCCCAGCTGACAGCAGCACTGAAACTATCACGGATGCCCTGCTGGAAGGAGAAGTCTGTAAGGAATCTTTTACTCCAAGCTGGTTCTTGCCCCATTCCTACCTCCAGGCCCTTTTTCTCATTAGTTGCTGTGCTAATTAAGAGCACAGAGGGACTTGCTTTCCTCAGGGACCCCACAGACACTATTATACTCCATCCTCAGCATTGCAGTTGCTGTCTCTGCCTCCTGCTCTAATATTTCCCAGTCCTTGACTGCAAATGGGGCCAGGAATGAGATGGAGATGAACCCTAGTCCTGGTCTCAAAGAGTGAGAATACGGCATCTCAACCTGCTGCTGGTGGGATCACCCTGTGCCCCCATCCCTTCAGCTCCCCACACTGACCTGGCGCCGGCCGCCGTGGCTTCTCCAGCACAGTGAAGGTGGGTGACTCAGAAATCTCATCTTCTACAAGTGTTTCCTCCTGTGCCATGGGAAGAAGGCAGTGCTGTCAATCCCACCCTTCATGAGGGGCCGGGGTGCTGCTGCCTTGTGCAGCCCCCCTCCAACCTGTTATTTTCCCAGTCTGTTTGGGGTTTTGAACTGGCGAGGGGGTGACTTTGCTATCCATTATCTCCCCAGCATTGCCAACCCCCACCAGGGTGCCACCAACACAGATTTTGCAGATAAGGTGACCATAAGCCAGAAGAACCAACCCCAGCATCATGAGGGGGAGGGAGTCACACATGGGTCCTACTGGCAGGTGGGCGTGGGCCTCCTCACCTGGATATGCAGCTTATTCTGGAGCTCCACAGGCTCAAGGAAGTTGCAGGGGACGATCCCTTTCTGCAGGGGAAGGAGAGATGAGTAGTGATTACTTGGCAAGAAGGCAACCCACTACCGGAGGACACAACTGGATGTGTCCTCACCCTCCCCTGCATCCAGGAGGGTTCCTGAGGCTTGAATTTTAGTTTCTGCAAGTTGGGTGGATTTCACTGAACCCTGTGGCCTAATCTAGGGTGGGCATAAGAGACTTCAGTCAGAAACTTATTTAATTACTGTTGGCAAGGCTCTGCCTCTGCAGAACCTCAACCACAATCTGCTGTCTACCCCTCCTGTCCAGCACACTCCTGGTATACCTTTCCATTGAACATCACTGTAGCCCAATTGTCCTTCTCTTTCTTCAGGACAAAGACAATGTTTCCGGGCAGGACCTGCAGCTCCTCGGCGGTCTCAGGAATGAACTCGTACATGACACGGTGTGGTTGCCCTCTGAGGGCCCTGGGTGTGGGAGCAGTGCACAGGTCAGGAATGTTGGCAATGCTTTTGTTTTACATCATAGGGAGAATCCAGACCTCTGCCTCCTTGTTTCTACCTTCCCCATTCCCCCTGAGTTCTGGGGGCCAACTGGATGCTCGGCTGCCAGAGTGCAGGATGGGGTTGTGCATGGTTGTGTGGGTTATCCATCCTTCATCCAACTTACCTGAGGATTTCTGGGGTCTTGGGCCTGGGTGGAGGACCAGAGGCCTGCCAAAAGGAAGACAAAAAGGAAAATACCAGTAAGCCAGAGGATTTTGTTTGCTTTGCAGAAATGTCCTGAAGCCTTTTACCATGCCTACCCTCACCCCAACACTGTTCCTTCCTCCACATGCAGGTGCCTTAAGTGCCATGAGGAATATCACTGGCTTGCTCCTTCTAAGGAACAGTTTCCAAATTCTTCAACATACAGTTGGTTTTCAGAGGCACAAACCTCTTTTCACTCCTGATTTTAGTTTCAGTTCACAGAGGGATTGAGATTGTCAACACCTGTCTGCATTGAGACGGGTGTAATTTATCTTGTGCAATGGTGTGGTGCTGTGCTGTGCTTTCCCATAGCCTCCCAAAAAGCTCCTGGAAAAACTCTTGCCACCTTTAGGAATGGGAAGATGCCACTATGTCATCTGGAAAATGGCATGGGAAATGCAAAGGAGTTCAGGAATAGACAAGAGGATGCAAAGTGAGAACAGAACTGCCATTGTTTCTCCACTCAGGGTTAGGCAGATGATCCCTAATGAATCCTTTGTAGAGGGTCAGAGGCAGCCCCCTGCACAGAGCCATCACCCCACCCACTACTTCCCCATACAGGAAACCAGCTTAACCTCAGCCACAGCTGTGGGTGGGTTTGGAATGAACTTCCTGGTGCTGGAAGTAGCAGCTGATCCGTGGAAGCAGTGCCTGCCTCCTCCCCACAGCAGGCGGCACAGAATTCAGGATGGTAAGGGTGCTGTTTTGTCCCTACTGCAGGTCAGAGCCCTCAGCAAGGTGTGGGATGACAGCCACCCTACGTCATCCTGCACTGAGCATGCTGGTCACTTACAGAATCTCACCTGTGGCTGTAGGGGAGCGAATCCTGAAAAATTGTCCTTGTCCACCACAGATGCCACCACCTACAGCCAAAGACAGATAGTGACTTGGTGCCTGTAGACCTCTCTCAGACCTCTGATGTCCACCCTCCTCCTTTGCTGTTGGCCAAGCCAAGCTCCTCAGGATGCTTCAAGCTCAGGAGGGGCTGTGATTTTAGGCTAAGCATCTTAGACTACAGACTGAGTGCCTCTGGCACCAAAGCTTCCCTCTCAGCTGTGGTAAATTTTCTGCTCTTAGCCTGGCTGTTTCTGTGGCTTGAAGCATTATAACCTAGAAGTTTCCCTTTCTGTTTTAATCACAAATGTTGAAGGGAGCCAAAGTGTCCAGCTCAAGCCCATACTTCCTACAGGTGACCTTAAACGTAATTTAGAAAGTTGATATATGTTTTTGCATGTTTCTGGCACTCAAGGAACTGCCTGGCTCTTGGCTGTCTGACTCCCCAGTGCCTGGTTCCTTTTCTGGAGGAGTGCTGCCTCCCAGTACCTGAGCCCAAGGGTGGTATCCCAGTGACTGAATTTTGCACATTCACAGGAGAGAAGCTTGCTTGCTTATCTGAGCTGAAAAGCCCTTTTCAAACAGAGTGGTGGAAGAACTGGAGGTTGTTTGTGGGTGTCAAATGTTATATAGCTCCTTTCCCCCACCCCTGAAAATGTCTTGGCACGAGCTGAAGCTCTTTCCAGCTCATGTCCCTCATGTCTCACTAAGGAGACAAACTAGAAATGAGCCATGCTTAGCAGAAACATGCTTTTAGCTCCTGTATTCTTGCAGACTCCCTGTTCCCCGCAAGATCCCTGTGTGCCATCCCTCTCTCCATGTCTGGGGGATCCCTGACCAGCTCCCTGTCTCTGGCTGCCTACCAGGCAGCAGCTCAGAGGGGTGATGAGAAGGCAGTCAACAGCTCTTCTCAGTCCACAGGCTTGGCCTGAATTAATAATATAGAGCCTTCTTACCATTGCCTTTCCCAGGTAGTCCTTCTTCTCCAGCTGAGCCACTTGCTTCTCATTTGGCCTGAACAGCTTCCCTGCAGGAATGGCCACCAGCTCACAGAGCTTCTGCTTCTGTAGCACAGAGAAGTCATGGAGCTTTTGGAGGTGAGAGCAGGGACTGATGAATGTCCTTTCTGCTCTGGGCTTGGGGTCTGCTCCATAAAGCCAAACCACCACCATGACAGCCCAATCCCAGCCCTGGTCCTGTCTTCCCATCCCTGCCTCCCCAGTGACCCAAAGCTCTTCCCATGGACTTGTGTCCCACTACAATATCCATTGCCACTGCATTTTAATCCTGCTAAAAGGTGGATGTGCTGTCAGTGGGATTTCCCTCCCTCTCCCTGTGGGGCTGCGAGACCTGCTCCTCCGTACCAGGATGGCTTCCATTGCCCTGTCGATCTTGTTATGCTGGGGCTCACTCTTCATGCTCATTGCCAGGGTCAGGTGCTCCTCAGCCTTCTCCCAGTTCTCTGTTGTGGCATACACCAGTGCAATGTTGTAGAGAATCTGCTGGAGGAATGGGAGCAAAGGAACAAGTTCTTGGAGCAGCCAGACCGCTGCCAGGAGGGCAGTAAAGGAAAGGGCAGTGGGGCAGTCGCGCTGCACCCGCTTGCTTGGTTTTTGCAAGGTACAAAGAGAGGCTGGCTGTCTCCTCTTTAGATTTCTCATGCTGGAGAACAGACCTTTGGGATCAAGACTGGTGGCCAGGTGTGTCTCACCTCGCAGGCAAAGAGCCGGTAGCGCAGCCCCAGGATCTTGTAGTCAATGAGTTGGTTGCCTCGCAGCTGGGCCAGCGCCTCTTTGAAATCCTCAATGGCCTTTCCATGGCTGTGGAGCAGAGGATGAAGGTGTCACCAGTTCATGGTGGCAACCTCCTTGCCTCTAAGCTTGTATTCAGACTTAGTTCAGTCGGGTCTCCCCTCTATCCTTGCAGTGTTTCAGACACCCCACGGGAGGAGAGAGGTTCTGAGGCTCATGTTAATCCCAGGACTGCAGTGCTGAAGAGTAGGAGCCTGTTTAACCTCGAGGGGTTTCTGTTTGGGCTCTGGGGCACCAACCTGCCTGGGGCCATCCTCAGCTGAAGGCTGGCATCTCTGTAATCAGCAAAAATGAAACTCGAAACCCTTCCACTCACTTCTGCCTCTGGTAAAACACGGTCCCCCGCTGGAAATAAGCCACTGCCAGGTGCTTGTCACAGCTGATGCTCCGGGTGAATGCCTGCAGAGGTAGGAGAGGGGCAAAAAGGGGGTAAAAAGGGGACACCTTTAAAAACCTGAGGGTGTAGAGCAGTTGTACCTGTCCTGCTTTAGCCAAGTGGCGTGAGCTGGGCTCTGCAGGCTGTGTCTCCCTGCAGCACTGGGTGGGGAGAGCCTGTACCAGGCTCCTGGGTTTTTCTGAGCTGGAGCCATCTGCCAGCATGGGCACCTCCTGAAGAGAGGGAGGGTGAACAGTGGGCTGTGCATCATTTGGCAGCCCAGTGCTGTCCCCCTTCCTCAGAGCTTTAAAAGGCCCTGAATCCATCCCTTAGACCATGATCCTTAATTCCTTCCTTCCCCACCATGTCCACCTATCTGGGCAGCCCCCAGAGGTGAGAGGATGAGCGGCCCTAGGGGCTGTACCTTACCTCCTCTGCCTCCACCAGCTTCCCCAGGACAAGGTGGATGCAGCCGATGTTAAAGCAGATTTTGGCAGGGGGATTCTGGACGGCCGTGAAGGCATCCAGGGCAGCACTCCACTCCTTCCTGTCCGCTGCACACACCCCTTCTTGCCACAGCCGGATCGTCTCCACCAGGGACATGGCGTGGTGGGAGTGGGATGTGGGATCCCCCTTTCTCGTGGGTCTCGCCCCTCTCCCTCTCCTTCCTTGAGGCGCAGCTCGGCCTCTCTGGCTCCCTTCTGCCGGTCCTTCTGCCTTCCCCCCACCCCCGTCACAAACCTGGCAGGAAGTGGCCTCACTCGCATCAGCCTCTGGATGGGGAAGTGCGGCAGAGGCTGGCCCCGGCACACGCGGGTTTCC
>NW_008238434.1:456247-474614 GCF_000691975.1 Corvus brachyrhynchos
CATCCTGTCTTTGGGGGGGGAAGCCCGCCGGACCCTGCCTCTGACACAGCGGGTTTCCATGGGTTGCATCCCTGCTCCTCTCGGGCAGCCACCCCTTGCCTACTCGGGTTTTGCTCCTCCGTTTTTTACATTAAAGGCCATGGATTTTGTCAGCTGGGTGGTTCATCTGGTCAAATTTCAAGTTGCAGAACCCCAGGATGAGTGCTGGGCTGAGCCCTTGGGTGCTCTGCAAAGCGCAGTCCCATCGTTGCTAAGCGATTCCTGCAGACAATTTCTGGCAGGTACAGCTGGGCTGGGGCTTCCCTGTCTGCCCAAGTGGGGAGGTGAAGTAAGGCCCAAGGCACTGCCTGGGAAACCCTTGGTCCTTCCCGACCCCACTGTGTTGTCCCAGTGTGGAGTTCCACTGCTAAGGGCATGTGGAGCTGCCCATGGATGGGGTTCCTGGGGCAGTGGCCATGCTGCACCATATCCCGAGGGCTCAGTGTAACATCACTTCTGTCCAGGCATTTTAGGGCCAACGAAGCATAACTGGCTCTGGAGCACTGGTGGGAGCACAGGGCCAAGATGAGCATGGGGCACACGGTGACAGCAGGACTCTGACCTGCTGCTGACTCACAGGTTTAGAGATGGCTGCTCCACACATGGTTTTTAAGCATTTTTGGAAGTACTTTGCCTCTGCCCCATCTACCAACGTGATGTGTATTTTTTAAGACCTTAAAATATGTCAGCAAGACTCAGCCCTTGTGCCTTTACTAAGACTTCCCCAGCAAATTACGTAACTCCAGCAGTGGGAGGGAGGCTGGGGAGGAGACTTCTGAGTCCTGCTGATGGAGGAACCTGAGCTCCTGAGCAGCAAAGGCTGGGGTTTTGATCCAAAGTAGGACCAAACACAACCCTGAGCCTGGGGCTCTCTGGTTCTCCAGCTGTATGTCTGCCCTTAGCATCCCAGCTGGCTCCTATGGGCTTCCCACGGGAGCATGGAAGACTCTCTGACCTCCAGGAAGGCAGAGGGAGATGCAGCCAGCTGAAGTGATGCTCAGGTAAAAGGGTAGGAGTAACAACATGGTGAGTGTGAAAACACCCCTGTAGGTGCCTTTTCTGATTCCTGAGAGGAATGGGAGACCCCATGGAGCAGCAAAGGGTTCACCTTATTGGAGGCATAATTTTCTGCTCATTTAATTATCTGAATTGGTGCACTGCTGGGTCAGGTTTATCCCAAAACCAGTACAAGGGGAGCTGGATGAGTATGAGAGATCATCCCCGTTGGAATGCTCACAGCAGCTCTCCTTCTGCCTGGGTATTTGTAACGTAACAGTGAGATTTCAGAGCTGTGATAAACACAGTCCTTTCAGCAAGAGCGAGTCTTTCGTTCCGCTTTCTCTGCCCAAAGATTACTCAGTAGGTAAACTCGTTTCTTCTACGATAACATCCAACAGGAAGTGAGTAACAGAGATGGTGACATTTCCTGTGAAAGACCCTTGGAATCCAGCAAACCCAGATTGCCAATAGATGGGTCAGAAATACAGAGGAATGTCCAAAATCCAGCTGGGGTGCAGTGCATGTGTTTTGAGTTTGTATAGTGACAGTATGTACAAGTTTTTAATTTCTGGAGAGTCAAGAAAAGACTGATTCAGGCAGAAAAAAAACCCCATTATGCCCAAGGGAAGACCTTTTTGTGAGGAGTTTTATTGAGCAGGAGGAGCAGAGGACCATGTCCACCTCATTCCCAGAAGGCAGGTCGGAGCTCTGCACAGGACCCAGAGGTTTTGGCTCTTTTCCCAAATGGTGGCAGACAGTGAGGTGGAAGTGAGGACAGCAGTGGCTCCCAGCTGGCACAAAAGCAGGATGTGACTGATAAGGTGCCATTACCACACGCTCCAGCCAAAGCTGAAGCAGCAGAGCTCTGCAAACCCTGTCACCCTTCCCAGTCTGACCTGCATGTGGTTCTCTTTTGAAGGCTTCCTTCTCCTAACAGGAATCTGACCCCCTGTGGTGGTATCCATACGATCCACCAATACAAGCCAGGCAGAATTTGGAGGAAATAGGTTGTTTTTTAAAACTTCTTCCCTTCCTGTCACTTATTACCAGCAGAGCTGCCCCTGCAAATCCTGCCCTATCCCCACATCAATGCGTGTTTTAGCACATCCCTGAACAGAAACACAGATGTATGTGCTCTGTAAATGTTCCTAAATCCATCATTGCCTCACCCAAGGGGATCTGCAGAACCTTAAGACCACTCTTTTTATTAACTTCATTTATCTAATGCAGTCTAGAGGCAGGTGATTGTTTTGGCATCAATTGCTTTGGAAAATACTTTCCACTTCTCTGGGATTACAGTTTATATTATTTTAAATGAGGTTCATTGGTGTCTTAACCCAAATCTGGGCAAGTGGAAAGAACCAGAGAAGCCCATCACAGTCCCTGGCAG
This sequence comes from Corvus brachyrhynchos, assembly GCF_000691975.1. Taxonomy (NCBI): domain Eukaryota; kingdom Metazoa; phylum Chordata; class Aves; order Passeriformes; family Corvidae; genus Corvus; species Corvus brachyrhynchos. The sequence goes on from NW_008238434.1 coordinate 458,676, forward strand.
AGCTGTAAAGATGGAACCCTTGCTGCACGTCCAGGAGAATTTCTGTACAGATCTACGGGTGAAACCTGGATACTTTCTGTGCCTTCTGTAGCAAGGCTGGGTCTCCCACTTGGCAATCTCAGTGCTTCCTGTGGTTGTGCCTGTTTTCTTCTGGAGGAGGTGAGCAAGGAGAAGCATCCTATGAAGAGAATTAGGGAGGCACTGTATGGTTTACGGGTAACCATGCTGGTTTCTGTCTGCATTGAAGGCATGTCAGACACTGAGTAAATATTCAGTGATGATTTATTGTCTTTATTATTATTACAAAAACAAAGCAGGTATCAAAAAACAGCAAAGATTTCACAAGGTCCCCAACAGTTTTACACTACTGAACTGTAGTAAAATAGTGAAATTAAAACACATGTATTTCAGTCCTGGCTCTAAACCTTCTATGGTGATCCGTTGTCTGGGATGCCCTGGGCTTTCCTAATTCTTTAAAATACGCCTGTTTATTTGGGAACCTGACTGGCCCACTAGTTAACATGATGAGGCACAATGCAACAGCAATGTGAGCTGTCTGGTATCCTTACAGACCCTACACAACCAGAAAACAAAACAGGGGAGCTCTGCAAGGATGGATACCAGGATACATTTCTCAGACTACCCCAGGCAGCCATTTAGTTGTGCTTGACAAAACCAAATCACTTTCCAGTTGCTGAAAGGTGATTTGGTGTGTAAAAGCTGCTTTTTCTTCTTCTCCTCAGGATCAAAATAAGAATAGTTCACTAGGCTGGGCTCCAGTGTAGATGGACCATTAACCTTTTAAATTCCACTTTCCAAACTGCATGATGGACAACTCCATCCCACTGTGACCTTCCTGCTGTGGACTCAGCATCAGACTGATTGCAAGGAACCTGAGCAGGTTAAGGAAAATACTCAGTTCTCTGGAATGATAACTAGAGTTGGAAAAGAGCTTTTTTTTCTCTCCTACTCATGGGTGTAGGGTCAGAGGTTGACCAAAGGCAACATAGTCCAGTTACCTGTGTTAATAATAGCTGCCCCACTTCTCAAAACACTGCTTTGCTATCAAAAAAAATTAAGACATTGTCCTGTGTCCCTCAGCATTTGCTCAGAGTCAGGTCCAAATCTGCCATGATTACACACAAATGCAAATCACCCTAAACACCGAATTGTTTACATCACTGAACATGTCACTGAAAGGCTGCCGAGTACCAAATATTCCTGTTAGAAGTAAAATTCCACCTTCCTAATTTTCCAGAATTTAACCATAGAAGAGATCACAATGCGCATCATTGGTGGGGTACGACAGAAGCAGCAGGGCGAAGGCAAAGCTTGGGGACAGGGCTGCCCAGGGGCGGCCCTGCCGGGAGGGGATCAGGGGTTGTACCAGCAGCACCCTGCTGGATTTACACCGTCACTCCCTGCTGGAGTTACACTGTCTTCCTGGCAGTCAGAACGCGCACAATGGACCCAACTCCTCCGGCAGCCAGCGCCTGGGAAGGGAAACATGGCAATGAACACCAGGCCAGGGCAGCTACAGCCTGGAGCTCCCTTCCAGGACCTGAACAGGCCGACAAGAATGATGGAGTGGGACTTTGGACATGGCCTGTAGTGACAGGACAAGGGGGAAGGGCTTCAAACTGACAGGGTGTAGGGTTAGGTATCAGGAAGAAATCCTTCTCTGTGAGGGTGGTGAGGCCCTGGCACAGGTTGTCCAGAGAACTTGTGGTTGTCCCATCCCTGGAAGTGTCCAAGGCCAGGTTGGATGGGGCTTGGAGCAAGCTGGGCTAGTGGAAGGTGTCCCTGCCCATGGCAGCAGTGGGATGGGATGAGCTCTAAGGTCCCTTTCAACCCAAACCATTCTGGGAGTCTATGAAATTACCTGGATCACATTTATATTGCAAATGAGCATCTGCCTGCCCTCCACAAAACACCAGTAGCCAGGGTGCCAGGGTATGATAATCACACTCAATTTCAAGAAAGCTATTTAACTTTAATTAAGCTTTCATTGCCCTGCATAACCAAGCTACAAATTTTGCTTCCCTCCAGGAAGGAAATTCTCCTGCCTACTTGAATCACAGGATGAAACCATTTTGTTTGCCTCAGTCTAAGGGAAACCCAAATTTTAACTGTTGGGTGTTTACCCAAGGAAGCAGCAGTGGGCAGGAGATTTAGCTCAGCTGTGAGCTCTGAGCCATACTCTCGTCACAGCCTGAATCTGGCACTTGAGCCTCACCAGACAGGAAGGGGGCTCTTGCCAGGCTCAGGGCCTGGGCGCTCTGGCAGGAGCTGTCCCCATGCACGCACCTTCTCGTGCCACTGCAGCAGCACAGCACTGCTGTTGTCGGAGGGGCTCTCAAAGCCCTTGTAGATGTACTTCATGAGCAGGTCCACCCCGTTCTTGTCCAGGGACTGCACTGCCTTCTCAATGTCATTGGCTTTGAAGGAGATGAGCACCTTCAGCACGATGCTCTCGGCACGGTCCTGTCAACAGGCAAGCACAGACACAGCCGTCCTTGTGTGAGGTGCAGCCAAACACTCCTCCCCTCTCAAACAAACTGAATTAGAGCATTTTTCTCTTTAACAACGCTGAAGAGGACATGTGTGAAGAGCTTGTCATAGTAAGATACAACAGACACATCCTCCCAGGGATAAACAATGTAAAAGAGTTTAACACATTTGCCCTGCTTTAATTTTTCTGCCTCTGTTAGTGTTTGCAATTCTCTACCCCTTAAATTAAGTTATGGCTAAATAGTAAATGTTCCTATGGAAGCTCAAGATCTATCAAGTTCCAAAATAATTATAACAATCAAGTGCTTGTCTGGCCCCCCTTCCCACCAGCGCCTTTTCCCGTAGTGTTTAATGTGACACAACCATTATAATCTAGGTAAATGCCACTGGCAGCCTGGAAGAGGTGACTGCTGGAAGCCATGTGTTTTCCAAGCAGTCAACTGCTGTCCCAGACACACTGGATGCAGACTGGCAGTATTAATATTGTGCATTAATAACCATTGATCTGGATGTCATTTCAGACCTGGGAATGTGTGTGGCGTGCTTATAGCAGCAATTAGCCATGTAATCAGCAAAGAGCAGCTCTTCCTGTTCATCCATCACTAACTGAGGCGGGATGAGAAAAAAAGTCTCAGGGTTGCTGGACTTTTGAATAATTTCATCACACAAACACTTCAGGCAGCTTCCCCCTACAGAAACTGCGGATGTCAGTTTTCCTGCCCAATTCAATATCCCATAATCACTTGGCTTAGCAAGACTTCTCACATGACTGTAAGTAAAAATATAAAAGTTCCAAAGATAACTAAAAATTAAGGCAGATATTAACATTCAGTCATTCTGCTCTCTTCAATTCCACCACCAAGCGTATTCTTAAATCCCTCAACAGAGGGCTAATGGAAACAAGTCATTAATGTGAGGACAAAGCTATATAGCCCTATTTATAACAGCTAGTTCTCAGAGCCCTATGAAACCCTTCGGGAAAGGGCTGGGGGCTGCAGGAACAGCTCTGCCAGGGGAGCAGCAGGGAACCGTGCCCCTGGGCCTCTCCTTGGGCAGGGAGAAATGACTGCAGGCACTCACCAGCTGGGCAGTGCCACATCTTATCAGCCTGTTCCTCCCACCACTGCAATCATGAGCCATTCAGGACTCATCCTGGGGAGATTCAGAAATGCATGCACCCAGCAGACTCCCACACTCTGTCACACGGGGAGGGCTTCCTTTTCCTGAGGTTTTAACAGCTTCATTTTGATTGGATGTGATAAAAACCAATTCTTCCTTTTTTGTAGGCTCACTGCTGGTGGTTTCATTAGTCAGAGGTGACAACTGCAACCCTGGTTCCCTGAGCACACAACAATTACATCTCTGAGCTGCCACATATGGTCTGAGTCAGACATGCGCACCTGGTGACACCTGGGCACATAAAACACAACCAGCAGTGGTAGGAGAACCACACATGATCCAGCATCAAGGTAAAGGTATCTGGACAGGCGACATCTGAGCTACAGTATTTTGAATAAGATTAAAACACTTGTGGTCACAGATGTTTCAACATCAGGGAATACCCTAAACCCTGCTTCTCTGGCCTCCTCAAGGTACAAATGATGGCACAGAGGTAACAGACAGGAAAGAATTTTTAGGGAGTAACCCATAAGAGAGTCAGGTGCTATTTCACCTTCACTGCCTGGTTCTTTGTGTTGATGGGAGGGTTCTTCAGAGCCGCCTGCAGTGCAGCCATCATGTTCCCTGTGCCAGATGGTTAAGGACCAGACACCAAGTACATGAACATCACGTACCAGGACAGCCATACTTGTAGCTGGCTTGTGCATGACTGAAAACACTCTGATGCAATGATTCCCTCACCAGCTAAAAAGAGATTACAACCTAAGGCTGCAATTTTCAGGCCATTTGAGGCAGGAGCAGCATCAACAAGCAGCTGTATAGTTCCAGGACTGGAGAATACTTCCTAGGCCTTTCCTTGAATAAGGATGCAAGTAAAAGAAACCATTCTCCATCATTTCTGTAATCTGCAGCCCTTGAGAACAGGCCTCAGCTTGGCACATCCAGCCCCAGCAGCCACCGGGACAGCAGCCTGGCAGCAGCCCTTGGGAAGAGTGACCAGGGGCCAGCTGGGCGAGGCAGCCCTGGAAGCGGACACGGGGAGCTCTCTGGGCACAGGAAACCCCCTGTCTGCATCCCCCCGGGACACCTCCCTGAGCGCAGCCCTGGGGGACTGCTGCTGCTGCAGGCAGGGGAGGAAGCTGGGTCGCCTTCCTGCTGCCAGCCCCTTCCCCGTTCAGCCTCTTCCCTTGTCCTGCCAGCCCCTTCCCCCGCCAATCCCTTCCCCTCCAACCCCTTCCAGCGCTTCCCCTCCGCCGCGGTGCCCGCTCTCGGATGTTCCCCTATGAGGCCGCCCCGGCGGCGGCCGCGCCCGCTCCGCCCCCACCGCTCCCTTCAGGATATTGCCGCAGGCACGAGTCCACCTCGCCTTCATCGGGCCCCGCTTGCCCGTCACCCCCGTCCTCCTCATCCACGAACTTGTTCTCGTCGTACTCGTCCACGTCCACCCGGCGGAACCGCGCCGAGGATACCGTGTGCTTCGCCATGGCCGTGCCCGCCCCGCGCAGCCGCCGCCGGCCCGGGCCCAGCCCCGCCCCAAGCGGCGCCGGCGCAGCGGGAGCGCTGTCAGTGCATCCTGGAACAGCGTGCGCTGGAAGGGGCCTTAGAGCCCGTCTCATCCCACCCTTGCCACGGGCAGGGACACCTTCCACTATCCCAGGTTGCTTCAAGCCTCATCCAGCCTGTCGGACACTTCCAGGGATGGGGCAGCCACAGCTTCTCTGGACAACCTGTGCCAGGGCCTTCCCTCACAGGGAACAACTTCTTCCCAATATCCCATCTAAACCTACGCTCTTTCAATTTGCAGTTTCACAGATTCACAGTATATTCTGAGTTGGAAGGCACCCACAAGGATCGTCGAGTCCAATTCTTAAGTAAATGGCCCATACCAGGATTGAAGTCACAACCTCGGTGTTATTGTCACCATGCTCTGACTGACTTTGAAGCCATTCATGCTTGTCCTGTCATTCCAGGCCCTTGTAAATACTGTGTCCCCATGTTTCCCGTCAGCTCCTTCAGGTATTGCAAGGCCACAATGAGGTCACCCCAAAGCTTCCTTTGCCCAGGCTGAACATCCCCAGCTCTCCCAGCCTTTCCTCCCAGCAGAGCTGCTCCATCCCTCTGATCATCCTGGTGCCTCCTCTGGACTCTTTCCAGCAGCTCCAGGTCCTTCCTGTGCTGGGCCCCAGGGCTGGGGCAGCTCTGCAGGTGAGGTCTCACCTGAGCAGGGCAGAATCCCCATCCCTTCCCTGCTGCCCACGCTGGGGGCTCAGCCCAGGCCACGGGGGGTTCTGGCATGGGGCAGGTCCAGCTCTCACCCACCAGCACCTTCAAGTCCTTCTCCCAAGGCTGCTCCATCTGCTCATCCCCAGCCTGGATTGACCCCAGGGGTTGCCCTGACCCAGGTGCAGCACCATCACTTGGTCTGTTAAATCTTATAAGATTCCCATGAGCCACTTCCCGAGCTTGTCTGGGTCCCTCTGTCCACCCCCAGGACAGCTCCAGGCTGTGCAGGACCCTGTGAGGTCCAAGTGAGTCCAGAGCTGCCCTGCTTGGACAGTGTACCCTGCGAGGCTGCTCAGGGAGCCCCTACTCCAACAGCACCTGGTGACCCTGAGAGTTAAAAAATAGCCACAGCCTGATTAGTATTTTTTTAAGTTACACTTGGACTGTGTAGATAATATTTATCCTATCAATAATTAGGAAATGGCACAGCTTTGCGAGGTTCCTCTTAATAGAAAACAGCAGCCCTGGAAAAAAAAAATGACATACCCTGTGACTCACACCACTGCCTGGAACACCATCCTGGGCCCTGAAAATCAAGTCCTTTGGAGACATGGCACTCCAGAAAGAATTGAGTCAAACAACAGAACTAATTTCAAGAATAGCCTTGTAGACACCTGAGCCTGTGAGTGGGTGTATCATATTTCCTGTCATGCACCAGCCTCTGGGAAAACTAAACAGTACAATACTGTTAAAAACCACATTGAAAGCAATGGGTGGTGAGATCTTCAAACACTGTGTCTTGGTTTGAAAGACAGGTGTCTGCCAAGGAAGGCAGGAGCCTTCCTTGGAATAGAAAATGTAACCCCTGTCAGGAAAATTAATCCACAAACACCAGAGGTTTATGTCCAAAAAGGGGACAGAGGAGTCCTGTTACTTTATTCGTAGAACCCTTCTAATGTATATCCCCTCCCCCCTTTTCTTCTCCTTTGTGTCTCTGTTCTTTTTCTAGAAGTCCAGAGATTTAGCATGGCCTTGAGTGAGTAACCGTCTGTGTCAATTAGTGGAATTCCTATGGAATTTCTATGGAATTTATGGTTCCTCCCATTGCTTCTTTCACCTCTCAGTATCTGGCTTTATCTACCAGCAGGCCCACAGTTTGTTTGTAAAGATACCTCTTTCTAATTCCTTTCAATCCCTCCTCTTCTTATTTTCTCAATAGTTGTCTTTACAAACTTTAGTTACCATTGACTTAATTTTCTGTTCCCAGGTTTTTTTTTGGTTTTGCGATTATTTGCAGTGACATCATTTTCTGTCCTTTTGTAGCCATCTCTGGATCAGTAGACATGGCTTCTGCCTGCATCCCCTTGATCACTGAATTGCTGAATGAACTGCGCTCAGCAAGGCGTCATGTATGGTAAAAAGATGAGAGTTGCTATAGCACATAAGAGGAAGAAAGCATTCATTTAACCCATAGTCCACCAGGTAACCACGAAAACATGTCCCATTCCCATCCTTTCCATGTTTGGACCCGTACATGTGCTAACTTTGTTATTCCCTTTGTTATTTGTTTCACCACTTTTCCATTGTCATCCATTTGCAAACAGCAGTTTGAGTCATTTAATTTCCCACACACTCCCCCTTCTTCTGCTAATAGATAATACACAAAATATGTCCCATTCCTATCTTTTCCACATTTTGATCCAGTACATGAGCTAACTTTCGAGAAGGTCAAGAGCTGTGGCTGTCTGGTTGGTTATTATTTTAAAGACAGCTTGTAACCTAATTATCCGATTCAAATTATAAATGGGTTCTCTGGCACCTGAGATTAATTCATTTGGATTCCAAGTGGCTGGTCCATAGTGTTGTATGATTTGCTCAGGTGGCCATTCATCTTTCCCCCATTTTTCCCCTTCTCCAGCCAGGGATGCATCAATTGACTGCTTTTCTCTAATTAGATCATTGTATACCTTGATTCCTAACTGATTTCCCTGAACTTGTGGTAGCAAAAAGAACAACGGTCTAATATACGCCCCATAACATAACCCTGACCAGTTTGGAGGTAACCTAAGATAAGAATGTTGGCCACAAATCCAATAATGTCCTTTAAAAGCCCATGTTCTGTTAGCAAAGGGGTCTTCCCAATTTTCATCATCAATTGGTGGGTCAAAATAGAGCTTGCTTTCTGGGCCTAATGGTCCTCCAACAATAGTTGCCCCACCATAAAAATCACAATATTTGCATTTCTAAGCTCCCACATGAGACTTCCACCTACAGTTACATCCCAGATCTTTTTTGTTAGATCTGGACCAGAACTTATTAAAAAAGATTTGAGTTCTGTTCCACTGTTGCCATTTCCACTGGTAGTCACGGACAACATGTGTCCTACTTGTGGGATTATCTTGTGGGCAGCTTAAAAATAAGTGGTCAAAAAACCTGTCCCTCCCCACTGCTTGACAGCCTTCAAAATCCCTTTGGTAATTGTGGGAAATGAAGTTACAGAGAACTCACAGAGAATCCACAGGTGCTGACAGAATACATAAAGGACATTGTGCTTGAACAGATAGAAATGGATACATGTTTTGATTTGTGGCCTTGGCAAAGACTGCCTGACAGAGTAATGAGCTTTTGCAAATTTAAAGCAAACGCAGTTTTGTAGTTTTGAAATAAATGTGCTTTATAAGAGTAGAAATGTATTTTAACAAGTAAAAACATATTTTATGCAAGAAATAATAGTGATAAGTAAAAGAGTAAATAATTTAGAGTTTAACAGTAAACTTTATAATAGAGCTTCTTGGAAAGTTAAGATGTATTACTATAAGCCTGTGCAATAGACCATAATAGCAATATGTTCATTGGATAAGAAAGTATGCATTGTGGCAAAATCATACAGTATTGATTGGTACCAATGTGTTAGCAATTTTTGTGGCATTTGCTTATTGGCTTAAAAAAGTATATAAGGCCTTGTAGAAAAAGACTGTAGCTGCTGCTATTCCAGCAAGCTGCTGCTACCTCACTGAGTTCCTGCTATCTGGCGCCTGTACCTGCCGCAGCTGCCAGACCTACCACTTCTGCTATTGTTACTGTAACTACTGCCTCTGATATGAGAGATGCTGTTCGCAACCTCTTCTGTCTCACCCTTCAATACATATGAGACTGATTGAGCAATAAATCATCTCAGTGACATCTCACTGTTACTCAAATCCCAGGACAACCCCAGAAATCCTGACAAGTAATTATGGTAGGAACACTTTACTCAGCTACCATTAGTGAGCTTAATGTGCACTTGATTCCATCTGCCTCGATATTTGGAACAATCATAAAGAGGGCAGTCAGGGGTCCAACAATCTAAACTCAAAGATAAAGTCCAGTCACAGACACTTTTTCCCACGTATATGCGTCCTGTTCTATTTTGACAATAGATGCTTCCTTCAGAGGAATGAAGTCACCACGGACTTCCTTCTTCATCCCAGAATCCTGTTCCGTTATGGACCTCACTCAGGGAGCTGACCCACCATTTAGGTTCGACTGGGCTGGCCACCCATGGCCAATCTTCAGATCCTCCTGGCCCTCCACAGACCCAACAATGGCTAAGGTTAAAGGTTTTTGCTACTTCTTCTCCTAGGACTAAAAAACAATTCTCCCACCTCTGGCCCAAACCTAACTGACAATAAAAAAGTAAGATTATTAAGAAAAACATTCTAATGGTGTAATCTAATCTCCTAATCTAATTCTCACGTTGTTGTCTGCACCACCTCTGGTGAGTGAAGGCACAGAAACAGCTTAACATAAAGAAAACAATGACAGCAAGTATTAGCCCCCCAATGGCTGGAGATCCAAAAGGAGGGATGCCCATACAGACGCTTTCAGCAGATGGTCTGTGGGTAGGCGCACACGGCTTCCCCCAATGTGGACACACTGGCTACTGCTCTGACCCACTCCTGCAGAGTGTCAATCACAGACTCCCATCCTTCTCCTCCAGCTGAGATGTCCAGGTCTCCGGGGCTTCAGAGACCTTGACTCGAGTGTGATTGGTCTACCTGTGTTCAGCTGTCTCAATGGCCGTGTCTGTGTTCCGTGACACTTGGAATGGGCCATGGCACTTCACCACCAGTGGTGCTTCTTTCTACTCATTAACTAGGACCCAGTGTCCTGGTTGGATCTTACAAACAGCAAAGTCCAAAGGCAGGGTCTGTGCCAGCCAAGCTTCCTATTGCAGAGATGTCACAAGAGACAGTATCCTGACCACATATTGTTTTAAATATACATCACTTATCTTCACTGCCCCACTAGACTGAGAATTACAACAGTAACTAATTCCAAACATCAATTCCAAGGGAGATAATTGAATATCTCCTCTGGGTCTGGCTGTTATTCTTGCTAAAGCCAGTGGCAAAAGCTGTACCCGTGGCATCTTAGTTTCTATGACCAGCTTCAAAAGGTGTTTCTTTATTTCTCCATTCTTCTTTCTACCTAGCCCAAGCTCTGGATACCAGGGGATTTGGAGGTCCCATTGTATTCCTAAAGCAGTCATAGCCCCTTGAAGAATTTTTCCTGTAAAATGAGTTCCCCTGTTTGAGTCTATTGTTTCTACAATCCCATATATTGGAAATATTTGTTCCAAAAATACTTTAATAACTGATCTTGTAGTTGCTGAAGCAGTTGGAAATGCTTCTGGCCAGCCTGTTAGCTGACATACTATTATCGGAAGATATTTAAACCTTCCCACTCGGGGCATTTCAGTAAAATCCACCTGGCATCTCTGGAACGGACGTACAGCCCAAGGCCTCCCTCCCCTGGCAGTTTTCTTTGTAACCCTGTTATTGGTTTTAGCACAAATCAAGCAACTTTCAATAGCTTGCTTTGCCAGAGTAGAAGAACCCACAGTAGCATACATTTTGAGGAAGGCTTCTGCCAGTCCTCAGGAGCCCCAATGAGTCCCTTCATGGAGTTATTTTAATACTTGTAAGACCAGAGCTTTTGGAATGCACTGCTTACCACCCCTTGTAAACCAATTATCCCCTCTTTCCTCTGCCCCACTCTTTTTAATTACCTCAAGTTCCTCTGGTGGAAAAGACAGTTCCTCTGGCAGCGACGGGGCTACTGGGAGTGAGGGGAGGATCTTAGAGATTTCTGGCAACATTGCAGCTTTCTGAGCCTCTTCATCAGCAGGCTGGTTACCTATTGCCTCCTCTGAGCATGCTGCCTGGTGTCCCCTAATGTACATTATTGCTACGCCTTTTGATAAATTCATCACCTCCAATAGGTGAGAAATTAAGCTCTCACGAGCTAATGTTTTTTCCCTGCAGGTTAATAAACCTATTTTTTCTTATGATTTCCTATATGCATGTATCACCCCATATGCATATTTAGAATCAGTAAAAATATTCACTATCTTGTCCTGATATAATTCACAGGCTCTTACAGGCGCACACAGCTCCGCTGTCTGAGCTGACCACGTGGGGATAATCTCTTCCCTTCCTCTAATTCCCTTCCCTTAATGATAGTGTATCCTGTAACTCACTTTCTATCTATCACTCTTGAAGGCCCATCAATAAACACATTTTCTCCCTCAGGCCATGGAGTGTCTTCTAAGTCTTCCGTAGTCTGGGTCTGGAGATCTATCACTTGAATGCAGTCATGGGTTTTTTCTTGGCTCCCCTCTTCAGGGCAGTTCAGACAGGAGACTGGGTTAAACCCTTCACTGCTTCCCAGTTATAAGTCCTCTTGTTCCATTAAACAAGATTCATACTGTAATAACTGAGCGCTGGTCATCCACTTTCGGTTAACAAAGCTTTAACTTGATGTGAAACTTTAACAATCAGATATCCTCCTATTGTCAGTTTTTGGGCCTCAGTTACCATTAAAGTTGTGGATGCACAATTCTGCAGACAATGAGGCCAGCCTCTGGTCACTGGGTCTAACAACCTAGAAAAAAAACCAACAGGCTGCCGTGTTCCCCTGTGCTCTTGTACCAAAATTCCTTTAGCATGGCCCTGTTTAACATCCGCATATAACTCAAATTCCTTTTCTGAGTCTGGAAGAGATAAGACTGGGGAATTAATCAATTTGTCTTTCAATTTTCTAAAGCTTTCTCTCCTTCGAGTGTCCATGCCACAACATTAGGACTGTTTTGGGTTTGAAAGTCATATAAAGGTCTGGCTAAAACAGAAAAATCCTCAATTCATGCTCTGCAGTACTCTACCAACCCTGAAAAACTGCCATAACTCTTTTTTTAGTCGAGGGTAATGGTACTTGTAAAATTCCTTGTATTCTTTCTGGATCAATACACTGTAGACCTGCAGTCAAAATGTACCCCAAACATTTGTTTTTCTACCAATTGCACTTTCTTTTCAAACACTCTAAGATCCTTTTTAGCAAGAAAATTAAGCAGCTTCACAGTAGCTTCTTCAACCACCTTTTCCTGTTCCCCTGATAAAAGCAAATCATCCACCCACTGCAACAGCCTAACTCCCGAGGGTGGAGTAAACTCTCTTAATATTTTCTGCAAGGCTTGCCCAAACAAAACTGGTGACTCTCTATATCCCTGCAGTAGGACTGTCCATGTCAATTGTTGTTTTACCATTTTCCCTCCTTCCTCCTGTTCCCACTCAAAGGCAAAATACTGTTTACTGTCCTCTGTAATCAGACACCCCCAGAAAGCATCCTTCAAGTTCAGTACTGAATAATATTCATGTGAAGAAGGGATTTGATTCAGGATGGTGTAGGGATCTGGAACTGTGAGATGCCTTGGTCTGACAATTTCATTTATTATTCTTAAATCCTGCACCATTCTGTAGGTTTGTTGGGGTTTTTTAGGAGTTCTAGGTTTTTTTTCTGTTAAAGGAATTTTCCCCCATCCTGTTACTAAGACAACAAATTGCTGGTTACTTAAGAAAACAAAGAGCTACCCACTGAAGGTGGGGTGTGCCTGGCTACTCTTTTGTTTCACCTGGGTGTGGGGTCAGTTCGGTCTTGGCATTCGGAGAGAGAGGAGCTGCTGGTTCTTTTCGGCCGCTTTTCCTTCTGCTGGAAACAACACCGGGATCCCAAAGCCACCTTCCCTGCCCCGCCAGGAGCCGGGCTGTGGCCGCCCTGCCGCGCCGCTGCTTCGAGCCTTCACTGTGTTGTAGCCCTGCTCACCCTGCCTGACCAGACCTCCGGGGGGTTCCCCGCTTGGATACACCGCGTCTGCCAGCCGGGATTTGTGCTTGTCCCTGCCATTCCAGCCCGCTGTTCCCGAGGGTCCGGCCAGACTTTGCTGTTACTGCCATAGTTATTGTTGTTTGTTTGACTGGTTATACACATATAGATATATAATAGTAAAGAACTGTTATTCCTATTTCCCACATCTTTGCCTAAAAGCCCCCTTGATTTCAAAATTATAATAACTCGGAGGGAAAGGGGTTACATCTGCCGTTCCAAGGGAGGCTTCTGCCTCCCTTAGCAGACACCTGTCTTTCAAACCAAGACAAGGTTCCATCTGGTTTCTTAACCGGCAGGATATAGGAGTGTTATAGGGAAATATACCTGGCTCCAAAAGCCCTGCCTTTAGCAGGGGGACTCAATGACAGGATGTAACCCCTTCCTTCCCTACCTTGAAAGAGGGTACTGCTTTTAGACACCACTTGTCCTGGTTGCTTCAAAGGAATTTGGAGAGGCTCTATATCTAATTTTCCATATTTCCCTGCGACTGCCCACACTTCTGGGTGTATTTCAGCACAAGCCTTCTCAGACATTTTACACAAAGTTACCACAGCGTTAGCCTCTGTATCATTTTTCACAATATTAATTTGCATTCCTACTTTAGCCATCAAATCTCTTCCCAGTAAATTACAATCACAATGAGGAACAAACAGAAATTCCTGCATTTCAAACCTATTCCTCACATCTACTAATAGTTGAATTAAATGCATCTGCTTATCCTTTCCACTCACCCCTTGAATAATCAAAGATCTTTTTGACAATTCTCCCCCCTTAGGGATAAAATTCAAAGTGGATCGAGAGGCCCCTGTATCTACCAGGCTCCTCTCAGTCCGGACCCACCTTAAAAGTTATCGAGGCCTCCAGTGTGGTGGGTCCCTGGTATAATGGGAGCCCCTAACACCCCTAGCAATTAATCTCCATTAATCTCTGGGCTTCTTCCTCATGAGGATCCAGCTCTCTATGGACATTGCTGCTTCCAATGTCCCTCTGCCCTGCAGATAGCACACTGATTCCTTCCCAACCACTGTTTGGGTTGGCTCTCCTCTGATGAGGAGAGAATGCTTCTGCCAGTCACTTGTGGCCGACTCCATCCCTTCTGTCCTGGGGGACCCCTTGGGCCCTGCAGTTTATCCCTCTGGGGCTGTAAAAACTCTGCCATCACCTTTGCCTTTGCCTTTGCCTTCGCCTTTGCCTTCACCTTTTCCTCATCCCTTCTTACATACACTTGCTGTATCTTTCTAACCAGTTAATCTAGGGGTTTATTCTGCCCTTCCTGTAGTCCCCCCTGCTACTGCCTGTGGGTGCTTATTCTCCCACAGCTCAAAATCATTCATTTCTCCAGTGAACCAAACAAAATCTTTAAAAGAAAATCCTTCCACGTACAATTTGCATTTCCCAGATACTGCTTCCTCCTCCTCCTCCTTGTGCTCACCCTCCTCACCATACACTGTATACTAAAGCCAGTCCCTGTCCTGCCACCCCCCCGGCACAGAAAATTCAAAGTGGATCGAGAGGCCCCTGTATCTACCAGGCTCCTCTCAGTCCGGACCCACCTTAAAAGTTATCGAGGCCTCCAGTGTGGTGGGTCCCTGGTATAATGGGGTATAATGCCCCACAGCCCCGGCCCAACCCCGCACCTCCCCACAGGCCCCCAGCCTGTGCTCCCAGTCTCATACCTCTGCACCGAGTCCTGCCACTCCTTGCCTCAACCATATTTCTCCACACTAGCCTTCAACCAATCCCTTCCCAACATACCAACACCATCCGTTCATCCCCTGTTGTCAAGACCCTTCCTCAACTCCCCTTATTGCCCCCCTGGGCATGGATTGTCGAGACCCTTTCTCAACTTTCCCTTATTGCCCCCTTTGGGCATCCATGTCCTTAATTACCTGTGGAAGAATGTGTAAACCAACTCAACATTCTTCCAAGGGATTCTTTGGAGATATTTTGGGATCATCACCTCTTTTGCCAGGGCCCCTTCTGAGCTTTACCTCTGCTACCCTCCATGGGTGCCATCTCAGGTTTACCTGTGCTAACCTCCATGGGTGCTCTCTCAGGTTTACCTGTGCTAACCTCCATGAGTGCCCTCTCAGGTTTACTCTCTGAAGATCCCATTGTACTCACTGGTGAGATTTTCAGTGGTCCTTCCCTGTGGACTCTTCATGGACCCCCCTGCTCCACCACTCATCTGTCTCCCAGACAGTCTCAGGAACCCAATCAATCACCCCATGCCAGCTGCCACCAAGGGGAGCTGATCACTGAAACTGGGTGAGGGGCACCTTCAGCTCCGCTCACTGCCTTCTGCCCTGAATGGTGGAAGGATCCCGGACAAAAGCACCCAAATTTGTTAGGAAAACTAATCCACAAACACCAGAGGTTTATGTGCAAAGAGGAGACAGAGGAGCACTATAACTTTATTTGAATAAAGGAGAGGCCATGGGGCATTTCCCATGGGGTCTCTCAAGTTGTTGGAAGAGGCAGCCTCCTTTTTATCCTAATTTCCCGGCCACATTTCCCTCTCTCTGTGTTGATTTGGCATGGCCTGATTTTTTGGTAGCGGGGGAGGGCCACAGAGGTGGCTTCTGTGAGAAGCTGCTGGAAGCTTCCACCATGTCCGACAGAGACAATCTCTGATGGCTCTGAAGATGGACTTGCTGCTGGTCCAGTTAGAGAGGTTGATAATGCCTCTGAGATGACATATTCAAGAAGAAAATCAAAAGAGTGCACATGCAGTTTTTTCCAGGGGTGGCAAGATGCTGCTGTTGGGCCCATCCCGGGCAGTGTGGTGTGATGCACCACCGTGGCCACCTCCATCTCAGCATGGCCCACAGAGAGCCTTGCCTGTCTGGCCGTCCCTAGCCAGCCGTGCTGCGGGCAGAACGG
>NW_008238434.1:474907-475345 GCF_000691975.1 Corvus brachyrhynchos
AGTTGTTAGAGGACGCAGCCTCCTTTTTATCCTAATTTCCCAGCTGCATTTCCCTCTCTCTTTCCCCACTGGCTGAAGTACTTGAGAGGTACAGACTTCCCAAATCGCCTAATACAGACCCCCTCCTAATGTGTACCCCTCCCCCCGCCCCCCTTTTCTTCTTCTTTGTGTCTCTGTTCTTTTTCTACAAGTCCAGGGATTTTGCAAGGCCTTGAGTGAGTAACTGACTGTGTCAATTAGTGGAATTCCTATGGAATTTATGGTTCCTCCCATTTCTTCTTTCACCTTTCAGTATCTGGCTTTATCTACCAGCAGGCCCACAGTTTGTTTGTAAAGACACCTCCTTCTCATTCCTTTCATATATATGCATATATTACACCCACCACCCCCCCACCTCTCCCCCCTTATTATGAAGAAAACACCTGGTGGGGAAAATTA
>NW_008238434.1:476708-477297 GCF_000691975.1 Corvus brachyrhynchos
CCTCTGACTCTGTTAATAATAAATTTACTTTATACCTTTAAATTTGAATCTGTTTTGCCCTTAGAGTGTTTTCTCCCAATCCTCATCTCAACTCATGAGCCTTTTGTTAATTTTTTTCCCCTCTCCTCTACCAAGCTGAGAGAAAGAGAAAGTGAGCAAACAGCTTTTGTAGGTGCCTGGTCTTTGGCCAGCATCAAACCATGACACTCTCTTTCCCCACTGGCTGAAGTACTTGAGAGGTACAGACTTCCCAAATCGCCTAATACAGACCCCCTCCTAATGTGTACCCCTCCCCCCGCCCCCCTTTTCTTCTTCTTTGTGTCTCTGTTCTTTTTCTACAAGTCCAGGGATTTTGCAAGGCCTTGAGTGAGTAACTGACTGTGTCAATTAGTGGAATTCCTATGGAATTTATGGTTCCTCCCATTTCTTCTTTCACCTTTCAGTATCTGGCTTTATCTACCAGCAGGCCCACAGTTTGTTTGTAAAGACACCTCCTTCTCATTCCTTTCATATATATGCATATATTACACCCACCACCCCCCCACCTCTCCCCCCTTATTATGAAGAAAACACCTGGTGGGGAAAATTA
>NW_008238434.1:478201-478803 GCF_000691975.1 Corvus brachyrhynchos
GCATCAGGTGTGCTCTTGGCAGAGTGCCAAGGCACCCGGCCGTTATCCCTTTGCTTTATTTTATGTGTCTCTTATTGTCTTTATATTAAACTCTTTAAATTCTAACAGGAGAGTGAACCTCGTTTTTCACACTCCTTTGGCATTTTTAAATGCCTTACAACATTTCTGGGTCTGGGGTATAGCTGTTCCCTCTGAGAGGGCAGAAATACACCTGGGAAAAGCCCTCCTTGGCTTGGAGACATCAGAGGAAACAGACTGCCTTTCATGGCTGGGAAAGGCTGCTGGGAGGCCAGTCTGAGAGGGGAAAAGGCCTTTAAATTCTGCTGTCCAGCTGGGTTCCCCTGCATTCCCTGGGGAAAAGCTGTCCTAAAATATGTTTTAGTTGCTGTCAGGTTAATTTGATGTGGGTTTTGTGCACCTGCTGGCAGAGCTGGGTGACAAGGGGTTGCCCCCATGATGCCACACACAAAGTGGTAGAGCAGGTATGGCCATGCCCCTCCTGGAAGCCTCTGCAGGGTCACCCAGGGCCAGAGGCTGCAGAGGTCCCGCAGAGCCCCGGGAAGACTGTCCCTGCAGGGATAGGGCTGAGAGAAGTAGATGCA
>NW_008238434.1:478878-497613 GCF_000691975.1 Corvus brachyrhynchos
GAGAAATTGGAGTAGAGGGTGATGCAGCTGATGCTTGCACAGACAGCTGTGACTGCATCCAGGTAAGCGCCAGTCTCGAACAACACAGCCTCAGGGTGCTTGCCTTGGGCACTACAGTTTGTGGCGTGGCCTTTTTGGAGGACTCTGCCCGAGAAGCTCCTCAGCTCATAGAAGAGAAGGTGCCTGTTTTGGGGAGTCACTGGGGGTCTGTGCGGGAAGCCAAAGACCCTGTGGAATTCTTTGTATAGGACTCTGGCTTCTTCCCCTGTCCGTATGTGGTAGGGACACTTGGCACACACGTGGGTCTGCCTCGGCCAGCAGCAGGTCTTTACCACAGTGCCCTGGTGTGTCAGAAATTCTTGGAAAACTGTTTTCTCTCCTGTATTCATGTTGTATCGAAAACGCTCCCAGTTTATGTGCTATAGAGCTCACAGTCCTAAATGAAAAAGTAATATTTTAATTCAAACCTTCAATTTGTTTTGCAGTTAAACTACATAAATAATAGTGTACAGTCTCTTCAAAAAGCTACTGGAACTTGTAGCAGCATATGGTAACTTGATGACACAGAGGAAAAAAAGTCTTGGAGCCTGGGGGTATTATTCACAAATCAGCGGTTTTGCTTAAAAAAGAGTAAAAATTTCTCTTTTACCCTAGAGAGGAGAAACTGCACAATAGAAACTGCCACCCTTTTCAAGATTGTTACAGGTGATTCCATGATTCAATCTGGCAAAACAAACATGCAAACACCAACAAATAAAGAAATTAAAATGGTGTAATTACCATGTCAGCAGGTCCAGCTCAGGGTAATAGCAAATATTTATCTGATTTCCTTCAGTGGGTTTTTAAGTTTCCACTTTAGGGCTCTTGCAATCTTTCTTCTGTGATGCAGAAGAAGGTTCCTCCCTGGTCTGGGCAGTTCAGTGCAGAAGGATCTTTCCCAGTGCAGGGGCTTGGCCCCAGTTGAGATGGTGACAGCAGGTGTTTCCAGGTGCCAGGTGCTGGGAGACAGGAACACAAACAGAATTTACCTTTGCAAACTGTGGGAGTTGAGCTACTGTTCTGTGCCTGTCAATAATTTTTTTTTTTCATTTCTCAAGTGATACTATTGCCCTTTTTTAGTAGTGAAGTTTTGCTACAAGATTGTTATAGATGAAATCTGGGTGTTCTAAGCAATGTCCAACTGAGTTTCTTTCCAAATGATTTGTGTGTTTATCTGCCTGATGTGCCAGCTGAACAGAAAACTCATATTGTACTTCTGCACCAAGGCTTTCCCTTTCTTAGGAAGTTTGTGCCCCCCTCCCTGAGGCTATAATTCCAGGGAGCAGTGGGCCATTCTATGAGTAAGCTCAATCATGCTTTGTGCCAGGGTGGCAGAGGAGGGCAAACACAAATTTTGCGGGGTTGAACAGCTTTTGGCTCAAGCAGGAAGTTGTCTTCACTGCTGCTCTCATTGCCCCTCATCATTCCTGGATCCTGTTTAATTCTGTTGCTGCTCCACTGTAAAACTTTGCCATCTGCATATTTTATTACAGCTCACTTCTGCATTCCCTCTGTTAGTATTTAATTTTTCCCTTAAATTCCTCATTTCATTAATTTGCTTTGCTTTCCACTCCTGACTCTACACTAACTTCTGTATATTTTCCTCATATATTTTCACATATTTATGTGCTGTAGTTCCTTCGTGATCCAGGCCATTGTGCTGTTCTCATTCAGATATCTCCTAAAGATTGGCTTCCTGACATCAGGAATGTTCCATTTGTCATTTCTGGTGTTTCTGTACATTTTGAGTGGTCAGTTGTGCTCTATTCTGTGCAGTGCAACATCACCCTGGCAGTGCTGTGCCTCAGGAAGTGGAAGATGCCTCTGCTCCCCGGCATAAAGGAGGGGAGGTCTGAAGAAACGAGTGTTTTTCTTTGGAGAGGGATGTCAGGAGAGGGTGTCACCCCCTCGCCACTTCTCCTGTAGGCTGTCAGTGCTAAAGACTATTGAAAAAGCTGCTAATCTGTTTTTTTTTAAAGTTCCGATTCCTCCCGTCCCTGCTGATGCTCCTGCAGAGTTGTGATGGCCACATGATGGCAATGTCGTACCTCAGGGATGTGTGTCGTTTTCTGCTGGATGGAGACGATTGCTTCTCGAGCTCCGTTTAAGTGTCTCTAGAGGTTTTCCACCAGAGGCACTGGAAATTTTACATCTCCCCCTGAAACTTGGCACTTTTCCTTTGGTTGGTGCTTCTCCCTGATCAAAACCCATCAAATTTTCAATCTCCTCAGTCAACAGCATCACATCCTTACAGGATGGGAGTCAAATCCCAAACTACCCTATTGGATGGATTAATTGGAAGAATGTTCCCACTACCCAAGCGCATTTCTGGACGTGCAACATTGGCCTTTGGCTCCTTTGCCAGTGCTGTCCCTCTCCATGAGCCACCATTCTGATACAGGAGATAGTGTCTGATAGATCCCTAGGAACCCAAAATGATGTTAACATATCCGTGTATATCTCTGTCTCTATCTCTATCTCTCTCAAATGATATTTAAAATTATAATTCTATCTTTGCCCCTCCCAACTATATTTGGAGGGGACAGGGATATAATTATAACTTTAAGAAATATTTCACTTCTTGCTAAAATGCCTCTCTGGGGCAGCAGGCAGGAGGTACTGATTAGTGCCCCACAACAAGATACAAATGTTCACAGGAGGAAGTGGAGAGGAATGCTTTATCCAGTGAAAACCACAGGGAAAACAGTCCCTAATGACTCCATCTGGAAGTGAGCCAGGGTCCAAGCCATATGTTCTGCACCTATGGAAAAACACCCTAATGATCAGGGCTGGGATTTTCTGTATCCAAATATTAGACAAACCCTGATATCTCTTTAGGCTAAAAAGCATGCAGAAATTCTGATCCATCCCAGCGTGGCCAGTTTGGACCTGATCTTACTGATTTAAATATGTGATTTTGGGATTTCTGAAGATGTCTTTTGGAAGCAAAGTTGTGTGCATTGATTAGACAGAAACTGATGCATCATTACATGGAATCAGGATGTTTAATTCCCCAAACTAAACCATGGTCTGCTTCCATAGGCTGGTATAAATGTTGCTGTGTGTATGGGGAAAGGGCTCTGGAGCTTCCCCTGAAACGCTACACTCAGGACAAGGATGGTTCCTCTCTTTTGTGCCTCTGAAATGCAAGTGTTGAAATTCTGTTGCATTTCTTAGTACAGCCTGGTGCAAAATAATCTCTGCTGAAAGCATTTTACACATCTTCATTCAGTAGGGAGTTTATCTGAATTCAAAGTCCAGAGCAGTCACATGGTACCATAATCAGCTGGAGACTCGACGTTCCTGTGCAGCCCTAAGGTTTTAAAAATAAGAAACAAAGCATATGAGGGAAGAAGCAAGATCTGTCCACAGTTGCTCATAACCACATCCAGACAATTTGAACCCATGCTGTGGTGGCATAACCTGCCTCCACACTGCCCAGTCTCCAGCTCATTGAACATGAGACTGTGGGATATCTCGTGCCACAGGAGCGCTGCTCCTGGCTCCAAAGTGGAGCCCTGGTGCTCTGCACTCTGCCAAGGGGACATAAAGATTAGCCAGGATTTAGGTCCTGAGCTGGGAATATTTCCTGCATGGGTTCCTCTGAAAGTCCGACCTTCACAAAACTATTCCACCAAATCTGCCTCATCTGGCTTGTTTAGTCTCAAAGTGATTGGAATTATCACCTCACTTCCAGAGATTTTTCCAGGGCTTCATTATCTTGGTTGTTTCCCTTTCTCTATGCCTAAAAATAATTATTTTCCCCTTTTCTGTCTATTAAGAGTAGAATTGAAACCTACAGAGCAGCAAGCAGTCTGTAAGGGGAATGACAAATAAGGACATTTACATGCCACAGACAGGGTAACCAGGTTAAATTTTAGGACAGCAAAAATCATAAGGAAAAATTACAGGAAATAACCCAGGATTTTTATTATTTAAAAAAAATACTGAGTGTGGCCACACCAGAGATTATAGGTGGAGAAATTCTTCTATATTAATTATAAAGTGTTATCGGGATGCTTTGTTTGTCAAACAATTGGACAGATTTCCTCTTGCCCTATGAAAGAGCCAGGGAACTTGCCAAGGGCCTGTGTTTACAGATAGAAAATACAGAGGAACAAAATTAAAGTTTAGCGATGGATGGAGAAGAGACCTTTCATGTATTGCACATAACATATATTATGTATTTCTCACACACACACATATATATATTTATAACACACACACACATATATATATGTTATATATATATAATCTGCTTCATCTTCTTTCCTTTTAAAATGAAGATGATTCTTGGGACTCAAAGAGACATATTTCATTCTTAGAAAATACCAGTTCAGAACATAATTTAAGATTTGAGGTCAAACGATTAAATGATCTGTGCACACAGATTTGCTTCCATGTTGATCAGTGGAGCTCAGATGGTTTCCAGAAGCACAGGACCAGGGAAAGTGGTGGCTATGAGACAGACAGTAATGGTCATCTTAATTTTGGTAGGATATATGAGCTTTGTACATGTAGAATATTGCACCAATGTTCAGTCCAAATCTGATCTCATTTCCACCTGTCTCCTTTCGGGCCCTTCCCTAGGAATGAGGGGAGCTGTGCTGGCAGAAAACCCACTGGAGTTGTGACTCTGTTCAGAGAGTAAACCATGCAAATCCTGATTACCAGGGCAGTGATTACACCTACCATCTCCTCCTTCCAAAGCAGCTGCCTGGCAATTCCTATCAAACTGAAAAACACTGGCTGTATGTCAGGGAAAAAGAGAAGACAGAGTTGGGTGTTCTTTGGGAACACCCAGAGTTGCTGGGGATGCTTTAACCATAGGCTGTGAGCCTGGGCATCCCAAACAACTCATACTTCTCTATCTGGATACCCCATATTCTTTCACTATGCAGGGATGAGTGTTGGCTAAATAACACAATTTAAGACCTGCTATTTTCTAATAGAATAAGACTTTTTATAGTGTAGGAAAACCTGCTTTCAATTGCCATTGTTGGGCATTACTTTAGTCAACGAAAAAAAGTATGCTTGGGAACCTGCCTGGAAGCCATGTGATTTCAGAGTATTGCTATTTCCCTTTTTAAGAGGAAGGAAAGCCAACTTTTTTTTATGTCATGGTTGAATGCAGTGATGTATCCAGTATGGAGGAGGGGAATTCACTCCAACTCCTGTGATATGTGTAGGGCAACTCTATGTGCCCATTTTCAGGCATTTGGAGACTCCCAGACCTGCCTGAGTTATGCAGCACCCATGGTGGGCAAGTCCTGCCCAGGAGCTGAGGGTCTCGTAGCCTCTCTGGCTGTTCTATGGGTGATGCAGGTATGATCCTTATTTACATCAATATGGAATTTGGGTTTAAGCTGCTTCTGGCAGCTTTGTCTCTAAATGGAGTCAGACTGCACAGGTGAAGGCAAGATGTATTTCTTTTCCTATATATATGTTGTACTTGCTGTGTGTTTGATTTAATGAAAGTGTTTCTTCAGACAGTTTAGTAAATTTGAATATTTTGGGGTTTTCATTTTGCCTTGCTGCTTATGTACCAAATAACAGGCCAATGCTTTGCAGGTATTTCTTTGCTGCACACATTCCCCTTTCCAAGTGACTCTCAGTGATTATATCCCCTTCCTGCATCCCTTTCATCCCTGGAATTGTCCAAGGCCAGGTTGGATGGGGCTTGGAGCAACCTGGGATAGTGGAAGGTGTCCCTGCAGGGGTGGGATGAGATGATCTTTAATGTCCCTTCCAACCCATTTCATGATTCCATGAAAGAACCCCTGTTTGCTGGGCAACAATGTTCTATACTTCACTTGCCCCATTCTACATGACCTTTTGTATATTAACAATGATATTGAATCACAGAGTGAAAACACTGCTCTAAAGTATAATTTTTTTAAAGTTACGCTTGGACTGTGTAGATAATAATTATCCTATTATTAATTAGGAAATGACACATCTTTGTGAGGTTCTTCTTAATAGAAAACAACAGCCCTGGAAAAAAAATACACACACAAATATGTATATATATTACACCCACCACCCCCCCACCTCTCCCCCCTTATTATGAAGAAAACAGCTGGTGGGGAAATTTATTCCTGTATCAGCCCTACCTGCAGGACCACCTTCTTGACAGAGGAGGAATTTATGATATGTCACGTGTTCCACCAAAGTTGTCTCAGCTTGGGAAGCTGCAGTCCAGCTGTAACTGTGGTTGTAGCTTGGGGATTGCTGGCATTTTTCTTCTGGAAATTGGCTTAAGGGTGACAAATTAATTGCAGGAGGTAAATAGACTGTCAGGGAGTCACAGAATGGTTTGGGTTGGAAGGGACCTTTAAAAGTCATGTAGTTCCAACTGCCTGCCATGGGCTTACTGCTCTGGGTTTATGGCTGAAATATGGAGGATTAAAACAAAAGTATGTTCATAATCCATTATTGGAGAGCCATAATGGCCTTTTTGAGCTGTCATTGTGTAGGCCCTCTCTCAGCTGTAATGGCACCTTTGTTTGCGGTGGAAACATGATAGACTGGAAAAAATCCCTTTTGGTCTTCATTAAACATTTTTGAAGATACCCTTCTCCCCTCTCTGCACTGTTGCTGGCCTGAATACCTACATCAAAGGAGACTGTAAAGAAATTCCTCAAATACTTGAGTGGGAAAAGGCAAAACAGTGACCTAGATAAGATACATCTCCAGCAGCACAATAAGCACAATAATGTCCTGAGAAGGGGTTCCATACTCCAGGGTGTATTCTGTTCTTGTATGAGCAGAGACCAACAAAGATTAGGGAGGACAAGTTAGCACAGGCAGAGGATTTGCTGCCATAGGATTGTACAGGGAGAGGGCTGATGCTGGAACTAGTCATAACATGGACGTGATACACATATTTTCTTAAGATTTTTGATTAAACATGTAGGAACAAGTTCATTAATGTCCTGTATGTTACGTGCAGGGCATTCCTTTAATGTATTTTTATGTTAATCAACATAAAGTTGAATATTCCTTTGGAATATTTCTTTTCCATTCTTCTTGTCTAAATACTGTTGGAGGAACTGCTTTCCTCGTCCCTCAACTGCAGACTGAACCAGAGGAATTTGTCATTTGTCCCCTGAGTAGGCTGAGAGCTGGCAACAAGGTTACAAGGAAGGAAATCCATGGCGATTAAAGAAAAGGAGGTGGGAGAGGAGGAAGGAGACCCATCCTGTTATGGGGATACAATCGGTGTGAGTGTTGTGGTGACGCAGCCTCAGGAAAAGGCCAGACCTTCAAATTGGAGTTAAATTGCCTTGGAGGGGCAACGCTGTTCCTTCATCTTGTCCTTCCCCCCCCTCACTAAACGTTCAGTAGCCAGGCTATTGTAAAGACTTAGTGTTATCTAGATGTGATTGGTGATGAGAGGCAAGTAAAAAGGTCACCTTTCCTTAGAAGGAAGAAATGAGTAAAGCCGAAAAAGAGGGGAAAATGCAAGGCTGGAGTGTTATCCAGTATCACTGTCTTAAAAACCCAAATGTATATCCCTGTCTGAACCCAATTATCAGCCTTGCCTGACTTCCCTGGAGATTTAAGTCTTGGGTCTCTTCCAGAACTCAGGTATGATCTCAGATGCTTTGGATTTTGGCATTTAATTGTAAGGAAATTAACAAGTATATGGATTTTAAAATTAAAGATCTAGGAGCAGTCTGATTGAGATTAGGAGGACCTCATGGCTGTAATCCTTGGATTAAACTTCAGCTTTCCTTGCACTTGTAAATAGACATTGTGCTTCTCAGGAAAAAAATGTAATGTCCATCAAAATAATCTTGAAGGCTGGGGAGATACGGTGATAGCTGCACTGTTAGAATTGCTTGTGGAAAGGCATTTGCAGTAAATCTCTTGGTATTCGGATTAAACTGGACAATATGCTTATGTATCTTCATGGCAACTGTTGGGATTGCAGCCACAGAATTATCCACAACCATCCACAACCATCTACTGGCTTTTCCAGGCCTCTGGTGGCTCAGGTTTTTACTGAGTCCTGTGTTGTGAGAGTGCTGGAAATAACATTGTACCAGAGTCCTTGTGCACTTCTTTGTCGGTGATTCTCTGTTGGTTTCAGCCACTCTTTCTTTTTGTAAGGCTTTGTTCCGAGGCTGCCAGGCCTGAATGGAGAGTAGGAAGTCACTCCAGCTGCTTTCCTCATGCTGGCATTCTGTGCCAAACAGGAATTGCTGAGCAAAGAACATCCTTTCCCCAGAGAGGTTTGCTGGAGTAGCACAAAGGCAGTCTGGATTTTTTTTTTTAAATTAGAAGTTCCTGCCAAATACTGTCATCAAGGGCTGGGGGAGGAAGGGAGGGAGGGAGGAAAAGAAATACATGAAGTCTGGAGTCCACTTGGAAGAGCAAGAAGCCTGTCTGGGAGAGTAAGAGCAGTGCTTTCTCTACAGAACTCTTGCTTCTTAATTTATAACACCTTATCCAGAAAAGAGGGCTGGGATTTTTTTTCCCTTCCCTCTTCTGTGGATCTTGGTTCTGACTGTTATTTCTCCAACAGAATTGGAGGGATTATGCAACTTTGCACTTGGTTTTGGACTAGCCAGTGGAACAAAAAATAAGCAGAATTCCTTTTCTTAAGTGGGCGCCAAATTCTCAAGTGACACATCATGCCACGTTGTGTTGATGAATGCACGGCTGGCTGCTTGCATGGCTGGCGCTTAAATTCTCCATTTTTTCTTAAAAAAAGGTTGTGGCTTCTTTGCTTTCTTTTTGCTTTGCAAAGGAAAAGTTTAGAAAACAATCCATAAAGAATAATTGACATGTATTTGGGGGAAGAGGAAGATACGGAGCCATTTCACTTCTTGTTGAGGGTTTAATCCAGGATAAATCTGTAAAAACTGAAGCATACAGGGACCTGATGCTGTCTGGTGCTGGATGAGGAATGCATTGGGTAGTTTATTGCATTCCTCAGTGCACTGGTGACCACTTTATTTGTATTTTTGTATTATTTTGTAATATTTGACTATTTCTGGTGTTCTTGCTGACAGTATTACCAAAGATTTGCCTTGCAGTTTGAATAGGCCTCTCTAGCAAGGTGGCTTCAGGTCAGAACTGATTTGTGGATGAAGGATTGTATGTTTAAGCTCATTATTTTTGAGGATGTTGCAAAATCCTTGTAATGCAGAAGGCAGATGTGGCAATACAAGGATTGAAAAATTGCCTATCTAGTGCATATATATGTCCTGACAATTCAGTTGTGGACAAGTATGGAGTAACTTTTCCTCCATGGATCTCTCAGTGTTCATCTTATAATGCAAAGGAAAGAATTTAATACTCCTTTTACTTTTTGGTGTGTGGTGTAATGGTTTTTAATACAACTGCATATTTTATAATTATCTACTCTAGGTTCTCATTTCCAATCTAGCTCATCTCCCTGAGCATAGTAACACATTGCACAATTAATTTACTGTTTATAATATGCCCCTGAAAAGAGGCTCTTCCATCCTGTTTATTACCGTGTTTCCAGCTGATCTCCGCAGAATAAAACAGTGGCTTCTGTGCCAACTTGTGTTACAATTTTGCATAACAGTGTTCAACTTTGGCCAATTTCGAAGGTCTTGGGTGGTGTTGAGGAAGTCTTTCTGTAAAACCTTGAAAATACATTTTAGTATGTCATCCCAATACAATGGATGGGGTTTGAGTCTGCTAAGTAAGTTGTCAGTAGGCTAGATGCTAGACCTGAATTTTCTCTAAAATTTTCCGCTCTTTTAGCACCTATACAAGAGGATTTCCTCTTCACAGGCCTTTGGCTTTTATTTTGCTTTTTGGACTTTATCTAATTCTTTGGTAAAGATCATCTGGAAGAGAACTGGGGGAACTGTCAAAACACAAGTTGTTTCCTGTCATTGTCTAGAGCATTGTGGGCTTCCATCTCCTTCCTGCCTTTTGTTCCTGGGTTGATAATGTTGTCTTTAAATAAGTTCAAACAAAATTAGATGTAATAGAGCTGGAAATAGAAACTAGTATCCTTAAATGAATGTCTTTGCTGTCTGAGCACAATGTGCCAATAATAATAAAGCCAGGTGATCCCAGAGGGGAGTGAAGTGTTTACAGCCTGTGGATCTAATCCTGTCACCTTTCCCTTGCAAGTGAATCTGCTGAAGTCACCAGCAGCACTTCAAGGAAGTGACAGATGGATGACAGCAGCAGCCAAGTAGCAAGGGAGATTTCTTTTTAGCTGGAGTGTGCTGCTCCCAAAAATTCACAGCATTTTTAATAGGTGTTGATAATTTGTTCAAGTGAGTTGTGCTCTATTACTCTACATCCCAGTGGCACCAGTGCCAGGAGTGTTGGATGTTGGACTCAAGGAATCCATCATAAAATCTGTCCTTGCACTGTAACAGTGCCTAAAGGTCATAGCAAGGGTTTATGCCCTGTCCTAGGACATCTGCAAGTGGGCAGGAGTCTGTCTCAGAGCACAGCATGAAAATCAACAGGCAGAACAGAGGGAGAACAAACAAGGGGAAGGATGTAGGGCAAAGTATGAAGGTAAATACCAACAAAAGCAAGTATTTATAGCTCACTAGGGTTACGCCTCAAAAAGGGCTGTGCATTTTTTAGCATCTGTTAGTCAAGGAAATATTGCTTCTGTCCCATTGTTATGAACTACAGATGCATTTCTGGCATCAGGATAAAGGTGCATCTCAAAGCTGGGTGTATCATTTTGAAATGGGTTACCAAGGGTATAGTGGTAGTATATTAAAGACAAGACCTTTATCCTTGGGGAGCTTCTGGTAGCCATTGATCTGTGAGAAGAAGCACCAGTAGAGATGAAAAGCTTCTAAAATGAAACTAAGGAGAGTCAAAAAGTGAGATTGAGTTTTGAGGAGTCTTAAAAGTGAGTATTAAATAACTGAATGGAAAAGAAAGTCTTAATGCTGCATTTTTACTGATTTGGTGGGTAGGAATGTGGGCTTTGGAAAGCTCAGAGTCTGCAGTAAGTGGAAGACAAGAGTCACAGCAGCAGAAAGGGAAAAAGTTGGAGTTGACTTATGCTGATAAAAGCATTTTTGCCTCCCCAAGCAAAATAGGCCACTTCAAGAAACATGTTTAGCACTCATTTGTTAAATCAGAGTGGATATAATGATGCCACTGTGTGTGTAGCTGGCACTGCATCTGATGGACATGACTGAGCCTCTTCCTTATCTGTGTCGTGACTTTACTCAATTGTTGTATTTCATGAGAGAGAGAACATAATGGACATTAAAAGCAAATGTGTTGCTGTCCGCCATTCCAAACTGCTTTTGTCTCGTTTTCCAGCAGTTACAGAATTTCTTCTCCAAGGGTGGAACTTGCTGGAGAGTTTTTAGGTGATGAAAGAGCAACTCCCCTGAGTAAGATTCATGGAAGCTGAAGAAGGCAAGTCACAGTTGTACAGACTGTTGTATGTGACTGTAGGATATTTTAGAGATGGAGGAGGTAAAACCAATCAAAGGAAAAATAACTCAAAACCCCCAAACCCCAGTCTCCCCAAACCTGGATTTTATTGCACTGCACTCAGAAGATATAATTTATAATTTAGAGATTCCTGTGTTCAAGGCCGCGGTAGTTAGTAAAGCCCCAAAATTTTAATTGTTTGAGGAATATGCGTGATGAAAAAACATTATGTGGTTGCAGAGGGTCCACTATATCTATTTCTAGAGTTATCTGTTACATATTTGTTTACAATTCTCTTGTTTGTGGCTCCTCCCTGCTCAAAAGAAATCTGTGGAGAAACTTTTTGATTTAATAGGAGTAGTCTGATTTAATAGGGCCTCCTGGGCTCTGCAGAAGGGTTATAAAATTTTTGTAGGATTTGGTGAAGTCAGATAGAATGAATGTAGCATTAAAAAAACCAAGAGACCTGCAGATAAGATGAATTGTTGCTTCCCCTCAATTATTTCCCTTTTAGCCCAATGAAGAAGAGAAAAAATGATGACAGCTCTGGCTTACTGTTGCCTGAGTGCTGGGAAAAAACCTGGGTCAGTAGAAACCTTGCAAGACTTTGTTTTAAATCTGGCTGAGAAAACTGTCCATGGTGTGCACCAGTCTCCAGCATCCAGAAGATCTCTCTGATATGACATTCAGCAGGCTTCTTAAATCAGGGTCTAGGAACTTCTGAGTATCCTGAAACATGTCCCACAGTAAAGGGGGGACAGAGTTTTTAAGTTTAATATGGATCATTTAGACTAAAAAAGCAAATAACATAAACTATGATAAGAATACAAAGATTTATGATTAATTTATCCCTGTTATTTTAACCTTAGAGGTGAAGAAAACATGAGCACTAGGATTTGTTGTAGGAACAGCACATAAATTCAAACTCTTCATTTACCCATTGTGGAAACTAAGTGTGTGTGTGAAGGGAATGAGTCAAACCTAAGACATGCTGCCATCTGATTATAACCCAATGGGTGGGAGGGACAAAGTCCTTGGGCTTTGAACTAGTTAGATATAAATACAGAGCTCACTGGCAAAGGTCTACTCAGAGGGACAGGAGGCCCCAGACAGAAGGGAAAGTACGCCCAGTATCCTAAATAACAGACGCTCCAATATAATTATTAAGCCCAGAGTTCTCTGGGGAGTGCTTGGACTAAAGGATACTGGAGTGATACAGGCTTCTAGGGGAGGAAATATTTATTTTTTAAGAAGAAAAATGAAAAAGACTCTGTGCCAGAATTAGGAGATGAAAACCCTTATAGCCAACAGAGATTTATCCTGTTTCAGCATACTGTAACAGGGCCATAAAAGGCATATGTGCAGTATATCTGTAACCAAAGCAAAATGAAACAAGGCAGAAGGGAAAAAGCAAGTTATTTTTGTAAATGGGAAGTTTTGAGAACTCATTTAATCAAATAGTTAAATTATTCTGGAAACTGAAGCTTGCTCGAAAAGAACCATGGCAAGTAATTTGGGAATGAGGGGGAGGATCGAGTACTAACTAGCCAATAATATAAATGATAAATTTGTAAATTTATTGAAAGTAAGAAACTTCCTATGGAGAATCAGCCTGTGTATGGAGACAAGAGAGCAATTAGGGAAAATCAGCGCTGTGCTAAATCAACCCAATACATGTTTGTGCCATGGCCAATTTAATTATTAAACCTAACTTAGGTGCAGAAAAAGAGATCTGAAACACAGTGAAGACAATCTTTTGGGTAACAATATGAGAGCCATTTGATTTATTTTATATGTGACATGAAGATTTTGGCTTAGGCATTTTGGTGTTTTCTGTTATGGCACTGTTGTCTTCCTGTAGAGATAAAATGCTTACTGGATATATTAGCTTTCTGTTCTCAGTCTTCCATAACTTTTTGTTGGAGAAGGCAGGGATAATTTTTATTAGTTCTGCATAAGCACTGAGGTTGATTCTGGTCCCATGACAATGGAATTGATGTCAGGAGAGTTACCCACAGTCAAATTTGTAATTGAGCAGTGCCTTTTTAGATGATTAAAGTATTTATTCTTTGCAGAGAGTTTTTAAATTGTTCAAATAAGGCCCTTGGCCTCTGCTCAAAGGTGAATTTTTTGGAAAGTTTGAGCAAAAACATTTCATCCATGTGTGAATATGAGGAGAGTGGAAAACTATTTTTCCCCTCCATAAAGAGTTTTTGCTGTCTTCTTTTGAACAGCTCTGCAGTGTGAGTAGCTGAGGCCTGTGGGCTAAAATTTGGCATTGAAATAGCCGTAACTGTGAAGTGCCTTAGTTTTGGCTTTGATTTGACTGAGCTGTGAGCCTCTGAAAACCATATTCTCAGCATGCACTCCAGGGTGTTGTTTCTTCCTTCAAAGCTGCTGAAATGTGCAGCAGAGAGGATTTACTGTGAGCAACTGAGGAGCTCTGCAGCACAAAATTAGAGAAAGATATTGCTCTGAAGCTGCAGGGACACGTGGGCATGGAACAGGAACAGGAGACCTCTCAAAGCACTTACGGTTTAAGAGAAGTTTCTGGGTGTTTTGTGATCTGTGAAACTGAAACTCGAGTTCTAGGACCTGCAGTCTCTGCTCCTGTAGGTCATTTCCAAGGACCACACGAGAGTGAGTAGGGATAAGGTGTGGGTGACTAGGGGTAGGGCTAAGACTCTGAGGCACACAGGCACTACTTGCACACCTCTGGAGGCAGAGGCTCAGGGAGTACAATCCACTGTTGTTTCTCCCCATGACATAGCAGGGGTGCACTTTCCCAGCAACGTGCCCCTGGTTTTACACACAGGATTGCTTTGAAGGCTTTCCCAATGGGAGTCCAGGGACTCGCTGTTCCTGAAGGAGATATGCCTCCCAGATCCGAGATGATGTCCCTTTGGACAGCACAGCCTGTGAAACAGTGCATGGCTATCTAATTGCAATCACATGTGAAATCGGAGGGCCAGGGACGGCTGGATGTGCTTCCTTAACTACATAATTTTTTGACTTAGTATAGTTAATTATGCAGCCTTATGAATCATTAATTTAGTTTTATGTATGGGAGCTCTGGTACATTTCCTCTGGCATTTTACAATGAAGCTGGTTAATATTTGCAATTACTTGAAGGCTTCTGTTTAGTTCTGGTGTCCAGGAAGACAGATTATGATGGACTTGTGTGTCTGGTTCTTTACTGAGCTGTAACTGCATTGTCACATCTTTCAGAGTGAGGGGGGAGCAGTGTTTACCCTTTTGCACAGGAGTGAGGCTTGCAAAGGTTGCAGACAGTCGAAAAGCAGACACACAGTGTGTAATGTAGCATTTTGTTTGCTTTGATTAGTTAGTAGTTTGTAATTGAAATTTAATGTTTGATTCCAACAACTTTTCTTAGTGGCTGATGTGTAATGATAATACATCTCAGTCATTTAAAGAATGTATATAACCAAGTTAATTAATCCCAGATGAGGCAGATGGAAGACCTGGCTCACCTCTGCTCCCTTCTACATTAGCTCACAGCATGTGCGGAGCATTGCCCGTGCTGATGGAAATATGAGCCTGTGAGGTGCTTTGTGGCATAAAGGACCTTCAGGAGATTGCAGTGCATTGAATATTAAGAAGCTCTAAAACAGCCCATGACAAACTAACTGTGTAATGGAGTGGGAAGCTGGAACTCAGGTGTGCACAATGTAAAGGAACACTCCCAGGTGAATCTCCTGTGGTGTCTATGGTGAAGAGCTCTCTGCAGCCAAGCTATGTGTCAGAGTGGGCTGTCAAAGAAACACAGTATAAAACTGATTTGTGTTTGGATTTCTATAGTGTCTGCATTATGTAGCTTTTGTGGCTCACCTGCATGTGATTTTTTTTTTAGTTTCAATCTCCAGAACTGTAGCCCACGGCACCTGTTAGTTATCAAATTGAGGGCATGTGCCATAAACAGAAAGCAAGAACTAAGTATGGTTTAAAGAAACCAGATGAATAACAATTAATGAGATAGTCTTAATAGAAACATTTATTTATTTATTTTCTTTTGTAGGCACTGACTTCAAAGGCATCATCCATTGAAGGGGTGTCTCTTTGGACAGGCTTTATTCTATATGATGGATTCTTGTATTTCTTATGGAATGAACAGAGTGTCTCCTGGAATCCTCTTTTTCAATTAACAGTTAGGTAATGCCCTTGAAGTGGCATTGCTTTGCAGAAAAAGGTAATACTATAAAAATGTTGACGACAAAGGCATGGTTACTAGGAACTGTCTTGCATAACCAACACACAACCAGTTCTGGCTCCTGGCCTACTGAAGCATCAAGAAGTGGAAATGGCTTGAGCTGGCACTGTCATTGAAAGGACCTTCTTGAAACCATGACTTAACTTACAGCTTTTGTAATGCAAGGAGTGTTTTTCCTCTTTTTTCTTAAAAAAAAAAAAAAGGAGACAGTGGGGTGGTTTTTTTCCCATCTCCCAGGGAACATCCTTGCCCAGCGAAGGCAAGCTGCATGCACACCTCAGATACATGGCTTTGTCCTTTTAGGCTGTGTGATTTCTTTCTCTCCAGGAGAAGCTGTCAGAGATCATTCTTACATCACCTGGTTGCTTTGTCCTTTTCCTTTGCTCTCCCAAATATTTTCCATATTCAGGTATCTCTGACTTCTGTTTCCTCCTCTCCTCCTGTCAGGCTCTGAGCAGAGGCAGTCAGACGAGCTGTTCTTTATTTCCAGCTGCTTTATTGATCTTGTGCTTTGTCTTCCTGTGCAGGCGTCTGCGTGCCAGCTGTAGCAACAGCTGAAACCCAGGGAAAATCATCACTCTGCCACTACCTTATTTCTCTGTGGACAGTTGGCCAGTTCTTGTTGGGCTGTAAGTGGTCAATGATCTGCAGTATGAGATCTTTCCAGACCTCAAAGTATTTTCTTATATAACATTTCACTGTGAGAAGTGTAAAGTTGCATTCACAAGTGGATTTGTGCTTCTCTCTTGTTGCAAGGGGGAGGGAATGAGTGCTCAGATGTATTAGACAAATAATTCTGCTTTGGTAGAAAGGGCAGGCACAGGGCTTGAATATGGCAGGAATGTAGTTATTGCATCTGAACATGATTTGGAAAGAACCAAATGTTTAACACTGTGTTGACCACATGGTTCATTGGTGTAGATCAGTTTTGTGATTAAAGTCTGCTAAAGGAGCAAACCAGCAGTTCTACTAAACTGAGTTGTAGATTCTTCTTATTCATTTTCAGGCTTCCTTCTGTCCTTGAAATCTCTACAAAACATCTTTTAGATTAATCAGAGCCTGCTTGGTCTTCATGTTTTCCTGTGCATTCGAACTCCGTCTCTTGGTCTCAAATAAATGGTTGTACACTACATAATGGATTTTAAATGTAGTTAAATTTTATATATGCTTTTTATCTTTTCCAGTATTAAATAATCAGTGTTTGCATATATAAGGCAGATTTTTTAGGGGCCTTGAAATACCCTTTTCCCAAGGCAGACAGTTGTCAATAAAATGTCTGATTACTGCCTCTTCTGTAAACTTTCACTGTGACATCATTGGACTTGGTGATCTTAGAGATTGTTTCCAACCTAAACAATTCAATGATTCTAAATTGTGGGCACTGTATCTCCCTAAAAATAATCTGTGAAGAAAATCTAACTCTGTGCAAGACTAATGGCAAATCCAATGAATAAAAATTGGAAGCAGCTTTCTGCTGCTTGCTAAACTGGATGATGTCATCTGCTGCTCCTTCCTGATGGAGATTCTCTCTGTCACTTGTCAGTGGCCAAGAGGGTTCAGGAATATAATTTCTGAGAGGGCTTGTGCTCTGCCTTGAATGGAAAAGTCCTGAGCTTGTCTGTCCACAAGGTGTTCTGTAAGGATTCAGTCTGAAACGTGATTCAACAGAAGCCAAACTGAATCAAACACAGGAGCTCCTTCCCACTGTATTAACTCACTGCCATTTTCTTTTAAATAAAGAAATAGAAATAAGTGCCATTGCTTTCTGACTGCCATCCAAAGTGATGGTAGTGCTTGTACTGTGGGAGCAGGACATCACGGCACAAAAAAGCTTTTATTTCAGAGTAATTTTTTGGCTTTGGTCTTGTATTCCTTGTGTCTGGATATTCATTTTCTTATGCTGATGTGGTGGTCCTGTCCAATGGCAATTTGCTCTGCAGGTACTCACATACCTGCTGGGCTGGCCACGAGGGATTCAATGCACACTCCACTTTCTGCACATTAAAATTATGACATGGAAGAACGGTTTGCAAAATCTAAAGCATTCAGACTGCTCTGTGCAGTTTTACAGGAGAAGCCACAGGACTTTGGGAAATCTACACTTTGATTTGTAGGGTGCAGTACACTTGAGTCAGGTTATCAAAGTCTGTATATTCTGGATCACTTCAGGATCACACACATAAACTAAATGCACAGCCTGGCAAGTGATCAGATCAGGGCCCCTGTGACCACACAGCTCAGTCTTGGTTTCACAGCTGAAAATAACGTTCCTTGCTTCCGTATGGTTCCTTATGTTAAGAGGTGCGAGTGCTGACAGCCCCCGAGCCTGCACTGCTCCTCAGGTCATCGGTACTAACACTGGTGGAAATAAGAACAGGAATACGCCCGAGGTTAGTGTGGGGCTTCAGGACGTCTGAGCTGTTTCAATTCTTAGCACTTTCGTTACCTTGCACGGACATTTGTGCACTTGAATAATCCCTACTCTAAGTCCCCAAAAGCAGGTAACTAAAGACAGGTCAGGAGGCAACGAAGTTAGTGGGGTTTTTAGGGTGTCTTGAGATCGTCGCGTCAGCACGCCGCTGCCTGCAGCTGAAGCATCCACAGAAGTGCTCATGGGGGCTTCTTTGTGAGCGATATGGAACAAAAGTGAGGGTAGTGTCGGCGATTGCCGGGCAGGGCTTACTAAAATCTTTCATTTCCTTACTTCCCAACTGGTAGAAGTAAGTTTTTAAACTTAAGCATAGCTTAAAATTCCTTCCTTACGGCGGCCCGAACACCTGACCCTGCTCCCCTCCGCCCAGCTCAGGCAGCGGCAGAGGAGAGGGAGGGGAAGAGAGGGAGAGGAGGAGGAGAGAAGGGAGGACAGACACGGAGTGGAGAGAGCTGATCCTCCTTCCCCGGCCCCGGCGATGATCACGTAGCACAGGCCACGCTGGAGAAGGTCCCCAGCCCCAGGGCCAGCCCTGCCCCCGGCTCCTCATGGAGGGGGATCTGGGGGCCCCCAATGCCAGCGTGCTGGGGGAGCACTCCCTGATCGTGGGCAGCAGCTTGGTGGGCGC
>NW_008238434.1:498177-526478 GCF_000691975.1 Corvus brachyrhynchos
TGCCCAACGATGTCGTGCCCAGCGGTGCCGTGCCCGGTCCCGGCGATGCTGTGCCCGGTGCCAGGGGTGTCGTATCCGATGCCGGCGATGCCGTGCCCAGCGATACTGTGCTTGGTACCGGGATACGCTGTGCCCAGCGATGCCGTGCCCGGTTCCGAGCAGAGTCCCTACATCACACGTTCGCTGGAAGTTCGGGTGACATTGCATTCTGCTCTATTATCCTCGGCTTCTTATTTGCGAGTTTTAACCGCCACCCCCTCTCCCCCCACCGCTGTAAAGCTGCTTAGGTTTTTTCTTCTTCTTGAAATAATAGGTTTTTGGAAAAGCAAATCACAAGCGCTTCAGATCCCTCCTTGTCAAGAGAATTAAAATGTTGCTGTGTTTTAAATGCTCTGTAGCTTCAAAGTTTCAAGGCTGTCTGCCGAAGTAATTCGAGTTTTAAAAGTGTGAATCCTTCCCTAAATGAAAGGCCAAAGAGATTAATTGCTGTAGAAAAGAGGGGAGGAAAGAGACGACTGCTAATCAAAACCAAACTCTTTCCTAAAAAGACTTTATGCAACTATGTAAAATATGTGCTAGTCTAGGAAAAACAGTTAAATGGAAACTCAGGGAATCTCGATACCACAGGAAAGGACAGCTTGCCAAGAATATCTCCAGTGTTCCCTCAACCTAAGGGTATCCTGGATTGCTTTGATTATTGTCTTTACTTTGTGCTGCCCATCTCCTCTGCTCTGCTACTCCAGGCCAGGGATAGACTGTGATCAGCAGAAGGGGGAAAACGTTCCTTTCCATCTTATTGTTCTTTCTTTCTCCTTTTCCTGGCAGACCACATTTCAGGATGGGGGTGAAGAGGTAGAAGATGGAGCTGTCTACAATGTCACCCTTAAAAAAGTGCAGATTCAGCAGGCTGCCAACAAAGGAGCAAGGTGGCTGGGGGTAAGTGAGGCTGGCTCGGGGGCATTGGGGAGGGCTGCTCATGGACTTCGGAGCTGTCTCCAGGGAGCTGAATTCCACAGGAATTGTTACAATATTAACTTTTAGCACTGACTGCTCTCATTCTTAAAAAAAAAAAAGAACAAACCAAATACTGAACTAGTCTGCCTGGGTCATCTGAAATAACGCTCTCCTTGTGTTGACTCTTCCTCTTTTCTTGACCTGTGAAAACAATTTGACCAGCTGTCGCCATGTATCAGGTGATTCTTGTTACAGAAATAAGGATTTTAGCTTATGGCTCGAGAAGCTGAACATCTAACAGTTATTTCAGACTGGACTATGGCTTGTTTCTGCTGTTAGGAACCTATCTCACATCTCCAAACAAATAGTTGTGTTATTTTGACTGGTGAAGGTCTCTCAATGTCAGCAGAACTTCCTCTGAACTTAAAAGAGTATTGGTTTGGGTCTTATTTCTGTATTGCTTTCTTAGCCGGATGAGAAATTAATTGCATTTCTGCAAGAATTACAGCTCTGTACTGTTTTTCAAAGCACGAAGGCTTTAATGGTAAGTAAAATCAGCTTGAATGCACACACTTGATTTGACATGCTACTGAGTCCCTTCACCTTTGTCAGGCCAAGTCCACAGCTGATAAAAAATTTCCTCACTTCATTGGAATCAGTGCAGCTGTGGCAGTTGGGGCCAGATCTGAAGGAGGTGCCTATAACTTTCATAGTACTTTGTTTTTTTTCTTTGGGATCAAAAGCAATAATATAAGGCTTGATGTAGAAGCCATGTTGGTATTTTAAAGGCTTTTAAAACTGCCCTGAGATTTATATACAGTCACTTTCTTGTGAAGCTCCTGTGACATGAAGCAATACAGCAGAACTGAAACCAGAGTCAGGAAAAATAAGCAAATTCTGCCTTGCTTAGAGTCTCCCCTTCTCGTGTTTCCAAGAAGTACACAGAATACTAATCAGAACAGTAATTTCAAATCTGCTTCCTTTGAGTGGCAAATTTCCCATTTCTGCCTCCTGTTTTTACCAGGAAAATATTACAAAGTATATCTGAGCTCCTGCAACTTTCCCAGCTGGTTTTGTGTAAGAGGTGAAGATAATTTTGAACGTGCCTGTGTCCCATAAACATAGTTCAGAAAAGTAGAATTTTTTCCTGCATGGGCTGTGTTGTTCTTTGTAATAGAAAGAGTTTGCCAGGCCTTGGTCCTGTTCCCAAAGGAAGGGAGTGTGTATGTTCCTGAGGTCATCCCCACAGCTGATGCTACCCCTCCCAATAGGAGGACCAGGGACTGCAAGGTTAGGGCAGTGACTGTCAGGTTTCTGTGGCTGCTGTTGGTTTTTTCAGGTCAGAATCAAGCCCTTTTTGTGGGGAAGGAGGCAACGTGTCAGAAATCTGCACCTGTTCCAGGCATAAATCCATGACTTCGGCTTCCAGTCTGGCCTCTTTCACGAGCAAAAAAAAAAACAAACCAAAAAAACCCTCATGTGTATTATTTTAAAATATTTTGGAACATATGGGCTGTTTGTTTCCCTTAAGCTCTTCAGAATATAAAGTGTTTTAAACTCTTCTTGTGATCTTGTTTTATTAATGGCTTTTTTGTCATCCTGAAATCAATAAATAGCCTCTAACCCAGAGCATTATTTATGAAGAGCCATCCCTGCCCCCAGCAGTTTGGCTTTGAAAAGCCAAATTGTTTTAGAACTGTCATCAGGTGACTTGTTTTTTTTAATCTGGAGTTTATAAGGGTTGATGATTTTTTTTTTCTACGCTTTGAAGCCCATTAGCACTAAATGAACAAGGTGTTGGATTTAGCAATATTGGTCTTAATTTTTTTGATGGTGCCCTAAGTTCAGGCTTAGGTTGAAGACTCAAGGTCAACAACCTATTTGTACATCAGCAAGTATTGAGCCTTCACAGTAATAAACATAGTAACTCTCTTACGGATCATATGCATGCCTGGATTTACTTTTTTTAAAATTATATTTCAGTGTCGGTTTGTGTCCTGTAGAAGTCCACTTAGCAATCTGACCCTTTCTGAGGCACTGAGCTTCTCCTGGTTTGTTTGGGCAGGTCAAGTCTAATAAACCTTCCTTAAAATTCTCCATCTTAAGAACCCATCCCGGGTCACTGAATGGTTGGCCCTGTTGTGACAGAATGAATCATAAGATTCAAACTAAAGCACCATAAACACTTGCCTATTGAAATACAGAAATGTCTTTCTTGTGTTTCAAACTTCTACAACTAACAGAAGTAAAAGACAAACAGGCTGTGACTTAAGCAGGCATCAGCAGTTCCGTAACTTTCAGAAGTGTGAAGCTTTTGGATAATCACTGAATTTCTTAGCTTTAAATTTAATATTAGACATCAAAGGATGCCAATAATAGCCACTGCTTTTGTCACCAAATACTTAGTCACTAAATATTTAGTGAAGCTTAAGACTTTAAGCACTAGAGTATTAGGGAATATTAAAAGCTCTAGTGGGAGCTCAGTATTGTGAGAGATGCTGCACAAAAGCACTGTTTTGACTAAGAAGAATGACTAAGATATTTAAAGAGGATTGTCTGTACACACATCTTAACTGATGATTGGTATCAAAGCTTCAAAAGTCAAGTGTGCCTTCTAGAAATATTGAGAGAGAATCCATCCCAAACACGATGGGTTCAACCAGAGAAAGCATGAATGCTTTTTTTTTTTTTTAAACAAAGTGCGTTTTGGTGTCTCCAGGATAGATTTTGAGAGCTCTCCTGAGAGGATCCTGGAGAGAGAGGAACAAGCTACAAAAGCTGTGGAAGCTGAGATACGCAGCCTGACATCTTCGTGAGAGAAAAGGATGAAGAAACAGAGATTTGTACAGATGGATGGCACACTCAGAAGAAGGGATGAGGAGGATTTGGGGTGGACGATTATAATCGGTTGAATGGCATTATGTCAGGCTAGAAAAAAAGGCATATTGGTAACTGGAAGGGAAGGTTTGGGAGTACAGCAAGGAATTTGAATGATGTGGTTAGAAAGTGAATGTTGTGTTTTAAAACTTTTTTTTCAGAAAGAACCTGAAAAATGGGATTCAGCTTCCCTCTGAGGATGTGAATGCAGCCCATGGGGAGGCTGGATGTCAGAGGATGGTGCTATTGTCTCTGAAGAAAAGGCACCAGAGCATATCAGACAAATGTTCTGGGGGGTTTTGATCTTGAACTGACAGCCAGGTACCTGTGAAATGAACCAGAGACGAGTTGAGTCATACCGTAGCCAGAAGCAGATCAGAACAGCCAAACAGTGGCTGTAAAAGTAGATCAGCCACTAAATACCTGAATTTCTGGGGCCAGGAGGAATATGCTAACAGTGTGAATGCTAACAGAATCCAGCCGGTGATCTATAGGTAACAGTAAACAGTTGAAAGAGAAGGGGAAAAAGCAGCGAGTAGAGAAGTAAGTGGAGAGATGGGGGGAATTGGGGGAGGGGGAAGAGTGGTGCAGGAAGAATAGGCGCATGGGTGGGGTGTGGGCAGGTGGACAAGATTACTAAAGTAAAAGCAAACGAGGTTTTAAAATGCTGTGAAGTGACTATTGTCGAGCCCCCGTTAAGCAGCTGGAGTGCTTTATCTTCCCCTTCCAGGAGTTAGAGAGGGATGGGCCACTGTTGTCCAGCCCTGGGAGAGGAGGGAATGGTGAGGAATGAGCCGCTCAGACAGGAGGGGCTCCCGAATACCTGCAAATGTCTTTCCTAACACAGTCCTTCATCTTGAGGCAGGTCACAGGAAATGTAGCCAGGAACAGGAGTTCCCCAAGCCTCAGTGCCGAGTCTCCACACCTGACATGATTGCTGAGCTTTCAGAGTCCATCCTTGTCATCAAGTTTCTTGCTTTACTGATGGATGACACGGACTCCTCTTCCTTTGAGTCTTAAATATCCAGATAACAGATAAGTACTCTGCTCACTTATGGCCAGGCTGCCTGGCTTCATTAGGCACGGATTACACATCTAGAGGAGATTTTAGAAACTTGGTTTTTACTTTTTGCTTTCTCTTTTTGGCTACAGCTGAACTTCTGGCTCTGGGGTTTGTTCAGGCAGAGATGGATTCAAAATATAGCTTGTCTCAAAGTGTCTTTAATATTATAAAGTTTGGTGTATAGCAGAACATGTTCTTCCAAAATTGTAAATGAACTGCTGTTAGAAGGGTGCTTTTCAATACCTTAAAATGCTAAAAGAGGAAAAAGCTGAAAAGTAGCAAATCTATCACTTAATATTTGTGTGTTTTCTTAACACTGCTATTATTTGAGAATTATCTTTTCTGGGAATTTTGGGGTGTTTTAAAAATAAATTTTTTAATTAAATTTTTTTTTTTTTAAATTTTGTTTTATTTAGTGCAAGTGATTGCCTTGCACTGAAAACTGCATGTGACTGCAAGTTTGGCTTCTAAACACCTCTAAAGTCACATACACTGGCAGGAAGCTTGTGCTGGAGAGTTCAGACAGAAGAACATTGCAAAAACTTGTGGCTAACTAATCTGTATCCCAGTTGGGACCTGGGACCTCTCTGTGACTCAATCAATATGTCAGAAAAGAAGCTTTAGTCTGGATTTCTTTCTTTCCAGCACAGACCTCCTAACTATGGGTTGAGATTTAAGTGGTGCCTGGAATCATCAACATTTAGGAAGAAGCAAAACCTCACATTTTCTCTGAGCCTGCTCCTGCCCTCCCACGTGCCCTCCTGAGCCAGCTCTGTGATTTCTTTTTCATCTTACCCTTAGATCCCAGATATTCTGGTCAAGTGTAGCTTCCTATAGAAGCAGCAGACAAGGGCTTGGCTGATCATTGTCCTTGCTGCAGCTTGCTGTTTTGTTTCTTGATTTAGAGCATGTGTTGGTCACTCTTAGCTAAAGCAGACTCTTTTAATCAGGTTCCCTCAGCCTGTCCTGACTGCCCAGACCGAGGCCAGGGTGTAGCTCTGGCCGTATGTTTGGCAGAAGCAGAAAAGCAGCTCCCAAGGAGCTGACACTCCCTACAGAAACTGAGCTGTGCTACTGTCCACTCCAAAGTCTCTGAGGAACTATCTTGGAGAAGGAAGAAGGATGGGGTGTGCTCACATTGGTTTTGCATGGGGGAAGATGCCTGCTAGTTGCTGGAGATCCACAAAGTAATGTATTGAATGATTTTACCTATAGACATGTACACAGTTATCCAAAAGAAAGCTTTGGCATCTAACTCAGCTTGTCTTTTGGTTTGGAGTAGGCTCCTTCCTCCTGTCCTTCCTTCAGTTGTGAGCGTAGTAGTACCGTGGTACTATTCACAGCCCTTATTAATGACTTCTCATGGAATATTTTTCTCCTCACTTCCTGGTTTAGGCACAGATCTCTGCTCCAGGGATATCCTAAGTAGCAGTCTTGGATGCAGTCATCAGCTGGTTAATAGAGGCTGTGTGTGCAACAGACACTCAAAAATGGAAACTGAGCCTATAAAGTGTTTTAAAATGGAAGCCTGAAAGATTACTGTCCATTACTTTCCTAGTTCCAAATCCAAAATGCATAATTAGAAGGGTGACTGGCTTTGTAGCACAGTGTCATGCTCTCAGTTGAGTGTAAAACCTCTCACTCCAAGCTGCCAAAGTGTGACAGGGTGGCAGTGCTTTAATCCTGTGGTGTTACTAAGGCTGAGTTAGGGCTGGGATACCCCGGCACAGCCATGAGGAACCAGGGAGAGATAGGGGCAGCCTCCCTTCCTGGGGCTGTGCAGAGGCACCTCTTGCTAATGATTCTTATATTAAGTGGAATA
Organism: Corvus brachyrhynchos; assembly: GCF_000691975.1. NCBI lineage: Eukaryota > Metazoa > Chordata > Aves > Passeriformes > Corvidae > Corvus > Corvus brachyrhynchos. Next base: position 504,894 of record NW_008238434.1, read on the forward strand.
ACAAGAGTTAAGGGAGCCTCTTGAGCAAAGCTGCTGGAGACTTCGGTTGCTGCACTGGTTGTACCTGCATTTTATATATCTCCCAGCCAGCCTGCTCATGGACAAAACTTGCCCTTGGCATACTCTCAGTTTACCTGTGACATACAGGATTAGAATGACATCCTGTGCTATAATTGCTTTCCCCTGGGAATTCCTCTGACAGCCAGGATGACTGTTTTTTTAAACTGTGCTACTTGGATGCTACAGGTTCTCCCTGAATTCCAGTGCCTTAACTGTCTTGCTGCTGACATCACTGAATGTTATCTTGCTTGCTTTTTTAAGAAGCAGTAAGTGAAAGGAATAACCCCCAAATTTTGTTTGCTCTGCAAAGGAACTGGCACTTTCTTTCTGAATGCTAGATCTAGGTCACTTGTTGGTTAAGGAAGAGTTGGCAAGGAATGTGGCGATGTGTCATCGGAAAGCCTGGAAGATGCAGCACATGAACTGGACTGAGATGCTGTACAGAGAACAGCCCTGGACAAACCATTAGTTTTACAGTTTGGGTTTTGATGCCTTCATTTAAGGAACAGGGTGAAGCATTGCAAGCACGTTAGTCACACTTGGATTTAAATTGAACCTTAGTAAAGCTAATTAAAAATATGTGTGTAAATGCATGCTTTGAACTTGCATCTTTTACTACTGCTGTTTTTTAAATATATAATTTCCTTTAGCCAGCACTGTAAGGGGGTGCAGCTGTGTGAAGAAGCCAGCACAAAGTAGTCAGATCATGCTTAGCTTCTTGGAGAAAACGGGGTTATTTTGTGTAACAGGTAAATAAACGCTAACTTGGTGTGGATCCTGCTCTTGCTTGTCTTTGTGTAGTCACTGCATAGTGTCTTGTAAAGCAGAGGCAAAACGTGTGTGATGATGTCTAGTGTTAGTAGTTAGTATCAGAGATTGTAAAAGATGATTCCTAAAGGGAATTGGAACCTCATTACTGAAGGGTTGAGCAGTTCACCAGCACTTGTCTCTGTGAAGGTGTCACAGTTTGCTCCTGCAGTCTCCCAAAAGTAGTTTTGCCCTTGATTGACCCCAAAAAGCTCTATATTCAGTGGCCATACAAGCGCTTCAGAAGTGACTTGTAATTCTTCCTGGGTAGTACACTAGCATGTAGGGCTCAACTCTAAAGTCTGTGTTAAGTTTTTACACCTTATGGAATAAGAATTTTATTGATGGATGAGGATGTGTGTTTTGTTTTAATTTTTTTCTTTTCTCTTATATAAAGAAAGTTTTAAAGCCATAGTGAGGAATTATATGTTTTGGACATGGAAATCCATTTACTGTTTATGGAAATCCTTTTATGTTGGACCAAACTGAACTCATGCTAATGCCTGAATACTGTAGTTCAGTTTACCACCATGCTACCAATAGGTGACAATTTAGGGACTGCAAGGAAAGTGGGAATATATCCAAGTGAATTGATAATTGAATTCTTACAGCACCTTTCACCCAAATAACCTTCAAAGCATGGCTGCAGATTTTCTCTAGACTATGTTGGATGTTGTAACATAGCACAAAAGTAGGATTTGGGCAGGGATTAAAATTCAGCCTTGGTGGCCTGGGTTTGGGAGATTCCCCTTTCATTGGGGAGGTGGGAAAGAGATGGGGAAAAAGTGTTTCTGGGACGATATGACTTTGAAAAGGCTGGGGTTTTGGGGCTGCTGAAGGGTTTGAGCATTAAAAAAAGTTGAGTGACATGGATTGGCTGTCAGAGCTGCATGGTAATATTTATTTAGTGGCTTTATAGTGTTATCACATGGATATCTTCTTCACATGTGACACTTGCAGCAAGGAGCAGCTGCTTAGCAAGGCACAGCAGCACATGGAAACAATTTAGGACCAGAAATGAATTAATTTAAACCAGCTGGGGAGAAGAGCTGGACTTCTGAGAGTCCAGAGTTCTGTGGAAGCATTTGCCCCCCATGCAACAGCTGTTGTGAAAGGAAGCTCTAATATTAACTTACAGCAGGGAAGGGGGGAATGAAATGAAGCTTAGAAAATATTGTTAGGGAGATGACAGCAACTCCTCACTCATTTCTGGTGCTTGCTCCCTCATCTCAAAGGTAGGAGAACTAGAAAGGGGATCCACAGGTGGAGAGGGATTTGGAGACACTAAAAACGTGAGGACTGTTATGTTTATGTCTTGGTGCAGCTGAGGTTGATGTGCAAGTTTAACAATAAATCCTCACAGGATTGAGGCTCCATTCTGGCAATGATTAGGAGGATATAGGAGAAGCATTCAAAACAGTGAGTGGAGAAGGGATACTTTATCTCCAGGGTGGTTTTGAAAGCAAGGGGGAAAAGAAATTAGTGATTTTATATTGCATGTAATTAACCTGAAGGGACTTGCTGCTGCAGAAGTAATTGAGTCCAACCAAGTCCAGGAGGATTCAGAAAGGATTGAACATTTATATAAATAATGAGAACAAATGCATGTGATTCAAAACACAAGACATCAATTTTTGAGATTTAGGTATAAAATGAACATGCCCTGCTGCTGAGAAGAGTCTTTTCCTTTAGGCTGGTTATTCTGAATGTTATGGGTGTTATTTCTTCACCTTCCTCTATAGCATCTGGCCATTGTTAGAGGGGGGAAAAACCTCTATAGTTTAGTTTAAAATGACAATTATTATTTGTGGCTGTTTATAAATTTTTGGTTTCAATTTGTTTGCAGCAAATGTTTAATGAGGCAGAATAAGATTGAACATAGGTACTTATCAAAAGAATCATGAGGACTTTAATGCCCAGGAGGTGTCAGGGCCATATTGCCACATAGTAGAGGAATTTGGTGTGGGCTGGTTTTCCAGCAGCCCTGCAACCTCCTCCTCGTTAAGGAGAACTCTGAGTGCTCAGATCTTGCTCTTTTTTGTGTGTGTAAAGCACAAGTTTGCATCTGTGCAGTTTTAGACTCTGCAAAAGTAGGAATTGTGTGGGTTGCCCTTTGCTTTACCCCATTCATTTTCACGATAGCTGCTTTAAAAATGAGGCAGCTTGAGCAGAGCAGGGTACTCTACATGTGGGCTCCTCAGACCTTTTATGCAGTGGAAGAACACTGTCCTTTGACTTGCTGTGGTACCCTTTATTTATACTTGGCAGAATTGTTTGCTTTTTGTTGTCGCTTCCAATCATTGTGCTGAAAGATGTAATGTTCTGCCTACTGCAACCATTCAGGTCTTTTCTCTGATCCATGTGCCATCATGGGATCTCTGAGGGTAGAACTTTCAGCAGATTTTGTTCCTAGCCTCTCACATTTATCTCCGTTTAGTTGCATAAGCCATCTGTTGCACATCAGAGCGTAGCTCACCTACAGCAGGTTTGGCAATGAAAATGAGATTTTGGCAGCTCCACCTCAGGTGTGAAGCTTTGTGCCACTTTGCGTGGTGGCATTCACTAACCTTTTGCTCTGCTGGGTTGCAGACTGATGGAGTTCTGACTTTTTCCTCTGTGCCACCTCTATGGCTGTCCCGCACATGGCTATGACACCAGCCAGCAGCGTTGCCCTTGGGCCACAATGGCACTAAGGAGGTGTAGGCATTTCATGTGCTTTTGTGGAGTAATCCTGTTATTATAGTGTTTTATTTAGTCTATTTTTTCTCTTATATTCATCCCACCTTTTTTGGTCTGAAAGCAGTTTAAGGGATTATTTTCTTTTCCCCTCCCACCCCTCAGCTGCTTTGTACAGTTGCCTTTCTCCCTATGGAGACTCAACCTTTCTTCCAGTCAATAGCCGTTCCTTTCTGGGGAGTCTATGGGCTCTTTGTGCAAGTAAAACAACATGTTTTTATTACAAAGTGGCATTTTCCACTTTGTAATAAAATGAAAGATCTCAGAATGATTGAACAATATGGAATGACTGAATGCTTTGAGATAGCCCTTGGGTTTCATACTGAAGACTTGTGGTAGATCTCATTAGACTGCCAGATCCCAATGGCTCATTGTTAGTAGCTATAAATCCTAAAGCAGAAATAGACATCATGTTAGAGCTATCTAGGGTTTTATTCCCTCCTGAATATAGTTTATGCCCCACACAAGCTTGCACACAATAAATTGAGTTTCTGTTTTGACTCGAATCAAGTGCAGAATGTTCTTCAGTTGTTTAGAGTATTCCTGTGGATAGAACTTATCAGATGAGGTTCATAACATTTCAGAGATGTGTTGATGTTGGGATGGCAAACAAGTCAGTACACCCATCTGGATTAGCTGTAGTCTGCAGTGCAAAAGAGATTAATTAACTAAATGCTCCTGAGGTGCATTTGGAACCTGGTTTAAATATTCCATGCAAATAACAGCAAGAAAATTATGAAGATATGCCTCTGCTTTTGTTTGCTTGGTTTGTAGTAATCTCTGGCTGTACCTCTGATGCATTTCGTGTTTCTTAAAGTAGTAACCCTTTAGGGCACGGCCGGTGTCTTTGGTTTGGAGATGGCAGCCATTGTGCTGCTGTTGGAAATGCCCCATGAGTAACAACAATGTGTTTCACTTGGAAGGCAGATCTAAGGCCTTTGCATTCCTCCCATGGAGTGCTTCAGATTGATTCTGGCTGTGCTACAGGCTCCTTGCTCCCTGGAGCAGAGAAAATGTGAATGAACTCTTGCACACTTATTTAAAGCACGCGGCTTGCATTCTTCCTGCAAAACCAGGCACTTTATTCGGGAAAACATCAAGTGGTCAGAGGGAGCAGGACAGGGGAGAGCAGAGGTCAGAGGGAGCAGGACAGGGAAGAGCAGAGGCTGTTAACTCCTGGTGGGTAATTAAACAACAACCCCCTCAAAAAAGAAGAAAAATCAAAACAACAGACAGCAAATGGGGACAACTTCTTATTTATCTGGCATTTTTTGCTCTTTTTTCCCCCTTACTTGTGAGCTATACTTATTTTGCATTCTGACTCAATACTTCTGCTTAATTATGTGTTTTGATTTGTGTCCATTGCCTGAGGATTTCTGTCTGAGTGCAAGGCAGCATTCTTAAACCAAAACACAAATATTTGCAGAGGGTTTGGGGACAGCTCACACCATTTGTGCTGGGGCAAAAGAGGAGGGTTCATGACTGGTGCTTTAGTTAGGAGAATGCAGTAATTTATGTAAGTGTGCAGTAGTTTAGTTGTCACATGCTTCTGTTTGTCTGCCGACATGCAGAATTTCTCATAGAGAAAATGCCTGTACAACTGGGACAAGGATGTTGCCATTGCTTGCAGACACGCATGTAGCCAAACACAGTCACTCCCTGGCTCTGTAGGGGTGTGTGTGTGCAGGAGAACACCAGACAATGCCATACTCCATCCCTTGTAATATCTAGATAATATAGTAAAAATGCAGTTTGTCCTGGATTTATGATTGAGTTAATATTTTTGGACTCTTTCAGCACATAAATAAGTATTCAAGCTGGTAACACTTAATATTAGGAAACATTAGCTTCCTATTACTGCTTTTTCTACTCAGACACCACCCTGGAGATGCCTCTTAGTTTCAAAACAAAGGGTAGTAAAAAGCACAGCCATGGAAATGAAGTTTATAACGCAGTGTAGGTATGTTTTCATGATGTGGTCATAAAAGTGGTTACTGACTGCTAACCTATTTCTTTTTAAAAAGCTTAGAAAAAATTGGCATTAGAGATTGCTCACAGTAATTATTATGAGACATGTAACAGCATTTCTTGGGTATTTGTTGTTCCACAGAAATACCTTGTTCCCAGATCAGTTTACTTTAAAATATCAGTCAGTCTTTTGCTAAGTATTTTCTCCTCTATCAGAAGGCATTTCATCTCCCCACACCTACAGGTTTAATTTCCAGCTATTCATACTATTTATAATTTATCACTCTCGCCTTGTTGTTTATTCTGGATGCAGGGGCAGTTTACACTGATTTCCTGAGTCAGTATAAATTTAATTTCTGTGTACTGTTTGAGCAAGCTTTACAGTGTGAAAGGAGAACCAACAATACAATTAGGATGAATAAAAGCATTTTGGGTTATGTAATATGCATCCATGCTACTATTATGCAACAGAATTATTACTTGTGGCATCCTTAAATCCATTTTGAATTTAGCACTGCTGCCTGCTGCCTCACACAGGACCTTCTTTGTTTCTACTGATTGAGCAGAAAGTGATGATGAGCTCCACAATTAATTTAAATTACATTTCTGGAAGGAGATAAAAAATAGTGTGACTTTTCACAGGACAAGTGAATACTTGTTGGTAGTCAAAAATCATGATACCATATGAAATCTGTCTGATTGTGTTAGTGATAATATCAGTCATCCCCTCTTTTTGCTACGCTTGGTGTTTATTAAAAAATGACAGAGTATTGTAGCATTTTTTCTTGAAAGAAACATGGCAAAGGGCTTTGCTGACCACTGTTTCACAAACAACATTTAATAGCTTTCCTCTGGCATTTCTTAGGATAGGCATAGAGTTGTCATTTTTAACATCAAGGCAGCTTAGAAATATTGTATATAAATACAGAATTTGCTGTGCTGTGAGATTGAACCTCTAAGTATTCTTCAGATGGCAGGCGCACTGTACCTACCCCTGTAATCTATGATCAGAAGCACTAGAAGCTGTTTCAGACTGAAGTAAAATGTTTGAGCTGTCTGCCACCTTTTATACTTGTTTTCTCTGCTCAGCACCTCTTCTTTTCTCCCTTATGGTTCCCAGTAATGGTTCCTGGGTGCTTTGGCACCTCCAGATTTCCAGGGCTGACTAGAAGCTGTGAGAGTGTGGGGAAGGAGGAAGAGGAGTTAAGATAAAGGCTGTGAGCAGAAGCAGTAATTACTATTTCTGGGGCACAGGGGAGCTGCACCAGCTGCCTTTACCTCCTTAGGGACCCTCTGTAATTCATACCTGGAAAAGGCTGTTAGTAGTTTTCACAATTAATCACTGCCTGCTTTATGCAAGTTCCAGCAGACTTTGTAGAGCTCTTCTTTCACGGAGACACTGTGTAACACTTCCTTTGGCTCCAGAAGTCAAAATATTTTCGAAAATGAGCTGATTGTACTGCCAAAATGGGCACTAAAGCCCATTTTCTTGCCTTCATCCTGGTGTTCTGCTCACTTAGCTGTTCATTATTTTGAGTATTTATTTACTGCTTGGTTTGGAGGTTGGACATTTTGGTGTTTCTGGGCACTGAAGAGAGGAAGATACTGAGTTTTACAGATAATTTTCCTCTAATACAGGAGAGCTTTGGGAAGATACTTAGTACGGGACACATTTATTTACTGGATTATAAGAGTGTTTCTAGTAAATGTCATTTGATGACAGATAGTCCTCCAACAATGTAATATGCACATGACTAAGAGTCTTACCTGACTTACTGGTTTCTTTTTCTTGCTTTTCAGTTTTAAATTAGGAACTTGCTAAGCTTCAGTGTCCAATCAAAACCACCACAAGGAGTATTTCATAATATGAGTTACAAAATTAATACATCCCTGGCATGCCTAAAAGTGAACAGGGTTGTGATGAACTGCAGATCTGTGAAATACAACAAAAAAGAAACATGGGTTATCTGATGTTTCAGGTTCAGTTAACTCAATGATGACACCAAGTTAGACAAGAGAAGAGGGTGAGAGGCCTTGTATTGGTTTTGTTAAAAGTCCTTCTAGCAAGAGAGGTGAGAGGCAGGATGAGAGGGAACTTTTCGTAGGTAGGAAGTGACAAGAAGGTAAGTGCATAAATTGTACAAGGTAGAGATGGAGATTCGGAGCTGTTCAGGTGATTTTTTTTTTTTCTTTAAAAACATTGTATGCTGCACAGTGAACCTCTCGGATGAGTTGATTCTCACTGAATAATATTCCTTTGCTGCACAGATGCTTCTGAGTGGATAAATTCAGAGCAGGAATTTCTATGTTCCCATGGCTGGTTACCTCCACCATTTGTAAGAGCCGCACAATGCCATTTTAACCTAGACCTCTTTGAAGATCCAGTTTAGTAATGCACTTGCTAAAACTTCTTTAGATGCATGCAGGGAGGTGATGTGTAAATTAGGTCTCTTTACTTTTGCTGTGATTCATTTAGAGCTGGTCCCACAAAATTCACCGATATCCAAATGAGTGTAAATTTGCATCACTTCAGAAGGTGTGAGAATGCACAGCTCAGCACCATGGAATGCCTCTTGTTTCTTATTTTCCCCAGAGTGGCTTTAAGTAGCTGCAAGTTGCCCGAGTGAAAGGGTTCTAACTGAGCAGCAGCATTTGTGTAAGAGGCTTTTTTCCTTTTCTCTTTTTCCCTCTAAATCTGCCCCACAGCTTTTGTGACTGTTTGCCAGCGCTTCAGAAAGATACCAACCAGGCTGTGAGCTTTGAGGAGAAAACGAGAATGCCTTTTGTGTCATGATCATAGAATTAATTGGTCCTGGAAACTCTGGATCGCTGCCAAGAATGGGTATGTGACAGGAAAGGAAAAGGGCGGAGCTTTGGAAATTCAGGAACACTCCTTTTCGGATCTTAGGAAAGAGCTCATAAACTTATTTTGGCTTCTGAGTTTGGTGCAGTCAGCATGCAGAGTTACGGTTTTGTGTGGTTTTTTGGGTTTGGTGGGGTTTTTTGTTGTTTTTGGTTTTTGTTGTTGTTTGTTTTTTTTAAACAGTATCCAAAATGAGAAAATGGGAGTTAGTGAAGTGGAGAGAGTTCTGTGGAGAGCCCTGGTGTAATTTTATTTCATTTCATTTCATTTCCAAGTGCGCTGTAGGATAAAAGCAGCTGTCTTTGTCTGCAGGACGTCCACCGCTGGCCACCCAAGCCCTGCACTGCCAGTCACGCTTTCCTAGGCTGGAAATTCTGCTCCAAATTCACAGTTTTCTCCCATGCAGGCTGTTTTCAATGCTGGCAACTGGGCACAGGGATCTGCAGGGCTCTAACTCCGCCGGGCCCACAGAACTGAGGGCAGGAGGCAGTGGGGATGGGAACGGCCTGGCCCAAAAAGCACTTGAAATACTTGTGACTCCATTTGATAAGATTAGCCGAGGCACTGCTATGTGACATTGTTTGGGCAAAATCGCCACTTCTCAGAGGGTTTTTTTGTTCAACGGTCATGTGGTGGAGTTGGGAGTCGGTGCAGATGAATGTCAGCTGCTGTGGGTCTGTCTGTCCTGCACCCACGGCACAATCCCGCTTCCTTCCACTCAGTTAGAAACTCCATCAAGGTCTTTGTTGGAAGGAAACGCTTTGTCAAAAAAGTTGTTAATGTCTTTGCAGTTGTTCTTTACCAAAATACTTGACTAAGATAACTAAACAACTTCTGTTTCATGTGTCTTGCTGGTTTTTTAGTGATGTGTGTCTGCGTGTTAAATGAAGGCTATTTTAGGTTTTTCTTCTCTTAGAGTGACATTATGGATGCTTATATTTCTGGAGCTTTTCAAGTTCAATCATTCCATGATTTGATTTTTTTTTTCCTTTTTTTTAAATTCCCCCAAGGATGAGTGTAGATATAAAAATTATGTATTGGAGAAACCTGTGTATAAGCAATGGGAAAAAAATAAGGTTAAAATCACAAAGAGCATCTTATTTCTACTTTCAGAAGGTTAAACCAGACTCATATTTAGACAAACAGTGACAATCTTGATTAGACTGCTTTATTTTCATTTAACATAGACGTTACTGCACTTCAGGCACTTTTATTCCAGCATAGGGTGCCTGTCCAGTAAGTTAATTTAAAAGAAGAATGGAAAACTCTATCTGGAAAAGCTGTAAGTTTCAAGGAAAGTGAAAAGCGTTTAAAAATCTGTCAAAATTGCATTTAAAGTGTTAGTTAGATGCTCTGAAAATAACAGCAGAATTTCTGAATAAAACAAATCTTTAGTGGAGTGGTAATGTTTCAAATGACTGAGCCGGAAGAGTATTTGATATCTCCTTTTCTTATTGTTCATCCTAGTTGTTTTAGTATTTTTTTCCAGTCTGTGTAATGAAAAACAATTAGATCGATTTTATTCCATGATTCTCACTTCCAGAATCTCAACAGATAATATTTGCATTGGGAAAAACCTGCAGAGCAGTGGGGTTTTTTGGGTGAAAGCAATTGTTTTCAGTGATATTTCTGAGATAATTACTATAGTTCTGTATATCTTTGGGTAGCATCCTCGTTTTGTACTGATCAGAGTTTTAACTCTCCTTTTTTTCTTGAGTCTCTAATCCCTCTTGCTAGGCTGTAGCATTAATTTAGGCAATGGTGGCATTTATAGTTAATTTATATTCCCACTGAAGCTTAAACAGGTAGTGTTTGGAGGAAGTTTCCCAGCCTGTATGTGTTTTGGTCTGCATGGAGCTCTCCTGTTTCAGCAAGAAGTGTGTACGTAGGTAATGTTTTGCGCTGTAGAGCTGTAAGATGATCACATTAAAGAGAGTGGGCCCCTCAGAAGGTACAGCGTTGCCAAGGGTTAGTAAAGATGTTGGAATTACACTACATCAGTGTGCACACAACCTCAGAAAATAAGGATTTGCAAGGATACCTCCATTTACTCTTTCTACATTTGCTTTTAAAAGATGCTGTCCGTCTTGTAGGAAGCTACTTGCGCATCACTTACACTTGCAGATTATCAAGGCTATAATCTGTTGCCTGAAAAATCAAAGTGAGATTTTAAAATACATAAATTAGACTCTAAAATGTCATATCTGTTTGTTTTAGAGGACCAAGAAAATGTTACTGAAGCCCTGAGATGTTGAGGTCTCTGTTAGACCACTGGACACGGTGCTGAAGGAGACAAACAGGAGCTGGAGAGCTTTTTTAGTTCTTTGGATGCACAAAACAGTGCAAAACTGGTGTCATTTATTGGTACCACTAACAGTGGTCACCATGCACTCCTGTCAAAAATTGCAAAGAGCTTTAGGAGCATCTTTTCATGGCAGTGAGTAGAGTGTTCCTCTGAGCAGAGGGCACTAAAGCAAACATGAAAACTCCTTTGCCTTTGGGTAGCCTGGTTGTGTCAGCGAAGAGATGGCCTCTTGATTAAATCCAGACTGAGCAGTTTCCTGTTAGCGTGAAACTCAGCCCACAAGGTCTTATTCTCAAAGCCTGTTATTGAGCTCGTCTGCCAAGTCCCTTTTCCTTTTAAACTTACAGGCAGAATTACTAAAATAATACAAATACAAGCAATCCCAGAAGTCTCACAATGGTTTCTAACAGTTTGATGTTTTGCTGACAAAGTTTTTGATTTTTCAGAGTTTGAGGTTGGTTTTGTTTTTGCTTTGGTGGGATTTTTTTTTGGGTTTTGTTTCTTTTTAACATTCTCCCAACATGATGTCTTGGGGAAGTTGTAGTGTTGCAATTAATGGAAAATTTTGTGCGTGTATCGGTCTTGGAAGCAAATTCTGCCCTTGTTTTGAATATACTCACCTGAGAGAATGAGAGGGTTTTATGTGCCCTGAGTAAATGTGTCTGTCCATAAACCATTACATTGTGAGCGGGTCAATCTGCTGGATTGAAAATAAAGAGTTAAATACAGTGGTGCAGATTTTCGTCCCTGTCAGAAAGTGGTTGTATTGTGTAACTAGTTATTTTTAAAAGGGTATTTTAATTGTTAGATGAAGAATTAGCAAGAAAATTGTAAATTTTTTTTTTTTTTTTGGTGAACCACGTTTTGCTTAAGGAATATTTGAGTGTAAGAGAGTTACATAGTGGTGACAACATATCCTGTTAATGTTTTTGTAATGACAGTGTCATACATAATTCCAGATACACTTTTAGTTCATTTTTATAATTCATATATATTTCCAGATGCACCTTTAAGTCAGATATATGACAAGTTATATGCCTTTAAAAAAGACGTAAGATCCATGGAACAAAATGTAGCAATTTTTTTCCCTGTCTAATCTGTTTTGGTTGGTTTTTTTTAAATACAGGCAGTAGGTTGTGTTTTAATGTCACAATAAGGGTTCGTTGGATCTCATTAAGATGGGAAATGAGATAGCAGAGCTTTGTAATAATATTAGAGACAGAACCTTAGAATGATACTAAAGACATCTATATTGTTTAAAACCAAAAGGGATGTCTATTAGAAACAATTCCAAAGCAGTGGAGTGTAGTGATGTAAATAGGAAGAGAGTGGGATTAATTCTTAATTATCTTATTAATAGATTATTTTTTCCTTTGCGTTTTGTCAGTATCCCGAGCCAGGGTTGGTAGTGACTATCATTAACATGCTGTCTTCATGCCCTCAGTATCAAGGTGTTTGTGTAAATATTGGACATTTTTTATTTATAATCCCAGTTTTAAAGCTTTTTATCTCACATACTTTACAAAATAGGATTTAAACGAGTCAAAAAAATACTTTTCTAAACTATCCTCTAAATAATGGCAGAATTTAAGGAAATGTTCTTTCAGACTCAAGGCAGGCTGTAAGCATTTAAAACAAATGCTGTTTAAAAAACATACCCATACACAATCCCAAACCCTAGATTTATGGACAAATATTGTGCCAAGTGGAAACTGTAAGAGAAAATTGAAGTGTTAGAATGCCTTGTTTGCAAGATGAGTTTGACACCCTCCTTGCAAAAGTATTTTGAAATGTTTTTGCACCAAATGTGTTCTGACCTTGGGTCCTGTGTGACACTGCAAAGTTGGTATTTTCAGCAAGGGAATCACAGGTGCCAGTACTTAAGTTATGGTCAGTTTTCATGTTTATTCAGAAGTTAAATGAAACACTGAATTAGCACTTTTGTTCCCTTCAGTAATATTACTCTTTGTGGGATAATGGATTGTCTTTCAGTTAATAATATATGGTGGAATCACGACTTAACTTGATAGTGGTCATACTGTAAAATATTTTTTGATCATGTCAGAGAAATGTTTTAAAATAGAGTTGCTTAAAAAATCCATTATTTGATACAGCATTTGGTGCTTGGAGAGCAGCAAATATTGACAAAATCATTTAGTAACTGGTGATGGCCAATTCGCATGAAAAGATAGGATTTAATCCATTGGAATCTGTGCCAGGGATCTGTTTCCTGCCTGACTTTTGCACTTTGCTTTTGTTTCCTTTTGTAGGGTGAAGGAGACCAGTTACCCCCAGAGCACACTGTCAGACAGTATGAAACATCCAAGATCAGGGCTATAAAAGCTGGAACTTTGGAGAAACTGGTGGAGAACCTTCTCACAGCTTTTGGAGATGCAGATTTTTCCTACATCAGCATCTTCCTTGCAACATACAGGGCCTTTGCTTCTCCCAGGGCAGTGCTGGAACTTCTCCTGGACAGGTAAGAGCCACCGCTGTGCACAACAGGGGAACAGGGGAAAGTCGTCAGGAACTTCTTCCCTTGCTTTTAGTGGGCATGGATTTAATAGCCTGTTGTCAAGAATACTGCAAAATCCAGAATTTCAGCATAAACATCCAGTCTATAAATGCATTGCTGCTCACATCCCAACTCTCATAAAGCATAGGTAAGGAAATTGTTCCATGTCTGGCTGCTAAAGAACCCAGCTGGACCAACACAGCAAAATTAATACAAGTTTCCCTCAAAAAACCCAACAGAATGCATGGGCTGCAAAGTCATACCTAGAATAGATTCCAAAGTTTTGCTGGATACCGATATTTTCAGACATTGTTCTTCTGTTTGGGGGCTGCTGATTCGGAACAGGGATTGTACAAACACAAGAAAGAATGGGAGAGCAAATTCTATTACGTCACGTGAATATGCAGCCATAAATTTTTGCAGACAGCCCAGGAACTGCTAAATGTTATAAGAATAGCTTTTATGGTCAGACTGTTAAATCATGGCTGCTATGTCTGCATAAATGCTTGGAACACACAGCATTAGTTTCTCACCCTAAATTCTAACTGAGACATGACTGGGTCCTTATTTTGGGAGTGTCATATTTGTTGCACTTTCAAAATCCGTGATTTGCAGAAATGGTTGCTCTGGCATGAAGTAATTAGAACAGAGAAGTGGCATAAGAACTCCTAGGGTTTAATTTTTGCTCTCCAACTAGGTAGATAAGGAACAAGGCATGGATAAATTATCTGTGCTTTTCTTTTCTATCTGAAAAGGACAATCTTGTCTGCTTTGTAGGAATGCCATCTGGCTCAATTAGAAAAGATAACAACAATAATAACCTGACAGTCAGGTAAGCAATCAGCTGAGAAAAGAGCAGCCATCCTGGAGAGTTGACTTAGTTACAGTTACATTGACTGCTCTCTACTTTATCTCTCAGTCCATCCCAATTCTGGTTCAGAATGTGAGGAATAATAAAAATTGACAGTGGATACATACAAGAATATAAAAACATTAAAGCTCTAAGGAAGTTGACCCTGCCCGCCTCCTCTCACGCTGATTTAAAGAGGTGAAAATGTCAGGAGAGGGCAGGAAAGCCCAGGAGAACTGTCTCCATAGAACAGAACTCTCTTTCCTGAGCCCAGTTTTGATCTTGCTGGCTTGTGTACCTCTCAGAGCAACATAAAACGCCCCCTTCAGAGGAGCGGGCTGCCTGACCTTGTCAGCATCATCCCCAGCCTTTTATAATACACAACAGGATCCACAGGAAATCCTAGGAGGTTACCACTTCCTTCCCCTCTCACAAATCTTAGGAGTGTAGTGCTTAAGAATCCCTGTTTTTTTCTCTTGGCTTTTTGTATATCATGGATACTCGCAAGTTTTATGGCTTGGGAGAAAATATAGATGAAACTTAAGATATAAAAGTTGGAATAATATACATGTAGCTGAGGAATATGGACTTGTGAAGAAAAGCAGATGTTATAAAGAAAAGAATTGAAAAAAAGATGGATTGTAATTGATTTTAACCAGCTTGGTTTTCATCTCTAGATTAGTTGAGAATAAGTAGCCAAGCATCTACATTTTTGCAACTTTGTTTTTAGTGATACTTGTTAATAATCAGGGTACAGAGACTAAAGTGGGTGTCAGTGCATAATTCGTGTTTTGTTTTGTGTGCCAGTGAAGTAATAATGAAAAAGGCAATCTCTTTTTTTTTTTTTTTTTTTTTTTTTTTTTAAAAAGGCAGCACAGTTTTGGCATTTGTTGTCAGTTTTAATTTCATCTGAAGAGCTTGAGCCCTGTCTCTTATTCAGGGTTGTGAAGTAAGGGAACAATTAGGAGTAGCAGTGCTAAGCTCTTGTTGTTTGGTCCAAGGGAGAACAGTGATGTGACCAGATCAAAACAGGCCCCTCCAGCTTTTCACAGGTGAGCAGCTCCTTGGGAGAGAGGAGGGAATAGCACCCACATCTCCCATTTGCAGGGTATTACATTTTGTAGGTACATACTCACTGGAAAACTTTCTCCGCAGTGTATTTGTGGAACCTGGATCACCCTCAAACCCAGTGCATTCAGTTTATGCTGGATTTGCTGTGGATACAGTGCTGCAGAATTGTCTGATTAATGTGTTAGACTTACACAAACCCAGCTTACACAAAAAGTCCTGGGACTCTTGGGAAAATGTCATGGGAAATGTACATATCCTGTACCCTAAGTGTGTGGGGATACCTGTTGCTCACTTGATGCTGTCTGCAGAGTATCATGTCCAAGCAGCGCAGTACTGACTGAATTTGGGGCAGGAAGCATTTACGGTGTCCAAAAGCAGGTGAGGTGCTCTTCCCTGAGTCAGGGAAACAAATAAAAAAGCTGATGCTGTGCTTAAGAGAAACTTTGGGTTTAGAAACAGTTTCAGAAATCTGGTTGTTGCATTTTTTTATTTTCTTCCCTCCAGGATTTCACATTACCCTTTTGCTTTTGATTAAATTTGAGACCAGAGCCCTATTAATTTTTTTACCCAGATTCAGCCTATTGAGTTTTTTTTTAAGATAGATTAGAAGTCACTAGACAAAATCTTGAACATAGGCTGGGACGTTGAGAAGTGAATGGGACGACTTGTGTTTCCAAAGGTATTCAGGAGTAATTGAACATCCACATCCCTTTAGCATTCATGGGAGTTCAGCATCTAAGCGCAGCAGACAGCTTTGGAAATCTGCTTTTAACACTATTTGGTACAAGTGGGCAGGGAGAGCTAAAAGAAAAAGATCCTGTTGGCATTTTGATGTGGAAGCCCTCCATGGAAGTTCCTGGAGGGAAGAAGAGTGGCTCCTCCTGCCCCTGGGTGTGGGGATAGAGTGTGGTGCCTTTGGTATTCCCAGGGGGATATTCCAAGGTGTGATGGAAGCCAGAGTTGGTTAGCTATCCAGATGAGGGTAAAAGGAGGCCAAATTCCTCTCCTCCATTTTGTATTTTGCCCTGATAACTGTGTTCCTCAGAAGTGGAGCCATGCTGTGCTTGGCGCAGGCACAGATAAAGTAGCAACCAGTCCCTGTCTGGAGCAGTTTACAGAGGAGGGAATTGAGACTGTTTGTGGGAGAGCTGGAGCTGGGTAATGACAGCAAAGAACAAGTTAGTTTCATGTTTCCCACTCGTTCCTTTTGCTGAAGGGTGAATGGAGAGGACAGGGGAGGTGGAGGGGGAGCATCGAAGGAATAGGTCCTGCAGTAGCAGAGCCACACGTTTTGGGACAGCAGCTTTGTGGTGTTTGACTCACTGCTGTTCCTGTAGCATCTATTATTTCTTCTCTTCTTCCTTTATATCAGGTAGCTTGTCTACTCAACTCAAGAAGTGAGTTGTCACTCCATGTCACTTCCATGACTCCATGTGTGTAGGATTCAAGCCACCTTATTTTTCCTGAGGATCTGGGCTTCCAAATTGCTTGTTTTGATGCTTACAAGCTTATTTAGGTCTTTGTTTGGGGCTGTTGCAGAGATCACCTTTCCTTATTCTTTCTGAGTTATTCAGAGTATTTTCCTCCCTCTTCTTAACAGAGATGCAGGGGTGCATTCTCCACTCTGTTTTCCAGTATTTAAACATTCAGTATTACCCATTACATTCTGCTCTCATTTGCTTAGTCAGTCCCTTTGAGTGCAGTCTGTAACTTCCCAAACGCCAAGCTGAAAAGTTCTGTGGGCTACAGGATCCTTTTGTTGCTTGTGTCTCTTTTTGTATGCAAAGCATTCCTACAGGCTGGGCAGTGAAAGGCTCTTTGTGCTGGAAGCCTGCAGAAAGGCTGTTCTTTATATCGGTTGTGTCATTAACTCCTCCTAACCCGTATTTAATGACCTGTTGTTCATGGAGAGATGAGAGGCAGAGATTTGCATCTGGCAACATAAGGAAGCTTTATATCCTTCTCCAGCTTTGCACGGAAAACTGTCTACTCTTTATTGCCGTCTTACAGATTTCTCCTGTAAAACTCAGCTTGTGTCTCTAGTGGGATTTAAACACAAGTGCCTAATGTTCTGCAAAGACATATTTAATATTTCATGCAATAGTAGGACAATGACATTGGGACTCATCTCAATAATTTTTTCTCAAAGAATTAATGGCAAGTTTTAAAAACTGAATATAAAAATTTAATTTTTATTTTAAAAAATTCCCCCAGCAGGGAGAAAGTGCCTTTTGTCTACTGGCTAAGATGTGTTTTAGGCATCTTACAGAGTAGATGGCAGTGGAGAGTGAAATCCTCTCCCTTTAACAACATATCTGTGATTCTTCTATATGAAGCCTTAGACCAATGCTTGAGAGGAGCATAAAACTATCACCACTTCAATCCATTGAAACCTTTTTGGATGAGTTTGTGACAGTTCTGACACAAACTTTCGGGGCAGAAGCGGCTCACTGTGTTCTCTCTGTCTGATGTTACCAGGTTGTTGTAGCACAAGCACTTAAGGATGCACTTGTTTTAACTCTTCAGATTAATTGCAGGTGTATAAACCTAAATGGATAAAATCAGCTTGTCTTATTCTGGACAGTGAGTAATCATCCACCTTCATTAAACCTGCCTTTAAGGAGCCATGGAATTCTTAATGGATAATTATGAAGCTGTGTATCTGAAACAATGGGCACTCCCACTGAAAATGAAGTGCATGATTGTGCCTGCAAGGCACAGGGTTGTGCCTTGTAGGTAAGAGGTTTTCCCTTTGGCACTGTTGGAGTTGTGCCTATGGTTCCCTCTTTCCCAATGGTGTTTTTACAGCATCGTGGGCTTTTCCCACTCACATAAGAAGTTTGGGCACAAAGTGAGCACTTGCCACCTGGGAAACATTGAAGCAACACTTGGAGCTGTTATGAATGGCAGGCGCTAGAGACACGGAAGCCGTACTGGGAGAAGGTGGTTGTGTTACAGTCTTGCTGTGCACTGGAATGTTGCCCTGGGAAAGGATGGAGTGAAAACAGGCAGAGAGAACAGAGGGCAAAGACACTGTTTTGGTTGATTCTGCCTGTGTGCAGGCTGCTTCATATAAATTAACAAATTAGGTTGGAAGATACTGGCTGTTTCTTTAGGATTTTTTCCCTCCTAAATGAAATAATCTTCAAACTCCTTAATTCTGCCCACATGTTAGGATTCCTTGTAGTTTGAGCTGGAAGCGCTTTGTAGTTGTTTATGGTATATGAATGATGCTATTTGGGATTTTGCTTTTATTCACTAGAGTTTCTTCTAAACATCCATCTCCTTTTTCAGGTTTGGAAACCTGGAGACCTCAAGCGATGGAGAAGTGGCAAACCTGAATTCCTTGGAATCTGAGATGGTACTCAGGGTGTAAGTATGGATTTGCACTGTGGAGCAAGCCCCAGGCAGGATTTGGTCTTGGAGGAGGATGTGGGCAGCAGAGCTGTTGTTTCTATTGAAAATTCACAGCGCTGTTGGCATGCTTAAACAAGCTCGTGCAAAGGCCAAATACTGATTGTCTTGTAACATATCCAATAGTACAATACAGACATCTTTTGCAGGGAAATTGTTTTGGAATTAAACATGAGATGAACACATCTAGGCCAACATTTTGTTGATTAAGCAAACAAGGTGTGTTTGTTTCCTCTGCCTTATCTGTGGCAGTAAGTGGTTATTGCTTAGGAGTGATTTTATTGTCATTACAGCAGTGCCTGCAGAGCAAAGCTCAGGGTGACTCAGGCAATGTGTGTGTGCATGGATCTTTTCCATTAGTGCCCTGTGATTTACAGTGCTGCTTTTAGACTGAAATTTTAATTCTGAGGTCATCCTCATTTACAAAAGAAATAGCAAAGCTGTTTTGAACTGCAGTTTAAATGAGAAAAAGGTGGTTTGGCTATCCTCCTAGGGTTTTATCTTTAGACATTGGGTGTAAAAGGTGCCTTAGGTCATCAGCATTTGTACTTTGACATCTGTAGTTTGCATGCACTATGGCATGCGTGGTTATATTTAATTACAGAATGAAGATGCTTGATTCTTGTCAGCATTACTGGTTTTCTGTTCCTCTTGCCCCACGGGATTTGACATAAGAGCTCAATTCTCAGTCTTTCCTGGCTGGTAAAATATTTTGCTCTCATTTTGCTATGAGAACTCCTCAAAGAACAGCTGATAGTTAAAATTTGGTCACAGGCACCAAGGAGGCAGCATTCTGTCATGGATAGAAGCAACAACAAACAGTTAGTGGTTCCCACACTTCCATGCAGACTGAGCTCTAGGGTCTCTTCCAACTTTGGGCAAACCATTTGACCTCCCCCTATCTCAGTCATAAAATATGAGCTAAAGCTGTACCCTTCCTGCAGAATAGCTGAAGGATTTATGCTGGGGGTGAGGAATTAATTTCACCAGTATAAACCATGGTGGGATTAATCCCCCAACGGCCTTTTCACGGACCCAGAGGACATTGATGATGAGATGAAGAGAAAAGGGGGAAAAGTAATCTTGATGTTACTTATGTCACTTGGGCTTTGGGCGAAATGCATCAATTTTTAGTTATACCTGCAGGTGAGTGTGCAAGCGAATAAAATAACATTTAGTAGGAGAGTGTGTTGGTTGGTTGGTTGGTCGGTTTGTTTGTTTTTAGTGGAATTATTTTCCTACTGACATACATACAGTTTACCAGCCTTGTCAGTTGCTTCCTGCTGCATCAATGCTTTCTTCCCTCTTGGCACATAACACCTTTGCACAGCCAGGGATGGACAAATGGATGGAGCCTGTGGTCCTATTCCTGTGCTAGCTCAACTTCGGATGAGTTTTCTGAGAGATTTTTCATTAATTTAGTTCAGAACAGCTGATTTTAATCCTTTGGCCTTCATAAGATACGTTTTATGTGTAAATTTGGTATCTTTACTCAAATCCACGTCTATAAAAAGCTCAACAATGAAGTTGTCATCAAAGTTATTCGTCAGGTATACATGTTTTAACAGATCCCATATAAATATGAATTCACTTTCCTTCGTTAAAAATTTCCATTGCTCTCAGTTGCTCTGGCTACTTGTCTCTGAGAAATGATTAATGGTATCTGGAAAGTGTTTGGCTTTTTAGTCCTGTTGTGAAACATGTACTTCTGGTAGTTCAGGTGTTTTCTTGTCTGGGATAATTCCAATATAATTGCATTTGCCCTCTTTTCTCATAGAACAGAAACATAATGTAATTGTGCTCTTGGTTTTATATGACTTGGAGAAATAGGAGGAAGAAGCAGTAGAGCCTTGTTATTTCTTGCAATTAACTCTGTATTTCTCAAAGGAAAAAATATCTCATGGGGAAGCCTGTGGTCTGTGGCCAGAGACCTTCTGCATTCATCAGACTCCTGTTGTGACAGCTCAGAGGCTTTAAAAAGCCAGTTGGGCCATTAGAAGTGGGGATGCAATTTAAAGCATTTCCACTGGTTTGACACAAAAAAAAGTTAAGAACAACTGCAGAAGGAGAGTTTATGACTCCTTAAGTACCTCACAGAGCCTGAAAGAGGGAGGGGTAGCAAAAACTGAGGATATGTGTGGAAGGAACATTGTCCTGTGTGGTGCACTGTAAGCCCACAGGTTACTGCTTTCTATGTCGAAATTCTCTGTCCGTTTTGCACTCGTAATATAGAGCTCTGATGTATTTTGAGGAGAATGTCTGATGTAAATTATCTAAATTTTTGGCAAAATTATGTGAATATTCCACACAGTGTTTATGTAACTCAGAACCTGCAGATCTGAAACAAGGGCTTGAGCACATTTGTGGTGCAGCCTTGTTAGAGGGGCTTGTGGGAGCTTTAAACCTGCCCTTCTGTTCCCAGATCTTGCAGTGATTCCAGACTGCTGCAATGATGTGTAGTTGTTACTGACCCAAGATCCCTTCAGCTGTGTTTAGAAACATGCCTTCCTAGGACCCCTTCCGCCAAGGGGATTTTCTCCTCTTCACTTGAACATCATTCCTATCATATTTTGGGCTGCTGGGGTGGTGTTGGGGTTTTAGTTTAGTCCTAGGTTTTTTTTTTTTTCTGTTAAAGGAATTTTCCCCCTATACATGTTGCTAGGGGAACAAATGGCCAAGTACTTAAGAAAAACAAAGGACCTGGCTGCTCTTTTTGTTTCACCTGGGTGTGTGGGCAGTAGGTCCCGGTGTTCGGAGAGAGAGAAGCTGCTTGTTCTTTCGGCCGTTTTTTCTTTCTGCGGAGAAAGACCCCAGGATCCCCGGCCTGCCTTCCTTGCCCTGCTGGAGGCCGGGCTGTGGCTGCCCTGCCCTGCCGCTGCTTCGAGCCTTCGCTGTGTTGTAGCCCTGCTCACCCTGCCTGACCAGACCTCCGGGGGGTTCCCCGCTTGGATACATTGCGTCTGCCACCCGGGGATTTGTGTTTGTCCCTGCCGCCC